>NC_134552.1:25342861-25690369 GCF_025594145.1 Primulina tabacum
GCTCGGCTCATAGTATTGGGGGGGCCCTGGTTGCCGGAAAGCTGTGACATCCATTGACATGGTGATGTGAACTACGTGGAACTCCCATGATTTCGGCTCATATTATTGAGGGAACTCATGGCGACCGTCCATTAAGGTTCAACATCGATGGGTAAGGCTTGACACGTAAAGATGAACGACGTCATATTATTGGGTCCTAATCAAACGTGAGACAAAAGTTTACGTAGAGGGTTGCATTGAGATGCAATTGGAAACTACCTTTTAGGAATTGTGATTGGCTGATATTATTCGGGATCATGATTCGCTAATCGGACCTTGCGTACCTACTAAGGAAAGGAGTTTCCCGTTTTCACTAGAGGGTAGTGAAAGATGTCAAAACAGTGGGAGTAAACATTTATAAAGTAAAAGTCCATACTTTATATCTTACTAAATATTTTAAAATAGTTATTAACATTTATCTGTTATACTTTTCAGTACAATTTTTGACAATGTCTTCGATTCGCAATCCGCTATCTGCAATACTCGACAAACACGTATTAACCGGACCTAACTACCTCAATTGGCTAAGAAACCTAAAAATTTTCTTGAATTCGGAAAGGATAGCATATACACTGACTGAGTCGCCCCCTGTTAAGGCTCCGACTTACTGCGCTCCTGAGGAATTGCAAACTTACAAGGAATGGTGTGACCATGACTTGAAAGCCAGGTGTTATATGCAGGCTTCTATGAATGATGAGCTGCAGAGGCATTTTGAGGATGCAAAGAGTGCTGCTGACATTCATTTGCATCTCAAGGATCTCTTTGGTGACCAAACACGGCCTCTTAGGCATGCTACCATCAAGGAGCTTATCACTTTGCGCATGCGAGATGGGGCCTCGGTCCATGAGCATGGCCTGAAGTTGATTGGTCTCGTGGACAAGCTCGTTGGCATGGATCTGATGTTGCCTTCGGAGTTGACCACCGACGTGTTGCTCTTATCGCTGCCTAGCTCATTTGATCCTTTTGTGGTGAATTTCAACATGAACAAGCTAGAGCCGACCCTTGAGGAGTTGGTTAACATGCTTGTTACGTTTGAATCCACAATCAAGAAAGAGAAGTTGGTTCTTTATGTGGGTTCTTCATCTGGTACGAAGATTGATCCACATGGGAAGGGAAAGAAGCGTTCTTTCCAACGTCCCAAGAAGAACGTGCCCTTATTGACGTAATCTCCGAATCCCGTCGTGGCAGCCACACCAGTTAAGGCTGACAAGACTAGTGATGTTTGTCATCACTGCAAGAAGCCTGGACATTGGAGGCGTAATTGCAAAGAATATCTTGCTCAGAAAAGTTCTGAAAATGGTATGTTCTACATCGAAGTAAACATTTCAATTAACTCTACTTCTTGGATATTGGATACCGGCTGTGGCTCACATCTCTGTAATGATTTGTAGGTGATGGGAAGAAGTAGGAGACTAAGGGGAGGTGAGACCTTCTTGAGGATGGGCAATGGGGCAAGAGTTGCTGCCAAGGCTGTTGAAGATGTTTACTTATTGTTGAACAATAATTTTAAGTTAATTTGTAAGAGATGTTTTTTTTGTACCTGATTTGATGAAAAAACATTGTTTCCATTTGTATGTTGATAAAGATGGATATTCTTGTTTTTTTAGCAAATGTGTTTGCAATATTTACAAGAATGAATGTTTGATTGGTACTGGTGAATTTGAAAACGATCTCTATAACTTAAAATTGAAAGATATTCCACTAAATGTCCATTCAAAGGCAGACACCATATGAGATATGGATGGGTAAGACTCCCAAGTATTCTTATCTTAGAATATGGGGGTGCCTTGCTTATGTGAAGCAGGCAGTGGGAGATAAATTGGATAGTCGATCCATTTTATGCTACTTTGTGGGATATCCAAGGAATTCAGTTGGATATTATTTCTATCATCCCCAAGAAACAAAGGTGTTTGTTTCTAGGAATGCAACCTTTTTAGAAAAGAAATTTCTATTAGATAGAAAGGGCAAGATGATAAAACTCGAAGAGGTTCGAGAGACACCCACAATTATAGAACCCACACCCGAAGAGCCAAGAGAGGAGATACAAGCTCCTAGAAGATCCGAGAGAGTCTCGAGACCACCTATGAGGTATGGTCTGCTTCTTGAAGAGAGCCATGATGAGCCTAACCATGGATTTGATCCAAGGACCTTCAAGGAGTTATCTGATGCCGATTCATCCAAGTGGCTTGAAGCAATGGAATTTGAGATGAATTCCATGCATTCGAACCAAGTGTGGAATCTCGTGGATCCACCTGAGGGAATTGTTCCCATAGGGTGTAAATGGATTTACAAGAGGAAACTTGGGGCGGATAGGAAGGTATTGACCTTCAAGACGCGATTGGTAGCAAAAGGATATACTCAAAGACAAGGAGTTGACTTTGAGGAAACATTTTCTCCAGTTGCAATGTTCAAGTCCTTAAGGATACTGCTAGCCATAGCTGCATGGTATGACTATGAGATATGGAAGATGGATGTCAAGACAGCCTTTCTTAATGGGGATATTAAGGAAGAGATTTACATGTCTCAACCTGAAGGGTTTACATCTGTCGGAAGTGAGCATATGGTATGCAAACTTCAGAGATCTATTTATGGTCTAAAGCAGGCATCTAGGAGTTGGAACCTTAGATTCAATAGTACAATCAAAGAGTTTGGTTTTATTAAGAATCCTAAGGAAACCTGTGTGTATAAGAAGGTCAGTGGGAGTGCTGTGACATTCCTGGTGCTTTATGTTGATGACATTCTACTCATTGGGAATGATGTAGGAATGTTGCAATCAACTAAGATATAGTTAGCGAGTAAGTTCTCGATGCAGAACTTGGGTGAAGCATCTTTTGTATTGGGAATACAGATCTATAGAGATAGATCAAGAAGATTGCTTGGTCTCACCCAATCCACATACATTGATATCATCGTGAAGAGGTTCTCGATGGATGAGTCCAAGAGAGGATATCTACCAATGTGTCATGGCGTGTCCCTATCCAAGTCTATGTCTCCCAAGACTGATGCAGAGATAGCGGAGATGACACGCATTCCATATGCATCTGCGATTGGTAGCATCATGTATGGGATGATATCTACACGTCCTGACGTGGCTTTCGCACTAAGTGTAGTGAGTAGATATCAATCGAACCCTGGTCTTCCACATTGGAAAGCTGTGAAAGACATCCTCAAGTATTTGAAAAGGACCAATAAATTGTTCTTAGTCCATGGGGGTGGAGAACTGAATTTGGAAGGCTATACCGACTCTAGCTTCCAAAGCGATATCGATGACTCGAAGTCAACCTCTGGGTTTATATTCATGCTCAATGGTGCTGCTGTCTCTTGGAAGAGTTCCAAGCAAGACAGTACTGCGGATTCCACCACTGAGGCCGAATATATTGTTGCATTAGATGTAGCAAAGGAGGCTGTTTGGATAAGGAATTTTTTCCAAAAGTTGGACGTCATTCTTAATGGATTTGCTCCTGTCCCGGTGTTGTATGACAACACGGGAGCTATAGCTCAAGCAAAGGATCCAAGGTCTCATCAGAAGTCCAAACATGTATTGAGAAAGTACCACATCCTCCGAGAGATTGTGAAAAGAGGAGATGTCTCGATTGACAAAGTCGGCTCCGCAGATAATGTTGCTGATCCACTAACTAAGCCTTTACCTAGACCATTATTCAAGTAGCATCGCGAATTGATGGGTTTGAAGCATATGGGTAGTTGGCTCTAGTGCAAGTAGGAGATTGTTAGAGTAGGTGCTCGTCGAGCCAAGTGTTGGCCGAGTGTTCACAATGAAACTTTATATAAACAATCTTTATTTTAATAATATTTGAAATTATTATTTTGGCACATCTTTATCTGTATACCCATGCAAGTTGCATAGATAAAGTCCTTGAATGTACAAATAGTAGAAAGAATATGAGATACTCATATGATGAGTATCATGAAACTCATATTTGGAATACTGTATATTCTAAACAGTTTCTAGTCGATTCAGCCGCCGCTAAGGAGGATATAGGCCGCTCGAGTTCGAGACTAGTATCTGCGATGTGAGTACCATGTTTCATTGGTAGGGGACATTGTGATGTCCGAGCATGCAGATAGGTGCTCCTTGTAGAGTGTACTGAACAACCCTCCATAAAGGACTTTCCAAGTGGTTCTCACTTATCGAGTGGAAAGGTCCTAGTTTATGGTTGTACACCATTAGTCCTTATGACCCGGGACAACATTGAGACTCTATGTGATAGAATTACACTTTGACTTGTTTACCGACTCTCAAGGGGTCATCAAGTGGCAATGTTGGGTGTTTTGTCGAAACATATAGGAGTCGATGCATTGTAGTCGGGGATTTACCGCTTACCTTCGGGTATGGATATCCCATGTGTATGTAGTATGAAATCTCTGATCAACGTATGGTGGTAATTATGAAAGGGGTTTCATAGATTACACCATTGATGCAACTACGACATGACACATAGTATCGATTCATTGACAACTCTCGATATACCAATGGTTGCCGAATCGGTCGGGATATATGAGTTGAAGGGACCGTACTGTACGCTTACCATAATTGAATGGTTCTTGCATACACTATCATTTGATACCTGGGGAATCATGTAAGCGATGCTGCTAGGCGTTTAACATGATTGGTTGGGTACTATCAGACTTGAGTTCTGACATTCTTGTTATCAAGGAGTAGATAAGTAAGAATGAAGCAATTAAGGTATGCTCATATAAGAAAATGTTTAGTCCGAATCACATGGAGATGTGAACCCACGGCTAGTTGTATCAATGAACCATTGAGGGCCACACAAGTACTAGCTTTCTAGATCCCGTTGAGAAGTAAAATAGTTCAATGTGTTGAACGGCTTATAAATGAGTTTATAAGCCTAAGGAAAATAGAAGTATGACTTCTATGAGAGAAATGTAACTTTTAATTTATGAATGTGTTCCTAAATTAAAAGGTTCCTAAATTAAAAGTTGGCCAAATAAATAATGTATTTGAAAATCGTGACTTTCATAAACATTATTATGGACTAAATTAAATTAATTCAAGTGTTGAATTAATTAAACACTAGTGGGCCTAGTAGAGTCCAAATAATTAAATTAATTCAAGTGTTGAATTAATTAAGTAACATTGGGCCTTGTATAGCCCAATTGGAAATAATTATTTAACTGGTGGGCTTGAGTAAAATCAAGTAAACTTTAAATGGGCTCAAATATGTTTGAGACGTTTAAATAAAGTCCATGGGCCTTGTAATTGTTACAAGCCCAAGTCAAATTGCATGCATGGGAGATGAAGAGTTGGGAGACATCTTTTTCAACAATCAAGGCTTGGCATGCTAAAAGTTTTTTTAGCTTTTTACACTAACAAGACTAGTCTCCCTTCCCTTCATTCTTGAATGATATGGCCGAAATTCTACCTCATTTTCTCTCCCAGTTTTGTTCTTCAATTGTTGAGGAATCCTTACACTTCTCTTTGAAAAATCCTCCTATTTTTCTAGTGCAAAATATTAGGGGATCTACCTATTTGGTGGTGGGCTTGATTTTGAATAAAAGAGGACAAGAAGAGCTTGTAGATTTGTCTTGCCTTTGAAAAGCCAAGTTGTTTACAACTTGTTTGGAGCTATTACATCAATCCTTGTGATTGATAGGTACTTTTCTAGCACCCTATGTATGACATAGTTGTGTTTTGTATTTGCTACACCACTAGTACATGAGGTGTTCGGTTTTCTTGCATGAAAATAAATTTTGAACTTCCGTTGCGTTTTGAACACCTAAAATCGATCCCTTTCATAGATTTCGGTCAATCCATTATTTAACTCGTACAAAACAATCACATGCATGTTTCAATAAAATGGATATAATAGATAGGTGCACAAAGAAAAATCAAGCATCTCAATCTACTCGAAGCTCAATGGGCTAACAAACGATAATAACAATGAAAATAGGTCCAAATACATTGAGGAAGATTGCCTATGTCATCTCTGTGTTTGCAAATGTGTCAGTTAATGTCATGTGAGAAATACTAAAATTCAGATCTCTATTGTCTATTTAGCATCACAAGTATGTGAATTGTCTCTAAGCATTGATAGTATCAACAAACATGACCGTGCAAAGATATTTGTGACTCCCAAGTTATCATGAATACATATATGCATTAAAACCACAATTTAATTTTCATCATTGGCCACACAACGACGTATCCATGACTTTTCCTAACAATTCTAGCATGCAATAAAAAAATAAAGCTACTGTGTAGAAAATAACTAACAACGAATTTAACTTACAATGAATTAATAACTCAAACACTCTATATGCAAGCAAATTGACCCCCCCAAACTTACAGTATGCATTGTTCCCAATGTATAAACAGGAAAGAACGGAACAATCATACCTCCCACGACAAGCGTCATTGCTCGCCGTCACCATCGTCGTCATCCTCATCCATGTGCTGGGGTGGGGCATGTGAAGAAGGTCCCGGGTACTGGGGTTGTAATAGCTGATCGTTCATGTCTTTTATTATGAATTACGGTATTTTTATTTTGATGGTTTATGGCTTTAAATTATGATATGAATGATAATGAATGTTATAAAATGGAATAGATAATGGATGGGTAGAATAGAATGTTGAATTTGAGTTAAATAGGTAATGGAAGTGTTGTAACGGTAGGAAACTGTGGCAGTAGTTGTGGTTTTAAGCATAATATTTTGTATATTGATCTGATTGAGGTTTGAAAGAAATCTAGACATGCCTGGTTTTGTTTCGAAAGAAAACGAACGAAACAACGACGACGCGGCACGGAGGAGGTGGAGCGCTTCTCTTTTCTACCTTACCTTGCTCTCGATTTTTCTCTCTTCTTTTTGGCTAGGTACCTCACGATTTTTCTACTGAAAATGAGTGTGAATTCACTCTGAATTTTCGAAAAGGAGAGGGGGGGAAAAATGGTTAGGAGGGTGAGGGAAGTGGGTGCAAGATTTAAGGAAGATCCAAGACCAAGTCTTCCCAAATTTGAATTTTGAATTATGGTTTGATATCAAATGAGTTGGTGGATGCTTCTAGGAGGTAGTGGCCGAATTCTCTCTTGATTCTAGACTAGGATATGTCCATTTATTTAATTAAATTGTGCTCCCAAAAATCCTAAAATTATCCTACTAATTACATGCAAAGAATTGGTCAAAGTTAATGAGTTGGAAAATGAATCTTCTAGCAACTAAGGGTGGCCGAAAAATGCATGATAAAATAAAGGAAAATGTTGATTATCTAGTCAACTAATAATCCTTGAAAGCCTTACTAATCCTTTAAATAATTTAGTGAGCTAACCCCTTAATTAAATAACTTAAATGAGTTCATTTCTTAATCACCTCAAATAATTAAATTAAATCCTCAAACCTCCCTTTCTAACTTAAATGAACTTGGTTGCTAGCTAAATTAACTTCTGGAAATATTTCTCGAATCTTAAATTCTATCTCAAAACTCCAACTCTGGTCCGGCCTCACTGAAATAACTGAAATGCTAAAAATCAAACTACTGAACTGAAATAATAAAATAATTAACTTCAAACAAATGCATTTAAAATAATAATGCAATGAAGTCAATTAAATTTAAAAATCTAGAATTATGCATGGCTTATACGTTTACTGATTTACGGGTTCTACAATCCTTCCCCCCTTAAAATAAATTTCGTCCTCGAAATTAGAACTCACCGAATAACTCTGGGTATCGACTTCTCATCTCCGGCTCAGACTCCCACGTAGTTTCCTCCTCTGAATGGTTGAGCCATTTGACTTTGACTCGCTTAACCAACTTGTTCCGAAGTTTCTTCTCCTGTCTGTCTAGGATCTGCACGGGTCTCTCCTCATAAGATAAGTTCGGAGTAAGCTGCAACGGCTCGAAATTCAGCACATGCGAAGGATTTGCCATATACTTCCTCAGTATGGAGACGTGAAAGACATTGTGTACTCCGGCCAGATTCGGCGGAAGAGCCACACGATACGCTAGCGTCCCAACTCTGTCGAGGATCTCAAACGGTCCAATGAATCTCGGACTGAGCTTCCCTTTCTTGCCAAATCTCATGACACCCTTCATAGGTGCCACTTTCACGAAGACATGATCGCCCACTGCAAACTCTAACTCTCTCCTCCGCTGATCGGCATAACTCTTCTGTCGGCTCTGAGCAGTCCTCATTCTATCACGGATCTTGACTACTACATCTGCTGCCTGCTGAACAATCTCTGGACCCAACTCTGCTCTCTCTCCTACTTCATCCCAATGAACAGGAGATCTACACTTGCGGCCATACAGCGCCTCATACGGAGCCATACCTATGGACGACTGGAAACTGTTGTTATAGGTGAACTCTACCAATGGTAAGTTCGACTCCCAACTCCCAGAGAAATCAATGACGCAAGCACGGAGAAGATCCTCTAAGATCTGAATAACTCGCTCCGACTGTCCATCTGTCTGCGGATGGAAAGCTGTGCTAAACAGCAACTTCGTACCCAAAGTCGAATGAAAACTCTTCTAAAACGAGGAAGTGAATCTGGGATCTCTGTCGGATACGATAGAAACTGGAATACCGTGGAGTCGGACTATCTCTCGGATATACAGCTCTGCATACTGAACCATGGTGAAAGTCGTCTTAATAGGCAAGAAGTGCGCTGATTTGGTAAGACGATCTACAATCACCCAGATAGCATTCGATCCTCTGGCTGACCTCGGCAATCCGGTCACAAAGTCCATGGTAATGTTCTCCCACTTCCACTCGGGAATAGGAAGAGGCTTGAGCAAACCTGCTGGTCTCTGATGCTCGGCCTTCACTAACTGGCAAGTCAGGCACTCGGATACAAAACGCCTGATGTCCTTCTTCATTCCTGGCCACCAATACAATAGCTGCAGATCTTTGTACATCTTCGTACTCCCAGGGTGAATGGAGTACGGGGACGTATGGGCCTCTGATAAGATGTCTGCTCGGATAGAATCACTGCTAGGAACCCATATCCTATCTCGGTATCTCACAATACCGTCGCTGACTGTATACAAAACACTGCCCTTGGCTACATCTCTCTTCTTCCACTGTGCCAACTGCTCATCTGCTGCCTGACCGCTGCGAATACGGTCAATAAGAGAGGACTGGATAGTCAAGGTAGATAAACGAGGAACTCTACCTCGAGGATAAGTCTCAAGATCAAACCTCTGCATCTCAATCTGAAGAGGTTTCTGCATCGTCAAATGAGCCATCACTGCGACTTTCCTGCTCAAAGCATCCGCAACTACATTAGCTTTACCCGGGTGGTAGCTAATGTCACAATCGTAGTCTTTCACAAGCTCCAACCAACGCCTCTGACGCATGTTCAGCTCCTTCTGCGTAAAGAAATACTTGAGGCTCTTATGGTCGGTAAAGATCTGGCACTTCTCTCCATACAGATAGTGCCTCCAAATCTTCAAAGCAAAAACTACGGCCGCTAACTCCAGATCATGGGTAAGGTAATTCTTCTCATGGATTTTCAGCTGTCGAGAAGCATACGCTATCACTCTCCCATGCTGCATCAAAACTGCACCTAAACAAAGCTTCGAAGCATCGGTATACAAGACAAACTCGCCGGGCCCTGATGGCATGGCCAAAACTGGTGCTGAAATAAGAGCTTGTTTCAAAGTATCGAAGCTCTTCTGACACTCCTCGCTCCACACAAACTTCACATTTTTCTTTGTCAGTGCTGTGAGTGGAACGGCGATAGAGGAGAATCCCTGGATGAATTTTCTGTAATATCCTGCTAGCCCAAGGAAACTGCGGATCTCGGATGCATTCTGAGGCACAACCCAATCTCTGACTGCTACAACTTTTGCGGGGTCTACCTCAATACCACTGCTAGAAACAATGTGGCCCAAGAACGCCACCTTCTCTAACCAGAATTCGCAATTACTGAACTTTGCGAATAATTTGTGTTTCTGCAATGTCTGCAACACTGTGGTCAGATGCCTGCTGTGCTCCTCCCGACTCTTGGAGTAGACGAGAATGTCATCTATGAACACTATCACAAACTGGTCGAGGTACGGCTGAAATACGCGATTCATTAGATCCATGAAGATCGCTGGCGCATTCGTCAGACCGAACGGCATCACTAGGAACTCGTAGTGGCCATAACGAGTCCTGAAAGCTGTCTTCGAGACATCAGCATCTCTCACCCTCAACTGGTGATAACCGAAACGCAGATCTATCTTGGAGAAAATCGAAGCTCCCTGCAACTGGTCAAACAGATCCTCAATCCTCGGCAGTGGGTATTTATTCTTCACTGTAACCCTGTTCAACTCCCGGTAGTCAATGCAAAGCCTCATCGTGCCATCCTTCTTTTTCACGAATAAGACTGGCGCGCCCCATGGAGAAAAGCTCGGGCGAATGAACTCCTTGTTGAGAAGTTCCTGGATCTGCTTCTTAAGCTCTGCCATCTCTGTCGGTGCTAGTCGGTACGGCGCTTTGGATATCGGAGCCGTACCTGGCATAAGCTCAATGGAAAACTCCACCTCTCTCTCGGGTGGCATACCAGAGACGTCTTCGGGAAAAACGTCTAAGAAATCTCTGACAATCAGAACATCTGAAGCTGACTGGCTGGGTTCCTCGGGGACAGATAAAAAGGTTGCTAGAAATGCCCGACACCCTCTATGCATGAGCTTCCTAGCCTGAACATAAGGAATAATGCGCGGTAAAGAAAAGTATCTGTCCGGCTCAAATAAGAACTGCTCCATTCCAGGCGGTCGGACAAGAACGGATCTCCGCTGGAAGTCTATCAACACTCTGTTCCTCAATAGCCAGTCCATCCCTAGGATGATGTCAAATTCCGGCATCGGTAGCACAATCAGATCCGCATAAACAAGATTACCGTGCAGCTCAAGGTCTATATCTCGGATAACATTGGTGGCTGCCATCTCCTCGCCTGACGGCAATACTACTGAAAAGGCTGTATCTAGCCCAATGGTCTGGATCTTGAGGAAGTTAGCAAAGACCTCCGAAATAAACGAGTGAGTGGCCCCTGAATCTATCAAGGCCTTGGTAGCGGAACCAGATATAAAAATTCTCCCTGAAAGAGCGGAGCTCTAAGTTGAATCCCACTACAAGATCTAAACTTATAGACATGCAAAGGTTTAGGTTCCTCTAGCTTAATTTCCCCGAAATAAATCTGAGTAGAGCATGCAATCCTATAACAGTTCTAAGTTCAAAATCTAAATCCCGATTCCAAAAACGCGGAAATTCAAATAATAACTTAAAGTTTAAAGGTACCTGTCAACAACATAGTCTCCGGGTTGGTTTCCGCGGCATGGAGAGCAAAAACTCTGCCTTGGGTAGGAAGATTCCTCTGAGGACACTGCAGCAACATGTGGTCTGGACTGCCACACTTAAAACACTTTCCTGAGCCAGCCATACATGCTCCAGGATGGCGACGTGAGCACCTGGGACAGACTGGGTGCTCCTGAGTCCTCGGGGCTGGGCGTCCCCGCTGCTGCTGCTGCTGGCCTCGGTTCCTGGGCGGTCCATGAAAAGGCCTCTTATTCTGCTGCTGATGCTGATGAGGAGGAGGGCGGTGCGGTGCCTGGACTGGATGCTTGCCCTGGCAATCCCTCTCGATATCCCGCAGATCCTGCTCTGCGGCTAAGGCCTTGGAGACGGCAATCTCATAAGTAGCAGGGTCAGATACCCTAACATCCCGGCGCAAGATCGGCCGTAAGCCCACCAAGAAGTGCATCAGCTTGGCTCTGGCATCATTCGCTATCAGGGGCACAAAGTGACAGCCCCTCTCGAACTTACGGATGAACTCCGTAACCGTCATATCCCCCTGTCTCAGGCTCATGAACTCGGTGGTCAGCCTGGTGCGAACCTCCTCAGCAAAATACTTGGAGTAGAAAACCTCCGTAAAGCGGGTCCAAGAAAGTGTAGCCAATGTCAGGGCTACCGAAGCTTCTTCCCACCATAAGCGGGCGTCTCCAGTGAACAGGTAGGTGGCACACCGGACTCGGTCTGCGTCTCCCAGCTCCATAAAATCGAAAATAACCTCGAGGGATTTGATCCATCCCTCGGCAACCATGGGGTCAGATGCCCCAGAGAATTCCTTCGGGCCCATCTTCATGAATCGCTCATACACAGCCTCGGGCCCTGTCGGCCTGGTTGCGGCTGCGGCTACGGCTGCGGCATTGCCCCCCGCAAACTGTGCGAAGAACTGTGCCATCCCAGCTAACATCTGGGCACTCATGTCCGGTGGGGGTGGTGGAGGAGGTGGTAGGTCTCCCTCTGGTCTACGCTCCTCCCTGTCTTCTCGGCGAGGCTCCTCCTCTCTGTTGCGCTCTAAAATGCGTCTAGGGGGCATACTGTTCCAACATAACCCATACGTAACTAACATGCATAATTCCATAATTTATTTTAAATGAACTCTGAAATACTGAAAATCTGGAAGCATGCTGACAAACTAATTCATGCTTTAACTAAAATGCTGAACAAAATGCTGAACTGAAAAACTTACAGACCAAAGGCGTGGCTTCGTGAGCTTCTCACGGTCAGTAGTAGTGAAACCCTATACAGAACCACCGCTCTGATACCAACTGTGAAGGGCCTAAAACTCCTTTCTTGAAAATTTGCGGAAAATTAAAAATTTTCTTTTTAAAAGAACTTAAATGGCCTCATTCATAAAATCACTGGTGAATCAAGTTCAATATTTCAAAATATTGCAGCGGAAGAAAATTAAAGTTTTGCCAACAACAACGATTTAAAAATATCCAACGACTGATAAAATTGTTTGCGAAAAAAATAACAACTGCTGCTCTGAGGTCCTCGGGTGCCACTACTGCCGACCCAAGCTGGCTCACTGGTCCCCACCCTCGGCCCTGGCCTCATCAGTACCTACAACAATCAAGTCTAGTGAGCCTAAAGACTCAGCATGCATATATCGCAGGTAACGAGTAAAAATATGAATTTAAAATATGCATGAGTTAACATATCCTGTCCTGAGGCATACTTAAAATAATCTGTACTAAGCAATTATAATACGTGCATAACTGAACTGATAATCACGGTAAAAATATTTGCTCCTTGGAGCCTGTACTGAAATATCTGGTAAAATTTTCAGTTGAGATTATGTTTTACGCCTGTGGCCACTGCACTAAGCTGAACTGATCGGTAACTGGCTACCGGGGAGGCTGAATCTGAACTGAGCTGGCCGGTCACTGGCGACCGGGTGGTACCATACTGAACTGATCGGTCACTGGCGACCGTATAAAATAACACTCCCACATAGTGAATAAACCACAAGCCATATCGCATAAATCTCAAAAATAATCATTTTCTATTTAATGCACGTAAAATAATTAACTGGCATAATGAAAATGTCCCGTAATTTTACCAACTGGATTGGATTGGATCGTTCCCAGGCTCGCTGCAACCTAACTGTGCCATGAAAAATATGCAATAGCTTAAACTTGACCAACTACGCAATTTACGTTCAAAAGATGCGACTATGACGCCTAATGACTTCGCATTTAATCATGACTCCGAGCCAACTTGAACCGACACTGAACCGACGTATAGTCATGATTAAAATACGCTGAAAAATCATAAAATAATGCTCCTAAAATGATAGGGTCGAAATCTAGGTGGAATGGAGGCCAAAACACGAAACGCTCTTTCGAGAGTCAACTTGGCACATTGCACCGTAAATTCTCGTACGACCTAAAAATGATCCAAATGACAAACGGTCAAAAACATGACCTTCCTAACTCAATGAGGCACTGTCCAGTCCAAGGCCATGGGCTAAAAGTTAACCAAGAACTCGAACGAGCCTCTGAACCAACACAGCAACTTGCTGTAATTTCCAGCAGCTGCGCAACTACAAGACTTGAGTTGGTTTCGAGACTATCGGCCATTAGGGGAGTGAACCACCAACCAGAGACTCTTACCAACATCCCAAGGAATGATTTGAACCATGGCTAAGGGCCCTAGGCCAGCCACAATCCGCATCACGCCATAACTCAACCGAAGGGTCCAACCGAGAGCAACGTGCATGCGTGTGTAGTGTTTATGCTATGATCGATGTCTCGTGTCGTTCCAATGGCCATTTGATTGACCATGGCACGATCTAGACATCCAGGAGCATGATATGAACCGTGGCTAAGGGCCATAGGCCAACCAAGATCCATACCAAGCAACCAAAAGAAACGAACCAAAAGCTGTCCAACCGAAGTAGCCGAAGGGGTATAGGGGCTGTTGTGATGTTTTTATTAAAAACCGATGAACCATGGACCAAGCCACCAAAAGGGCAACTTAGTCACGTCTTAGAATTGCTAGGGAAGTGATCCAACCATGGCTATAGGCCCTTGGGGCAGCCAAGATCAGATCCTTCCTCCATGACAAGAAACTGAATTTTCGAACAACATTTTCTGCACCTATGGGGACTTGCTGTCATTCTGAATTTCCAGCAAGCATGGGGCTGGTTTGAATGGACCAACATGGTCCTAATGCATCCTACTACATGTATATAAGCTGCCTTGGGAGCCTGGAGTCGATCCAATACCTGAAACTCACAAACCAAAAGAAACCGTGAAGCTTGCCAAGGAAATCGAAAATTCTGCATGTGTGGTTTCAAAATGTTTTGACATGGATCTCGATTTTTACTTGAATAAACATGATCATGTACTGAAAAATAAATGATAATATGACTTGATTGAGGTTTGAAAGAAATCTAGACATGCTTGGTTTCGTTTCGAAAGAAAACGAACGAAACAACGACGACGCGGCACGGAGGAGGTGGAGCGCTTCTCTTTTCTACCTTACCTTGCTCTCGATTTTTCTCTCTTCTTTTTGGCTAGGTACCTCACGATTTTTCTACTGAAAATGAGTGTGAATTCACTCTGAATTTTTGAAAAGGAGAGGGGGGGAAAAATGGTTAGGAGGGTGAGGGAAGTGGGTGCAAGATTTAAGGAATATCCAAGACCAAGTCTTCCCAAATTTGAATTTTGAATTATGGTTTGATATCAAATGAGTTGGTGGATGCTTCTAGGAGGTAGTGGCCGAATTCTCTCTTGATTCTAGACTAGGATATGTCCATTTATTTAATTAAATTGTGCTCCCAAAAATCCTAAAATTATCCTACTAATTACATGCAAAGAATTGGTCAAAGTTGATGAGTTGGAAAATGAATCTTCTAGCAACTAAGGGTGGCCGAAAAATGCATGATAAAATAAAGGGAAATGTTGATTATCTAGTCAACTAATAATCCTTGAAAGCCTTACTAATCCTTTAAATAATTTAGTGAGCTAACCCCTTAATTAAATAACTTAAATGAGTTCATTTCTTAATCACCTCAAATAATTAAATTAAATCCTCAAACCTCCCTTTCTAACTTAAATGAATTTGGTTGCTAGCTAAATTAACTTCTGGAAATATTTCTCGAATATTAAATTCTATCTCAAAACTCCAACTCCGGTCTGGCCTCACTGAAATAACTGAAATGCTAAAAATCAAACTACTGAACTGAAATAATAAAATAATTAACTTCAAACAAATGCATTTAAAATATTCATGCAATGAAGTCAATTAAATTTAAAAATCTAGAATTATGCATGGCTTATACGTTTACTGATTTACGGGTTCTACATGATGAGTTTTTATAACTCATTTCCGTTATGTTCATGAGATGCAGATGCAGGTAACCGAGACTGATAAGGCGTGGTGTCGAGACGGAAGAAAGAAATGTGCCAAGCTTGGAGGAAGGATGAAATGATTATTTTGTCAATGGATTGTTAAAGAAAGTATTTTGTTTTGTAATGGTTGGAGTTGGCTAATATAATTTTTTGTAACCCATTTGATATTTTTGGAGTTTAAATTTGTCTCAATTATTTTGGTAATCAAATGGAATGCTTTTGATTTTTGTATATCTTTTTGTATTAGTTGTGGGAATTTTTATGATGTATTGATTTTATTGCTTGGGGCAAGTGGTGAGTTCCTTTTTACGGGGAAACTCTGCCAAAATTTTTAAAGCACTTACTTTCCTCCAAGTCTATTTTTAAATCTTACGCATTATAGAGTTTATTATTATTTTAAAACGGGTTAGGGTGTCACATTTAGTGGTACAAGAGCAGACGTTTTTCGGACCAATGTTTGGCACATGACTTCTTCTGTTGGCGACACTTTGGTATGTATATTTCTGCATCTCATTGATGTACTGATATGATGATAAGCATCTTTAATGGTATGTTGATGATTTAAAATGATTTTAAACTGAGATGTAATGTAGGAGATGCTAGCTAAGAGGAAAGCTGTAGAGGGAGAAGATAGTTCCTCATCACGAGTTGTTGATGAGTTTAGTAAGTTGCTCAAGGAGCAAGCCAAAGTTCATGGAGATCAGATCCAACTGTTATTGAGATTGCAGAACCCAGTACAAGGGAGAGGTAGAGGTCTTGTGAGACATGAGCCCAGTTCAGACGGAGCGTATGACAGATTTAAAAGAATGAATCAACCTGAGTTCGTGGGAAGTACGGACCCTCTTATAGCTATGGAATGGGTTAAAGCTTTTGAAGCAATCTTTGACTACCTGCACTTTGAGGATAAGGATCGAGTTAGTTGTGCAGTGTTTCTTCGGACCAAGACTGCAAGCATTTGGTGGGATGCCACGAAGGTAACTGTCAACGTTCAAACCCTCCAATGGAATAAGTTCAAGGAGCTATTTTATGACAAATATTTCTCCACGAATGTCAAGACACAGAAAGTGAAGGAGTTCTTGGAACTAAAGTAGGGCAACTAATTTGAATGACTATATATTGAAGTTCGAAGAAGGATGTCTGTTCGTTCTTTTTATTGCTTCGAATGACAAAGATCGAGGGGAACACTTCATGAGAGGCTTGAGAGCTGAGATCAGGAGGGATGTCAGAATGTCTAAGGCCACAACATACAAAGAGATCGTGGAGAAAGCTCTTTTAGCGGAACATGACGAGAAAGAGATTGAGAAGGAAAGGCAATTGAGAAGACAGAGCTTTAATCAAAATATCCAAACTTCGAGTCAAAGTTGGAAAGGGGGATACAAAGGAAAAGGAAAAGAAGAACATCGAGGTAAAGCTCCTGTGGTTCAGTTTGAGACGAATAGGACTTTATGTCCCAAATGCAACAAGCCACACAAGGGTGAATGTCTCGTAGGGAGCAACAAATGTTACAAATGTGGAGGTGCAGGTCACATTTCCATCAACTGCACCCAATCTTTAGGCCGATGACTAATCCAAGGGCGCATCTTCTCTTTGACCAAAGAGGGTGTTAATCCAGATACTTCGGTTATATCAGGTACTATTCTGATTTCAAGCAATGTAGCTCTTACTTTAATTGATATAGGAGCTACACATTCCTTTATGTCTGAAATTTTCATGAGATCGTTGGGTATTGCACCTATATTTAAACCTCTCCAGTTTAATATTGTGCTTCCTTTGGGAGATGTGATTTGTCCTACAAGTGTGATTAAAGCTTGTCCTATTCAAGTGAATGAGAGACTCTTATTTGCTGATTTAATTGTGATTCCTATGATAGAGTTTGATGTGATTTTGGGTATGTATTGGTTATCATCGTATCGTGCAGTAATAGATTGTGTTGAAAATACGGTGCGATTTTCGACAGAGGAAGGTGACAACAGGGTCTTCAAGCGTTCAGGTACTTCGCTTGACACTTCTTTTATTACTTTCTTGAAGGAGAATAAGATGTTGGTTAAGGGGTGTCAGGGATTTCTGGAGTCAGTAATAAATGTGAGTAGGGAAAATAATGTGGATGTGAATGATATCGAAATTGTTAGAGATTATTCGGTTGTCTTTGCAGATGATGTGTCGGGGTTGCCACCCGATAGAGAAGTCGAATTTGTCATTGATGTTGTACCTGGTACTGCTCCTATTTCTAAAGCCCCTTATCGAATGGCACCGACTAAAATGAAAGAATTAAAGAACCAATTGCAACAATTGTTAGATAAGGGCTTTATTAGACCAAGTTCTTCACCATGGGGGGCACCAGTGTTGTTTGTGAAAAAGAAAGATGGGTCACTACATTTTTGTATTGACTACCGAGAGATCAACAAAGTTACAATTAAGAACAGATATCTTTTGCCACGAATTGATGATCTTTTTGATCAATTACAAGGGGCAACGGTATTTTCTAAAATTGATATGCGATCAGGATATCACCAATTGAAGGTGAAAGAAGATGACATACCTAAGACTGCTTTTCGAACTAGGTATGGTCGTTATGAATTTTAGGTAATGTCTTTCGGGTTAACGAATGTGCGGTCAGTTTTTATGGATCTTATGAATCGAGTCTTCAAGCCTTATTTGGATAGTTTCGTCAATGTATTTATTGATGATATTCTGGTTTATTCGAAGACTCGAGAACTTCATCGAGAACATTTGAAAACCGTGTTGCAACAATTGAGGGATAACCAGTTATATGTCAAGTTAAAGAAGTGCGAGTTTTGGTTAGACCAAGTGACTTTCCTAGGTCATATTGTTTCTAAAGATGGAATTACCGCGGATCCAACAAAGATAGAAGCAGTGAAGAAATGGCTTATTCCTACGACAGTTTCTGAGGTACGAAGTTTTCTTGGTTTGGCAGGTAACTATCGTCGTTTTGTAGCCGATTTCTCAAAGATAGCCTTGCCATTGACCGCATTGACAAGAAAGACAGTTAAATTCGAATGGACAAATGAGTGTCAACAAAGCTTTCAGGAGTTGAAGGATAAATTAACATCGGCTCCCTTGTTGTCACTTCCTGAAGGAGTTGAGGACATTGTAGTGTTCACTGATGCTTCTAAGAAAGGACTCGGTGCTGTATTGATGCAGCGTGGTAAAGTAATTGCTTATGCTTCCCATAAGCTGAAGGATTATGAAAAGAATTACCCGACTCACAATCTTGAGTTGGCAGCTGTGGTGTTCGCTTTGAAGATCTGACGACATTATTTGTGGGGAGTAAAGTGTGAGATTTTCTTAGATCATAAAAGCCTTAAATATCTGTTTACTCAAAAGTAATTGAACATGCGTCAGAGGAGATGGTTGGAACTTGTTAAGGATTATGATTGTACTATTAGTTACCATCCGGGGAAGGCGAAGGTAGTTGCAGATGCATTGAGTCGGAAATCAGGAGTTGTGTTGAGTTCTATGATTCAAAAACCTTTATTGTTGGACTTGCAAAGGAATGAGATCGCTTTGGTCGAGAAAGGTATGATAGCTCGACTTTCAGTTTTGGTGATTCGACCTACTTTGAATGACAGGATTAAAGATGGACAACAGAATGATAAGCAATTACTGGAAGTGAGATCTAATGCTGAGCTGAAAGGAAATTCTGAGTTTGGTTTAAACGGTGATGGGTTGATGACCATCAGAGGTCAAATCTGTGTTCCTATCGGCATGATATTAGACGAGATGTTTTGATTGAGGCGCATACCTCACCATATTCGATACATCCAGGTAATAGCAAGATGTATCAATTCGTCGACTTTTCTGGAGGCCAGGTATGAAGAAGGATATTGCGTTGTATATTTCTGAATGTCTAACATGTCAGCAGGTTAAGATTGAGCACCAAAGACCTGCAGGATTGTTTCAGTCATTGCCGATACCTCATTGGAAATGGGAACACATCACAATGGACTTTGTTGTCTGACTTCCGAAGACGTAGAAACGTTATAATTCCATTGGGTTATTGTTGATCGTTTAACCAAGTCATCACATTTCCTTCCTGTCAAAACAACTTATTCGATGAATTAGTACGCTGAGGCTTATGTTCAAGAGATTGTTAGACTTCATGGGATACCAGTGTCAATTGTTTCTGATCGTGATCCAAAGTTTACATCTGAGTTTTGGAAGAGTTTGCATAGAGCTTTGGGTACAAAGTTGTCCTTCAGCGCAGCTTATCATCCTCAGAGTGATGGGCAATCAGAACGAGTTATTCAGATTCTTGAGGACATGTTAAGAGCCTGCATTATTGATTTTCCTGGAAGTTGGGATTTGAAGCTTCCTCTTGTGGAATTCACATATAATAATAGCTATCATTCCTCGATTGGCATGGCACCTTATGAAGCTCTGTATGGGAGAAGATGTCGTTCGCCTTTGTTTTGGGATGAAGTAGGTGAAAGAAAGATGTTAGGACCAGAGTTGGTTCAACAAATGGTTGATGATGTAGCATTGATTCGAGAAAGAATGAAAACTGCCCAGTCTCGACAGAAAAGCTATGCAGATGTTCGAAGAAGGCCTTTGGCATTCGAGATAGGTAATCACGTGTTTGTTAAGATAGCTCCTCTCAAGGGAGTTATGAGATTTGGAAAGAAGGGGAAGTTGACTCCTCGTTTTATTGGACCTTTCGAGATTCTCGACAGAATTGGCGAGCGAGCTTATCGAGTGGCTTTGCCTCCGAATTTGGATAGAGTGCATAATGTATTTCATGTCTCAATGCTTCGTAAATATGTATCGAATCCAACTCATGTACTTCGTCACGAACCACAAGACTTAACGCCAAATTTGAGTTATAAAAATACTGGATCGAAAGGTTAAAGTGCTTAGAAACAAAGATATTGGGATCGTGAAGGTGTTATGGAGTAATCATATCATCGAAGAAGCAACATGGGAACCCGAGGAAGAGATGAAGCAACGTTATCCTGACTTGTTTACGTCTTGAGGTAAATTTTGGGGACGAAATTTTTATAAGGGGAGGAGAATTGTAATAGCAGATCGTTCATGTCTTTTATTATGAATTACGGTATTTTTATTTTGATGAGTTAAATAGGTAATGGAAGTGTTGTAACGGTAAGAAACTGTGGCAGTAGTTGTGGTTTTAAGCATAATGTTTTGTATATTGATATGATTGATGTGAGGCCACTTTTATTAGAAAGATAAGACATAAGGCTATAACTTTCATGTTTTGAGTTTTGTTCAAATCATTGTGGAAGACAAGCCAAAAGCGCCTTGAAGTGTGTCGTGCATATCGTCGTTCCTACAATGACACATGTTGGGAGAATGAGTATACCTTTAAATGACATGAGGCTAATTGGAGATGAAATCCAAGACATAGGGCTACAACTTTCATGTGTACCACCTTTTCTAATTCTGAAGGGAAGAGGCGTTTCGGAAGCGATCTTTGATGTGGCTGTGCGCAGAGCGGCGCCCGAGCGGTAAGATTTGACCGCCCGAGCGCGCCCCGTTCTGAATTTTTGAGTTTTGGGCAGTAAGTTCGCCGCTAGGGCGGTAATATGTGACCGCCCGAGCGCCCAAAAAGTTAAAAAGCATGTTTTGAGGTTTGGGATGGCATAAAATCGAATGAGATCACTTTTTACTCACTTTTCCTCATTTCTTCTCTTATCTCCATCGGTTTGGAAGCTAGGGTTCTTCATTTCTCCTTCAATCCAACTTCTTCCAAGACATTAATCTTTGATTGAAGCCTTAATTTTGCTTGGAGATTAGAAGTTCTTCTCCTCAAGAGTTGAGGAGCAAGGTAAGAAAGATTATTTTCTTGGGTTAGTGATTGAAGGGAAGATGTAGGGTTGTTTGGTTTGGGTGTTGAGGTAAAGTTTTAAATATAATGATTGATGGTATTATTATTGATATTGTGTTGTAGGAATCCCTCAAAAACTAAGCAACTACTTGTGTATTGGGTTGTAAGTATACTTTTCCTTTGAATGCATCTCATGATATATGTATATAATAAATGAAGTTTCTATTGATTTTAGCTCTTTTAAATCATTGATTATATATATTGTATGTATTGATATATTGAAAAGAAATGGAATTGATGCCAGGGGCAAAGTAAAGGAGCTAATTCTTTAGCACGTACACCACGTGTTTGATAAAATGTTTCAATGAATATTTTTTTGGCTTGATGGTTATATGGTATTGTGTTGTTACCTATGGTCATTCTAAACCCACTTGACTGAAGTTGATCAACATAATGACCTGTACTGTGACTGATTTTGACTGAAACGTACATGTGTACCATTGACTGATGACCTATCAATGCCATACCAATGAAAAGAAATGAATTGTTCTATAGATGCCATCTTATAATTGTTATATATGCATTTTATTGACTGATGGAATAATACGGTTAAGAAATGGTATGGATTCCTTCTTTACACTATGGTATATGTACTTGTTATTTAAAGGTTTACTTGATGAGTTTTTATAACTCATTTCAGTAATGTTCATGAGATGCAGATGCAGGTAACCGAGAATGATAAGGCGTGGTGTCGAGACGGAAGATGGAAATGTGCCAAGCTTGGAGGAAGGATGAAATGATTATTTTGTCAATGGATGGTTAAAGAAAGTATTTTGTTTTGTAATGGTTGGAGTTGGCTAATATATTTTGTTGTAACCCATTTGATATTTTTGGAGTTTAAATTTGTCTCAATTATTTTGGTAATCAAATGGAATACTTTTGATTTTTGTATATCTTTATGTATTAGTTGTGGGAATTTTTATGATGTATTGATTTTATTGCTTGAGACATGTGGTGAGTTCCTTTTTACGGGGAAACTCTGCCAAAATTTTTAAAGCACTTACTTTCCTCAAAGTCTATTTTTAAAGCTTCCGCATTATAGAGTTTATTATTATTTTAAGACGGGTTAGGGTGTCACAGGGGTGGCCATACAGGTGGCTGGGGAAACATCGGATCATCTGGACCTATAGGTGGAAACCACTGAGTAAGCACGGAAGTGAAGTCCATCATATATCCCATGAAATGGTCGGTGTGGAACTGAAGTGAATCCAGCACCTGGCGCTGCTCAACCAGTAACCTCCTCTGGTCCTGCATCTTGTTTTCTAGTTGCCGAAATCTGTCTCCCCTACTCTGTCGGGCTGCTGCAGGTGGTGGTGGTGGCGGAAGCTGTGGGATCTCCTCTTCGGCCGGAAACTCATGGGGGACATAGGAGGCTCCAAAGAAGGCAACAATGGGGGCCTTCGGCTTTAGAACTGGTTCATCAGGGGCCCATGATACGCCAGCCTGTCGGCATAGCTCGGTGACAATATTAGGACGTGGAAGAATAACCGTGGCTAACCCTGCGCCGGCTCTCATAATCGATCCATAGATGATTTTCCCCAAATCAACAGATTTTTCCATCAGAATAGCAAAGACCAGTGCAGCTTTGTCTTTGGTCACATCATAATAATGCAAGGACGGGAGAATCCGGGCTAGTACAAAGGATGTTGCATTAGGGTTCATGTCGGATTTTTTTAAAGAAATAAGACCGCTCGAGCTCATTTTCCAGGCAGCGCCGGCATGACATATGGCTCGGATGACCTCTGTATAATCAACACCCGCTTTGAGAAATTCACTGTACTCGTCATGGTCGAGGCTGGGCATCTGATATATCATATTGATCGTTCGAGAGTCAAACGACACCAACTTACCTCGCACCAAGACTTTAGACTCATCATGAATAATCCGGAGATTTGCATAGAATTCTCGCACATCCGAGATAACGTCATCCAAAGGGTGTTGTGCAAATTCAACCCATCCTCGACGTTCCAATTCCTCCACAATAACACCACGTGGAATTGACAAATTAAATCCCCATTCCGGGATTATGGATAGCGTCATAGAGCTCTCATATACTTGTTGGGCCTCTTCATTCCAAAACCGATGAGAATCAAAACTTGAGGAGGAAGAGGCACCTTTTTTTGATTTCTTTTTCGGTGCCATGTAATATAGTAATGCAAAGCTTACACCCACACACTTAATTCAATCAATCGAGGGGCCAAAATTACTGATAAGCGCACCCAAAACTTGCGTTAGAGCAAATATAATTTCACCACGCCAATTAATCCAGTAAGCAATGCAACGTACAAAACCAGACAAAAAATACTTTAGTTTAGAACACCCAAATCACAATCTCACAAATTCCCCATAAAGATTGAACACCAATTCTAACCAATCTCGGAAGATTTGAACAAAAGCTGAATAAAAACCCTTACTTGTACCAGAAAGTGACGGCAAATCGGAGTGTGGTTGGAGGTCATGGCGGTGGGAGAAGGCGGCAGTCGGCTTTCAGATGACGGAGGTGGCTTTCGGTGAGGAGGGTTCTGAAGAGGGAGGCGGCTGTGCTGAATTATTTCTGAGAAGGGTTCCGCGTTTATTTTTCTTAAATTAGGTCGCGCGCATATGCACGACCTAAATCGGCGCATATGCGCCAAGGTTTCTGTCCCGCATGTTTGTCTTGTCATATCGCGCATATGCGCGCCCGGAGTAGAGCACATGCGCCAATGTCTCTGCCTTCAGAGTGTGATAGCCTTTTCATATTGCGCATATGTACGCCCTGGGTGGCGCATATGTGCGATGGTCTCTGTCTTTCAAGCTGGGCTTCGCGCATGTGCCCGAAATTAAGTCACGCATATGCTCAATGCACTCTGTCCAGGTTTTTTTTTTTAATAACACCTGCAAAAATAAAGTAATTCAAATCAATACTCGAATAGAGAAAATTAAATTTAACAAATAAAGTATTATAATAAAATAATAAAAACAAAATGAATGCTAAAAATAATTGTGGGTTGCCTCCCACACAGCTCTTGGTTTATAGTCATCAGCCTGCCTATCACTAATCATGTTCATGGTGGGTAATAGGATTTCTTGGATGTCTTTATTTCCACTATTTGACCTTCAACATCCATGGTCAACTTCCCTTGTTTCACGTCAATGATGGCTCCAACAGTAGCCAATGATGGTCGTCCTAGAATGACGTGAACGTTCAGACTATTCTCCATATCAAGTACCACGAACTCTGCTAGAACCTTCAGTTTATCGATCCGAAGTTCAACATCTTCCTCAATACCCAACTGATGCAAACGTGGTTGATCAAGCACCAAAAAAAACATGGGAGTCGTTGGAGTTGCCCGAAGGACCTATAACGAGGGGACGTAGCAAGAAGTTTAAAGAAGCACTTCAAGGATTCATGATGAGCTACCAAAAAGGACCTACAAGTTGGATGTCTAAAATAAAAGAGCTTGGGGAACATGGACACAACAATGGAAGTGTTTGGAATGTTATTCAAATGTTAAATGACCATGAGGACAGCAGCATGCGCGCACCAGCACAGGATCTCGTGCAACTGCGCGCAAATGGGCAGCAGGTGACGCGCACCCGCGCCACATTTTGCGCGGCCGCGCGCATGGCCCGCGCGCCACCGCGCGAGTTCTGGCGCGGCCGCGCACCGGATGTTGCATGAAGGCAGTATAGCGCGCTCCCCCGCGCATGATCCGGCGCTACCGCGCGCCCAGGGAAGAAAATAAGGCAGTATGCTGCGCGCCCCAGCGCGAGATCTCGCGCCACCGCACGTACTTTCGTGTCAAATTTGCTAGTTATCTTATTTAAGCCTTTTCACACAACTTTCTTGTTATTTTATTGTATTTATATGCATTGTATCAAGGTTGAACGAAATAATTGAATGATATATCAAAGTTCTTGAGAATTCTCTCAACTTTACAAGGCAAAAACTTTGTCTTAAAAATCAAATCAAACTTATCAAAGATTGCATCTTTGTGGCGTTTGTCGATTGTTTTTCGCTCGGATTGTCAAAACAAGATCTTTGAAGGTTCGTTTGAAATTCAATTGTTTTATCGTTGATATTTGTTGCTAAGTTTTAATAACTTAGAGGTGAATATCACAAACCGTTACTTGTTTCAAAAGATCGGGACAACAAATCGATCCTTGTTTGTTATTGAGTCGAGGGTGCGATTTCGATAATCGTTTTTGCTTCTCATTCGTACGAGGTTTCGCATCATTTGATATCAGAGCTTTGGCTCATTGAATTCAAGTAAGTTATTGTTGTTGTTGTTATTTTCAGATCTGTCTAAAAATTAAAAAAAAATATCCGTTCTGTTATCATATCTGTGTTATCCTTTTGTTTCTATTTTCAGATCTGTTTAAAATCCGTTCTGTTATCAGATCTGTGTTATCCTTTTGTTTCTATTGTCATATCTAACAAAAACAAAAACAAAAATTCGTTCTATTTCAGTTTTGTGTTATCCTTTGTTCGATCTGCGTTATTTCTATCATCCTTTGTTATTTGATAATCCAGAATTCTCGAAAAATTTGTTCTGTGTTATTCTATCGTTCTTGTTTTTGTGCAATCCAAGTGAGACAGTTGTAAGTGTTCACAAGTTGAATCTTGTTAGTTTGATAAAAAAAAAATATATAAAGATTGATCACATCTTTGAAAGAACTATCAAATTCGAGTGAAAAATATTTGAGTGCGAGTGTTATTTCTTTGGAGTGATCGTGAGAATTTGGGTAAGGAAAATCTTTTATTTCTACTAACATTTTCTTGCAGGTACAAAATCTAAAAGTAAATTGGAGAGGGAAGTAGGAGAAAGTTCGAATCAAGGGTTGTCTAAGGTTCAAATGGAGGCGTTATATGGGTATTTTAGTAGAATGATGAGGGCTGATTTGGATCCTTTATATGAGAGGTTGGATAGGCTTGAGGTTAGCACTAGTGAAAATAAATCTAAGCCTAAAGGTTTGGGTACAGTTGAAGAAGAAGAGGATGATTATGATTTGGGTGTAGAAGAGGAAAGTCAAAATGAGATCTGGGATAGGAACGGACGAAGTAGAGGAGGATTTGGTAGGGGAAGAAGAGAAGCCGTACGGGGTAGGTACAATGATGGGAATAAGGAAAATAGTAACATAGGAAGCATTAAAATGAAAATTCCGTCGTTCCATGGTAAGTCAGACCCTGAAGCTTATTTAGAATGGGAAAAGCGAGTTGAATTTGTTTTTGATTGTCACCATTATTCTGAACTCAAAAAGGTTAGGTTTGCCGTGGTTGAATTTGTTGATTATGCACTTATTTGGTGGGATCAATTAGTGACCACTAAAAGAAGATGCAATGAGCGACCTGTAGAAACTTGGGCTGAAATGAAGAGCGTAATGAGGAAGAGGTTTGTACCAAATCACTACTATAGAGAAATGTTTAAGAAGTTACAAACCTTGAGACAGGGTGTGAAGAGTGTTGAGGACTACTATAAAGAGTTGGAAGTAGTCATGATTAGAGCAAACATAGATGAGGATAGTGAGGCTACTATGGCTCGTTTTATGTGTGGTTTGAACAGGGAAATTCAAGACCAAGTGGAGCTTAGACATTACTTGGATCTAGATGAAATAGTGCAGATGGTGATAAAAGTGGAGCAACAACTCAAGAGGAGAGGAGTTGGCCGTGCCACACAAGCTGGGAATACATCAACACCTTGGCGTTCCAACGTTGTTAAACGTGAAGAAAGCAAGGTAGTGGTCAAGCCCAAAGTTGACATTAAACAGGAGGCGCCTAAGCAGGGAATGCAAGGTAAACCTGAAACTCCTATTAATCGTTCTAGAGATATTAAATGTTTTAGGTGTCAAGGAGTTGGACATATTGCTAGCCAATGTCCCAATAAAAGGGTGATGGTGTTGAATAATTATGGGGAGTATGAATCTCATAGTGAGGGAGATGATGGAGAGGGTGAAGATGAGATGCCTGCATTAGAGGATCCTGATGAGGGATACGAGGCAGTTGTGGGTGAAGCGTTAGTGACTAGGGGTATAATGAGTACCCAAGTCAAAGAAGAAGAAACAAACCAAAGGGAAAACTTATTCCATACTAGGTGTTTTGTCAATGGCAAGGTTTGCAATCTTATTATAGATGGAGGAAGTTGTACCAATGTTGCTAGTCTTGAGATGGTTGAAAAATTGAGCTTGCCTACTTTGAAACATCCTCAACCATATAAGCTACAATGGTTGAATGACTGTACTGAAGTGAAAGTTAACAAACAAGTCTTGGTTGGGTTTTCGATTGGGAAGTGTATTGATGAGGTGTTATGTGATGTGGTACCAATGCATGCTTGTCATATTTTGTTAGGGAGACCATGGCAATATGATAGACAAGTGACACATGATGGGTTTAAAAATAGATATTCTTTTGTACTCAAGAAAGAACCCATTGTTTTACTTCCTTTGTCCCCAAAACAAATAATGGATGACCAACGAGAAAAGAAAAAAAAAAGGATGAGGCCGAAAGAAAGAGTGAATTAAAAAGTGAGAAGGCCTTTGAAAAGAAAAATGAAGTGGCTAAAAACAAAAGTGATAAAAAAATTGAGATAGCCATACAAAAGAAAAATGAGAAAAAAGAAAATGAGAGGAAAGAGGCTAAAAAGAAAATATATATGGCCCAAAAGAGTGATATGAAACAATTGTTGCACACACATGATACACTTGTGTTGATTCTGTACAAAGAGATTCTCTTTAACACAAGTGATATAGCCGGAAATCTTCCGAGCATTGTTGTTTCCCTTTTGCAGGAGTTTGAAAATATATTTCTGGAGGAACTACCTCAAGGAATACCACCATTGAGGGGGATTGAGCACCAAATTGATTTTGTGCCCGGAAGTGCATTGCCAAATCGTCCAACTTATAGAAGCAATCCGGAGGAGACTAAGGAGCTTCAACGACAGGTAAGTGAGTTGTTAGATAGGGGTTTTGTGCGTGAGTCCATGTCTCCTTGTGCTGTACCTATTTTATTAATTCCTAAGAAAGATGGTTCATGGCGCATGTGTGTGGATTGTAGGGCAATCAATAATATAACCATCAAGTATAGGCATCCCATACCTAGACTAGATGATATGTTAGATGAGTTGCATGGTGCATGTATTTTTAGTAAGATTGATTTAAAAAGTGGTTATCATCAAATTAGAATGAGGGAAGGTGATGAGTGGAAAACGGCATTTAAAACCAAATATGGGTTATATGAGTGGATGGTCATGCCTTTTGGCTTAACTAATGCTCCTAGTACCTTTATGAGGTTGATGAATCATGTTTTGCGTGCTTACATAGGAAAATTTGTTATGGTTTATTTTGATGATATTCTTGTGTATAGAAAAGATTTGGATGAGCATGTTAAACATTTAATACTTGTACTGTTAACACTTAGGGATGAACAATTATATGCTAATCTTAAGAAATGTGATTTTTGTACAAGCAAGCTTGTTTTTCTTGGTTTTGTGGTAAGTTCACAGGGGATACAAGTGGATGAGGATAAGGTAAGTGCTATTCGAGATTGGCCAACACCTGCTAATGTTAGTCAAGTTTGAATTTTTCATGGTCTTGCAAGCTTCTATAGGAGGTTTGTAAAAGATTTTAGCACACTGGCTGCACCGATGACGGCGGTGATTAAGAAGAACGTTCCATTTCATTGGGACGAGCAGCAAGAGAAGTCTTTTAATATTATTAAACAAAATTAATTAATGCGCCTTTACTTGTTTTGCCTGATTTTTCTAATACTTTTGAAATTGAATGTGATGCTTCAGGTGTAGGTATTGGTGGTGTTTTGATGCAAGGAGGACGACCAGTGGCGTACTTTAGTGAGAAACTCAATGGAGCAGCGTTGAACTATCCAACGTATGACAAGGAGTTGTACGCGCTTGTGAGGACTTTGGAGATGTGGCAACACTACTTGAGGCCTAAGGAGTTTGTGATCCATACAGATCATGAGTCTCTAAAGTACCTTAAGGGACAACAGAAACTGAACAAGCGGCATGCCAAGTGGGTGGCATTCATAGGGACATTTACCTACATAATCAAATACAAACAAGGTAAGGATAATGTAGTGGCCGATGCACTATCACGGAGGTACATACTAATCTCTATCTTGGATTCAAAAATCTTGGGATTTGAGCATGTGAAAGAGTTATATTTGTTGGATGAGGATTTTAAGGAGATATTTGAAACATGTATGCATGGTCCACATGATAAATTTTATTTGCTTAATGGTTTTTTGTTTAGAGAAGATAGATTGTGCATTCCTAAGTCATCGATTCGTGAATTATTTGTGAGGGAGGCACATGGTGGTGGTTTGATGGGGCACTTTGGTGTGGCTAAAACTGAGTTGTTTGCATGAGCATTTTTATTGACCACATATGAAACGTGATGTTGAACGTGTTTGTGAAAAATGCATTACTTGTAGACAAGCAAAGTCTAGAACACAACCACATGGCTTGTATACACCACTTCCTGTTCCTAGTAAACCTTGGATTGATATTTCTATGGATTTTGTTTTAGGTTTGCCGAGGACTAAGAAGGGGAGATATTCAATATTTGTTGTTGATAGATTTTCTAAGATGGCATCATTTTATTGCTTGTAACAAAACTGATGATGCATCAAACATTGCGGATTTGTTCTTTAAGGAAGTCGTTAGGTTGCATGGTATGCCTAGGACAATTGTATCTGACCGTGATGTTAAATTTTTGAGTTACTTTTGGAAAACTTTATGGGATAAACTTGGCACTAAACTGATGTTTTCTACTACATGTCATCCACAAACGGATGGACAAACGGAAGTTGTTAATAGAACTCTAGGAACACTTTTGCGTGCTATATTCAAAAAGAACTTGAAAAATTGGGAAGAATGTTTGTCATTTGTTGAGTTTGCTTATAACCGTAGCGTGCATTCTACTACGAATTATTCACCATTTGAGATTGTTTATGGTTTTAATCCTTTAACTCCTTTGGATTTGATGTCTTTGCCTTGAGTGAAAGGTTGAACATGGATGGCAAAAAGAAAGCTGAATTCGTTAAAAGTTTGCATGAGAAGGTCAAGGATAACATCGAGAAGAAGAATTTACAATACACGAAGCAAGCCAATAAGGGGAGGAAAAAGATGGTTTTTGAAAAGGGAGATTGGGTGTGGTTGCACTTGAGGAAGGAAAGATTTACAAAAAAACGATGTTCGAAGCTCTTACCTAGGGGTGATGGACCATTTCAAGTGATTGAAAAGATCAACGAAAATGCCTACAAATTAGATCTACCATGTGAGTACAATGTTAGTGCTACTTTTAATGTTAGTGATCTTTCCTTGTTTGATGTAGGAGATGATCAAGATTTGAGGACAAATCCTTTTCAAGAAGGGGAGAATGATGCAAACGTGGTTGATCAAGCACCAAAAAAAACATGAGAGTCGTTGGAGTTGCCCGAAGGACCTATAACGAGGGGACGTAGCAAGAAGTTTAAAGAAGCACTTCAAGGGTTCATGATGAGCTACCAAAAAGGACCTACAAGTTGGATGTCTAAAATAAAAGAGCTTGGGGAACATGGACACAACAATGGAAGTGTTTGGAATGTTATTCAAGTGATAAATGACCATGAGGACAGCAGCACTGCTGCGCACCAGCACAGGATCTCGTGCAACCGCGCGCAAATGGGCAGCAGGTGACGCGCACCCGCGCCACATTTTGCTCGGCCGCGCGCATGGCGCGCGCGCCACCACGCGAGTTCCGGCGCGGCCGCGCGCCGGGTGTTGCATGAAGGCAGTATAGCGCCCGCCCCCGCGCATGATCCGGCGCTACCGCGCGCCCAGGGAAGAAAATAAGGCAGTATGCTGCGCGCCCCAGCGCGAGATCTCGCGCCACCGCGCGCACTTCCGTGTCAAATTTGCTAGTTATCTTATTTAAGCCTTTTCACACAACATTCTTGTTATTTTATTGTATTAATATGCATTGTATCAAGGTTGAACGAAATAATTGAATGATATATCAAAGTTCTTGAGAATTCTCTCAACTTTACAAGGCAAAAACTTTGTCTTAAAAATCAAATCAAACTTATCAAAGATTGCATCTTTGTGGCGTTTGTCGATTGTTTTTCGCTCGGATTGTCAAAACAAGATCTTTGAAGGTTCGTTTGAAATTCAATTGTTTTATCATTGATATTTGTTGCTAAGTTTTAATAACTTAGAGGTGAATATCACAAACCGTTACTTGTTTCAAAAGATCGGGACAACAAATCGATCCTTGTTTGTTATTGAGTCGAGGGTGCGATTTCGATAATCGTGTTTGCTTCTCATTCGTACGAGGTTTCGCATCACCAACGATGTCCTGATTGATTTATCTGTCATCTGTAAGCTTAGTCCTGTGGGCTTCATCCAGCTCAATCCAAGTTTCTCGTAGAGAGAACTTGGCATTATATTCACGCTCGCTCCTCAGTCACAGATAGATTTTTTCATTAAATGACCCCCTATTTTACATGGTACAATAAATTCACCGGGATCTTGCGGCTTATGAGGAAGATTTAGTTCGTGTTCCTTCGGGAAATTCACTTTCCACCTGATCTGCAAACTCAATGTTAGTGTGTAGGTTCTTGAGATCTTCAAAACCCCTTTTCTTTTGAAATTCGGCATTTAATTGTAAAAATCTCTGGGGTAGGGGAGTAAAGAAATATTAATGCATTGATTTGAGTCATACCTCTCACTTTCCTTAACGCGGACTCTTTTGCTCGGCGTTGACTTATCTTCCCGGATAGGTGTGTGATCAGCCTTTTTCTCTTCTATGTTTACCCTATCAATCTCCTCATGCTGAAAAAAAAAAGCATTCACTTCCCTCAGATTTGGATCTTCAGTCTTTGGTACTGCACCTGATGGTTGAGACATGAGTTGCTTCGTTATCTGCCCCACTTGCGACTCGAGGATTTTCAAGGAAGAACCAATATTCGCCATGTGTGTCTCTAGGTTGTCAAGCCTAGACTCAGTCCTAGTCATCCTCTTGCCAGATTCAGTAACGAATGTCCCAACTAAATCCTCAAATGACGGCTTCCCTTCCCCATTTGATGTATTAACCACGGTGGAGGATTCAACACATTCTTATTATTTGCGTATGAAAAATTTTAATGGTTTCTCAAACCATGATGATAAGTGTTAAGGGGAGGATTATCCTCGATATCCTCCATAGCCTCCAAAGTCCTTGTTGTTGATGTATTGAACTTCTTCAGGAATTTGCGATTCTTCAATGACAATCGATGGTCCCTCAGTGTTTGATGTACTCATTTTATTCATGGTTTCTATCTGTGTATTCAATGCTGATACTTGCGCAGTGAGTGATGTGATAGGATCCACAGCATAAACTCCAGCTGTCCTCTGTTCTCCTGACCTCTCAGACGGCCATTGGTAGCTATTAATAATCATTTGCTCAAGCAAGTCATAGGCTTGAGCAGGAGATTTGGCAAAGATTGTGCCACCTGCCGCTGCATCCACTGTTGTCCGTGTCTGACCATTTAACCCGTTATAAAAGCTCAATCTATACCCAGTCTTCAAAACCATGATTCGGAAACCTCCGCAACAACTCATTATACCTTTCCCATGCCTCATAAAGCTGCTCAAAGTCAGTCTGCCTGAAAGTACTTAATCTCAATCTTCAACTGTGCAGACTTTGTAGAGGGAAAATATTTAGACAGAAACTTTGTTGCCAATTCTTGCCACGTTGTGATGCTCCCCAGCGCTAATGATTGGAGACATCCTCTTGCTTGGTCCCTGAGAGAAAACGGAAACAAACGCAGTCTAATAATATCATCAGGAACATTATTAATTTTTACCGTATCTGTGATCTCCAAGAAAGTCCTCAAATGAATGTGAGGATCAGCAGTGGCAGTTCCCGCAAATTGGTTCTGTTGAACCATATTTATTAGTGCAGGCTTCAACTCGAATTTGTTGGCATTTATGGTCCCTCGAGCAATGCCAGAATAATGTGTGTTGATCACTGGTCTGAAATGATCTCTAATAGGTATAGCAGTTTTGTGGGGACCCGGACGCTAATCATCTTCTTAATCATTTTGGGGATTTAATTATCAATTAAGATAAACAGGGTCTAAAATTATTCTTTTACAATGCAAGGGAGGAACGTAATGGAATTTAATTAATATACATATCTGTATAAAAATACAGTTCTGTACAATACACCTTCAGACTAGACTAAGTTCAACTACTAGATTTCAAGTCTTAGAACCATATCTACAACAAGTCCGGAATCACCACGCTAAAATTGTCCTCTCTCATCATCTTCTTGACCCCGGTCATGTCCCACCTGTTGTCATGCACACATACAAACAAGAAAACAGCCGGATAACTCAGGTGAGAATAAATCCCAGTATAATCAATGTGTACTTGCCATGGTATAATAAAGCATGAAACAGATATCACTACATGTATTATAATCTGACAATGCGAATCGATATCAAACTTTAAATAAAACATGAATTGAAATCTACAAAACATAAATTATACAATCTGTAATTCAACTCATGACTCGGCATCTCAGACTCGACTCATCTCTCATCTAATCTAGGGATCCCGGTGAATAAGAACATAATAGGTCTCCCACCTACTACTACCGGTCGCGGTGGCGGTACGTTCTTATTTTGGACTTTGGTCTAGTCTATATCGAATAATCTGTAATAAGGATGCTATCTATATCTGAAGCATCTCGATATACAAAACGTCCAGTATCTTGGCAAGTCTGTCCAAGACTAACCCAATTCTGACAATGTGCAATGGACCAGTGACTCCTCTATCATAGTCTAGCCCCTCTGTCAGTGACTCTCACTCAATAGCTCTCTGCTTTCTACTTTTTAATTCAATAGAATAAACATAATCATTAAAACACAAGGGTATAAAAACAATACCATACAAGTATGTGGTTTAGGGAAACTCGAGTTAAATCTAACTCAAGTCGATCTCCCAGTTAACATCGATTTATACCTTTCTATTCTCGATCTGACGAAGTCGAAGTTTCAGGTTCAAATCTGTCCATTCCCAATCTAGCAATGACAATATTGAACAGGTACAATATCAATCAATACTAAATCTGATCAATATCAATCAACTGATGTTTCGACGGTATAACAATACAGTCTCGATACCAATCAACTCACATATAAACACTCAATAACATTAAATCATAATCCTCAACAACATCAATCCAAAAGACTCATAATCTGTATCATTTCATACACATATATGCTGGAATTTCCTAACAAAGTCATATCTTATCCGTTTTTCAATCCGGTATCAACTATGTTTGCTCTTCCATCTCAACAACCTATACTATCAAGCATATATGAATTCCTCCAACACATGTGTATCAAAACATGCTGAAAAGCAATAAAATGTATACCCTTTTCGAAGCCCTTATCAAGAGGATCAAGAATCTAAGCTCGGATTTAAATTCGGTTGGCCGGATCATTCAAAACCAACAACTTAAGCTTGAAGAAAACTTGACCTTTCCCTGGAGTTTCTCTCGGTAGTCTGATGTTGAGAGATGAAGAGTGAAGGACAACACATAATATTGCATGTCCAAGGGCAAGTGTCTTATTTTTCAGCCAACACGTCTTACCGCGGGTGTGCTCACCTTTAGACCGCGGGTGCGCTAAGCTCACGGCATCCCATCCAAAATTCTAGAATCTACGACCGCGGGTGCGCTCAGTCATGTACCGCGGGTGCGCTAACCCTACTGTAGCAACACCGCGGGTGCGCGCTGTCTGGTACCGCGGGTGCGCTGTCGTCTGTATGCAACAATCCAACTCACTTCCCACACACCGCGGGTGCGTTCGAATTTGAGGCGCGGTTGCGGTCTCTCTCTTTGTCAACAACTCAATTTGCAACGTCGCTTCTCCACGTCTGTTCTTCCATCTCCTTATTCATAATATATAACAATTCAAAAGTATCAAACTAAAATCTCAGGCATTACACGTTTGGCGGGTTATATCTCGCATCCTCTCTGTTTCAGCCATTGCTTTATTTTCCTCTCTTCTTGCTTTCCTTAATCTACTTGCAGTTCTTTCGATTTCCGGATCAAAAATCAGCAAGTCCGGATTTTGATATCTTCGCATGCACTGCAAAACAGTAAAATTATAAATTAACAAAAAAAATAAATAAAATAAAATCTAAATTAAAGTCAAGACTTCTTAGTGATGATATTAATATGCAATTAAATAGTTTACTCCCCGGCAACGGCGCCGAAAACTTGTTGCGTGTTTTCACTATTGCAAGTGTACGGTGTCAAGTTTTAGTACTGGTCTGAGTATCGATCCCACGAAGAGTAATTATTTAAAACTGTATATTAAGTACCATAATTGACATAGTTCAACTTTATTTAGAAAAATCAAAGAGATAGTTTACAATCAATTCAAAGCAAATAACGAATCCTATTAATTCTTAGCACGCAGTTGAAATTCAGTTAGTAGATCAATCTAGAGATATGATTTCGTCTAGTCTCCCCTGTACTAAATTAAAATTGACTAACATATTATTAAATTGCATCATGTTTACTAACCACGAATTCGCAATTTTCCTATTTCCTTTTTCAAGTGATAAATGGAACTGTATTATCTATTACTGATTTTAATATGTCTATTCAAAATCACGTAACATATAATATATGCAAACAAGGTTCTTATTATGGATTCAGCAGAGTTATACGTCTTTTGCACATTATAAACATCTGACGATGTGATTTCCCCTGTCCTAATTTCAATCTCCTCTCTCGAGTGTTAAATCTTAATTATTTGATAAATCGAATTATGTCCAGTAATCCAAAAGCATTAAAGAAAAGAAATCATAAATAAACACGATGAATTAATTTAATGAAAATTAAAAACGTCAATAACATAGGTTAGACCACGACAACGTCAATCTCTATAAAATAAAATTAGTTCATACTCGAATCTAAATCAATACAAAACATGTTTCTAATCATTAAAAACGTAAAAGTAAATAACCGAATTAGAAACGTGTTGAAGAGAGATGAAAGTGCGTCTCCGTGTCCGGATTAAGCGTTTTCTGTCTCCGTTCTTCGCGTTACGTGATCCGCTCTCACTTTTGCTCTCATTTTCTCTGTTATGTCGGCTATCCTCTTAATTCCTTCTTTTCTTGTTTATAAAGCCCACGATGAAACCTAAAGAATCTGGCATTCGTGTCGCGCGCATAAACTCGCGCATATGCGCAGGTCATTCTTTGTATGAGCTTCTTCTCTCGCGCATATGATTTCCTTTCTTGCGCGCATATGCGCGCCCATGACTCGCGCATAAGCGTGGGTCTTTCTGCCTCTACGCTGGGGCATGCGCACAATTTTCTTCTAAGCGCCATTTTCACTCCTTTTCATGCCCATGTAGTAGCCTTACCTAGATTCCTGCAATCACACCAAAAATAACAAAAAACGCATAATTCCACCCAAGAAAACTAACCATCTATATGAATTATAAGGATAATTTAAGTGCACAAAATGCACTTATCACGGACGTTACATATTAGTATTTAAAGTTTTACAAAAAGATATTGAGGATTTTTTTATTTAGAGATTTATGCTTTATTTTTAAGTTCAATTTTGGATTATTTTTAATTGGTGCAAAATATTTATATTTTAAATGTTTAGTGATTCGGAAGAATGAATTAGAAAAAAAAATTGTATTTTTTAAGAAAAACGAGTAGAGGACGTTTCATGGGGTGAGTTGTACAAAGGGTTGTATCGATCAAATCTTCTAATAGAATCCTTCTGGAAATAGAATTAGGGGAGACGTAGAAGCTTAGTCTTCGAACTTCCATAAACAAATTCTTGCCTCTTGTCATTTTCATTCATCTTACATGCCATATCTGTCATTACTTGTGTTGTTTATTCATGTACTTGAACTCATGTGTTAAACTCGCATATATTTTATTCACTTAGTACTTTGAGTTGTTTTCACACTTAATATATAGTAGCTCATCTTATGAGTCTGATTTGATAATAACAGTTTTAAGTTTTGCATTATTTGTCATATTTGTATAACACTTCATTCATCCTTCTATATTATTATATTTGATCCTAACATTTTCTTTATATATTTAAAATTTAAAATGAAACATCGATCTTATTAAACACTTGGTTTTGTAGCTACATTTACCCTTCAACTAATTTTAATAATCACATGCATTGTGGAAAGTTGTTTATATGATGATTAATTTTTTCATCATAAACTTCCACTTTATGCGTGTAGATTGTAGTGATATTATCATACTATAAACTTTAAATATATGTCAATGAATTATTGCTTTATATATATATATATATATATTTTAGAGATTTACATTTGGTGAGGGAGCACGAATTCGATCCGGGCTTATACCCAAACCCGAAACTCAATGATTTAGACCTTTCTTGATTTATTCGAGGGAAAATTGGAATTTTGGTATTATAAATTTTGTTTTTTGTGATTTTAATTTTTTATATTATCAAATTTCAATTTTAAGCATATATTTTAAGATGTTAGCAAATTTTAGTCTCTTTTTTCATTGACTTTATTTATTTAACACTACACAAATCAGCGTTACAACAACGCAGTATTGGTGCCACATGAACGAAAAATATTAAAATTGCCAAAAACAAAAATATCTTAAAAAAGCTTAAATTTTACAAAATAAAATACCAAAATTGCAAATAGACAAAAATACAAGATAAAAAGGTATAATTTTCCCTTATCTCATACATTTTTTAAGTTTTTATTTTTAGATTATGAAATGTTTTGATGATTTATAAGCTTTATGTCTTATTATATAGGGAAAAAAATTAGTTAAAGAGAAAGAATTTGATAATAATTTGGATTTCAGGATGAAATGCGATTTTTTGTATGTTAAATAAAGTTTATTCTATTTTAGAATTTCTCAGAAAACTATTTGATTGCAATACAGATGATCCTAGGATAGAAGAATCTGTGGCTTTGTGCTCCAAGAATTGCAACAAGAAGCGTGCACACTACAAAAAAAAAAATGTTAGCGACGATTTTCTATAGAATGTATGTATAGTCAAATAAGAGAAACGTTGTGCGTTTTATCTGAAAATCTAATCCTAATACTTGTACGATGATGATATTAATATGATAACAAAATAAGGCTTGATAAAAAAAAAAAGAAGAAAAAATTATTTAATTCCTAAAATCATATAAAAATATTTCTTTTATAGAGAAAAACACATTATTTTATATTTGCAATTCAAAAATTAAAAAGAAAAGCTTCATAGTCGTATGTAAAAGAAAAGCTTCATAGTCGTATGTTTTTAACTGTAAATATTTTTTTCTACTTTTAAGTAGTAATTAAAATAAAATCCCAGTGAAAAACTTCTTTTAAAAAAAAAATATTAGGAAATAAAATATGAATGGACGCCACGGGTGGGTCTCAGTCGTATAAACATGAGCAAGATCAATGCCAAAACCAGTCCAAACAATACGAACTCACATGTTCTCATAAACTCCTCCATCGCATATCCAAGAAAACAAGAGGATCTTGTGTGCCATAATCCATAAACAAGGTTCATGGAACTAAAGATTTATGTATTAAAGATTCAAGTCTCCAAGATCATGTATGTAGCAGGACTCAGACTCAAAAACAAGACACATTTCGGCTTTCGCCCATAGGAAATAAGAAAATATCATATGGTTAAGGTTTACAAGAGACAACAAAATGGAGATGGGCTCACAAATGTATGGCAGTAGGTGGGGTGGAGAGTGGTAAGGAGGGGGAGTTGCACTAATAAAATATTACTCAAAACCCAGAACTCAGTCTTTAACGCTTCCCTCTACAGCAAGAAGAGATTCAGGCGAAGGCATTAACCAGAATAAGCACGTATTAGTTACCCGACTGTTTAGGGAGAATTTTCTGGGGTCTTCACGGAAACATTTGTGCTATCTTTATGAAATGTGACGGCCGTTCGAAAATCTTCAACTATGGATGCATCCTTGAACTTCAGGGCAATTGTAGAAAGACCATCTTTCCCTTCACTAGCACTATTCACACAAGCAAAAGTGATGCCTTTCTTCTCCATGCCTGTTAGCTTCAAGTCTGGAAAAAGATTAGCATTCAAAATTAATCGGTAATTTCCCCGAGCCCTCATAACAAGCCGGGATTTATCAGTTCCTGTAGTTGGAACATTGACCTTTAGTTCACCCTTTCCCCTCTCCTTCCACACTCCAGCAACAAACTCAAACAGCACAGAATAAGCAGTGAAAACAGTTTCCTCATTCTCTTCTCCTGTCTCGACAGGAACCTCTGGCATGGAAGAAGATTTGCTGTTCTCACTTCTGTCCACGGCATAGGAGCCAAAAGTTCCAAACAAAGAGGAATTTCCATTATCAGAAACACCAAAACCAAATGAAGAATGATCATTCTTCAACCCAAAAATGGAACCAGTGTTAGAATCCAATAGAGAACCATCTTTAGGAATTGATCCAAATGAGAATGCCGTACTAGAAAACCCTGTTCCAGCTAATCCGGAGAAAGCATTTTGGCTACTTGAAAGATTTTGAAATGAGCTAAAAGAGGCTGTTTCGGAATTCTTTTGAACAGTATCATCCCCATTGGCTTTTTATGTTAGAATTTTACTTAAAAATCATGTTTCTGCACATATATAAACATGATAAAACTATATACGGAAGCAGATCGAGTATTACCTTCGGCCATTGAAAATTTTTGATTTCTATGCTTTTCCTCTCAGTTGAAGCCTTCTAAGAACTCCACCCTCTCGATAGATGGTGTATAATTTCCTTATGAGGTGTGTGTGCTTAGAGACCTCAATCGTCTCTATTTATAGGCATCTCATACCATCAACGGGAAAATTTGGGAGCATGAATGTTAAAAGAAGATTCGTGTACGTATCTTAATTTTCTTGGCCGTCGCCAAATTCAATTTGTACACGCTACTTCTTTTAATATGTGTCACGTTTTTCTTACATTCTCCCACTTGACACATATATCTCATTTACCACAGGAGAAAACAAAATACATGAATCATGGCGATAGGTCATCTTAAAACGAATATTATCTTCCATGTATTACAATGCATTATGTCTCTCAAATCTGTATAACTTAATGAATAAACCCAATGTTTATTCGAGTTCCAACTTTATTGATATTTCTCGAATCACTGAATGTGTGCACAACAACATATATGAGAAAATATCACATCATAGTTTCATTAATTTGTTCTTACAACAAATATTACATAAAGGAACCAAGTCCCATTCTTTCTGTATGATCCTTAAATTTCAATGGTGGCATGCCCTTAGTCAAAGGATCCGCAATCATCAATTCAGTGCTAATGTGCTCGATAAGTAACTTCTTATCTTTAACACGTTCTCTTATAGCTAAATACTTAATGTCGATGTGCTTGCTTCGACTACCACTTTTATTATTTTTAGCCATAAAAACAGCAGCTGAATTGTCACAATATATTCTTAATGGCCTAGATATAGAATCCATAATTATGAGCCCTGAAATGAAACTCTTCAACCATACACCATGTGAGGTTGCCTCAAAACAAGATACAAACTCAGCTTCCATAGTGGAAGTAGCAGTCAATGTCTGCTTTGCACTTCTCCAAGATACAGCTCCACCAGCTAGCATGAAAATATATCCTGAAGTGGATTTTATTGAGTCAATGCAGCCAGCGTAGTCTGAATCAGAGTAGCCAATTACTTCCAAATTCTCAGTTCGTCTGAACATAAGCATATAATCTTTGGTCCCTTGAAGGTGCCTCATTACTTTCTTTGCAGCTTTCCAATGGTCTAAACCTGGATTACTCTGATATCAAATGCAATGTCAGGTCTAGTGCAAACCTGAGCATACATTAAGCTTCCGACAGCAGAAGCATAAGGAATGTTTTTAATTTGTTCCCGCTCTAGATCATTCTTTGGGCATTGGCTCAAATTGAATTTATCGACTTTCACAACGGGAGCTATACTTGGTCACAACGGGAGCTATACTTGGTGAACAATCTTTCATCCGATATCTCTCTAAAACTTTGTTTATATAGGTTTCTTGAGACAGACCTAGAATACATCGAATTCTGTCTCTATGTATCTTAATGCCAATGACATAAGATGCATCGCCCATATCTTTCATATCAAAGTTTTTAGAGAGGAATTGTTTCACCTCATATAACAGACTCTTATCACTGATTGCAAGTAATATATCATCCACATATAGAATAAGGAAACAAATCTTGCTCCCACTGACCTTCTGGTATATACATTGATCCATGTGGTTCTCAACGAATCCGAATGAAGAGATAACATTATTAAATTTTAAATACCATTGACGGGAAGCTTGTTTCAATCCATATATAGATTTCTTAAGCTTAGAAATCAATTGCTCACCATTACTAGAGAAGAATTCTTCAGGTTGTTTCATATAAACCTCTTCCTCTAGTTCTCCATTGAGAAAAGCAGTTTTCACATCCAGTTGTTGTAAATCAAAGTCAAAATGTGCAACTAATGCTAGAATGATACGGAGAGAATCTTTCTTAGATACAGGAGAAAAAGTCTCCTTATAATCGATTCCTTCCTGCTGAGTGAATCTTTTAGCAACGAGTCTTGCTTTATATCTTTCAATGTTGCCTAATGGGTCTTTCTTTGTTTTGAAGACCCATTTACATCCAATGGCTTTTACACTATCAGGCAACTGAACAAGATCCCAGACTCCATTAACTGCCATAGAATTCATCTCTTCTTTCATAGAATTAAACCATAGTTTTGACTCATTACAACTCATGGCTTGTGAAAACGTTTCAGGATCATTTTCGGCTCCAATGTTAAAGTCCGATTCTTGTAAATAAACAACATAATCACTAGATATTGATGATCTCCTTATTCTAGTAGATCTCCTTAAGTTGTTTGGTTGATCAACAATTTCTTGTTGTTCTTCATTAACAACTTGATCTACTGGATTTTCATCAGCAATTTGTGGAACTTCAGTAACTGGTTGTCTAACACCCATTTGGTCTTGAGGGGTGTGAATAACGACCAATCTGTCATTTGAATAAGAGGGTTGTTCATTAATGTGATCATTCTCAAGAATTATGTCATTTGAATGATCACTCCCACTAATCAAATCATTCTCAAGAAATTTTGCATTTCTTGATTCCACAATTCTAGTGTTGTGAGATGGACAATAGAATCTGTACCCTTTGGATTTTTTGGCATACCCAATGAAATATCCACTTATAGTTCTTGGGTCCAGTTTCTTTTCATGTGGGTTGTAAACTCTTATTTCTGAAGGACAACTCCAAACGCGTATATGTTGCAAACTCGGTTTCCAACCTTTAAATAACTCAAATGGCGTCTTTGAGACAGCCTTAGTTGGAACTCGGTTTAATATATACACAGCTGTCTTAAGAGCTTCAGTCCACAAGGATTTAGGAAGTTTAGAGCTACTAAACATGCTCCTCACCATGTCCAATAATGTTCGGTTTCTCCTCTCAGCTACGCCATTTTGGTCCGGAGATCCAGACATAGTATATTGGGCAACAATCCCATGTTCCTGGAGAAACTTCGCAAACGGACCAGGTGCCTACCCATTCTCAGTGTATCTACCGTAATATTCTCCACCTCTATCAGTTCTCACGATCTTAATATGTTTTCCACATTGCTTCTCCACTTCAGCCTTATAAACCTTAAAGGCTTCAAGTGCTTCGTTTTTGTTATGAAGCATGTAGATATACATGTATCGTGAGTAATCATCAATGAAAGAGATGAAGTATTTCGGACTTTGCATGTCCATATCTGGACAACAAATATCTGAATGTATGATTTCTAATATTGTTGTACTCCTCTTGGCACCCTTTTTAGACTTATTGGTCTGCTTTCCCTTAATGCATTCCACACAAGTCTCAAAATCAGTAAAATATAAAGTACTGAGTACTCCATCATTTACTATTCTTTTAATTCTCTCTATGGAGATGTGTCCCAATCTCCTGTGCCACAATATAGAAGAATCTTCATTTATAACACATCTTTTAATACCTCCTTGAACCTGCATAGTGGTGTTATTATTTTGTAAAAAAATAGAGAAAAGACCATCAATCATTGTACCATTTCCAATAAGATTTGATTTATAAAACAAATTTATTGATTTATCCAAAAACTGAAATGAATAATTAATAGGTACAAGTTTTGAAACTGAAATTAAATTTCAAGAAAAACTAAGAACATAAAAGGTCTTTTCCAATTTTAAAATATAACAACTATTCAACACTAGGCAGCAAGTCCCAATAGCCTCCACATGCGAAGACATCTTGTTTCCTGAATAGATGCTCCGCTCATTTTCTATTGGTTTTCTAAGGTTTTGCATACCCTGCAAGGTATTTGTAACATGGATTGTAGAACCAGAATCAATCCACCATGTGTTATAAATTATATCAACCATATTAGATTCATAACAAACAAATGAAGTAGGAATACCTTTCTTTTCAAGACAATCCTTAAATTTATTGCAATCCTTCTTAATATCTCCCGTCTTTTTACAGAAGAAACACTTGGATTCTTTCTTGATGTCAGGTTGGGGTGTAATTATTCATTTTCCTTTTCCCTTTACTTTGGCTTGTTTCTTAAATTTTCCTTGTGTAGTCATAAAAAAATTATCACTCGTTTCCATCAACAACCTTCCTTCCTCTTGAACACACATGGTCATTAATTCATTAATCGACCATTTATCCTTATGTGTATTGTAGGAAATTTTGAAGGGTCCATATTGCTGTGGAAGAGTGCATAAAATGTAGTGCACAACAAAAGTCTCAGACATTTCCACTTCAAGTGTCTTGAGCCGAGCCGCTATGTCCCGCATCTTCATGATGTGCTCTCGCACACCTCTCACACTGGTGAGCCTTAATGAAGAGAATTTCATAATTAGGGTGCTTGCTAGTGCCTTATCTGAAGACTGAAATGGTTCATCAATAGCCTTTAGTAATTCTCTGACATTATTATGCTGATCGACAGAACCACGCATACCAGCAGAGATTTTGGTCTTTATGAACATTACACAGAGTCGATTAGATCGCCCCCATTTTTCATAAAGATCAACATCATCCGGAATGATGTTTTCAGTAATAGCAGATGGTTCGTCTTTCCGTATAGCATAATCAATATCCATCCACCCCAATTGAAGAAGAATTCTTTCTTTCCATATTTTATAGTTATCGCCTTTTAGTTCGGGAATGTCACATTTCATATCAGAAAAACTCGCAGGTTGCATAACTGCACAAAATATCATATGCTTAAAATTTTGAGACAATATAATGTTTTACCAATGTAATTCATGTTTTAAAAATCTAGTGACATAAAATTTGCCTGTGGGCTAAAATTTTAATTCAATAAGATTTTTCTGTAACTTTATGATAAAACTATAAAAATGTATTTTCCGTAACTCCTGTGGATAAATTAAGAAAAATATAATTTGATATTTTAACCTAATTAGTTATATAAATATAATAAAAATCCATGTGGGGTAAATTTTATTATGTTTATATAATTAATTACAATTGATGTCCATTATGTGATCCAAACCCACTTAATGCATAATTTTTCATAATTAAGGATGTTGTGACTATTCCTCAATTATTTAAAATTATACGGTTCACCGGACAAAATTTTGGCTTTACTTAATGCTTTATATAATAATTATTTCGCAATCAACACTTTCCAAGAGTGCTCACAGGAAAGATAGGTAGGGCTAAGGCCCTTTAAATACCTAACTCCTAGACAGAGCAACGTTCCTCAGGGAGACCAATGGCTAGTCAAGGCAGTTTAAACCGATCTATGAAGAACTCCCTCAGATCATGTTTTCTTACGTCACCTTATAATTATTATTCACTTTAATTATCCACATTTATTTGAATCTTTATAAGCCAAAATTTTTCGTTTAATATCTTTATATTCACATTTTTACTTAATATGAACAAATACTTTCCCCATCAGTTTTTCTCTTCAATCAGAGTAGTGATAAAGTGAAGATCACATTTACGAGAAAATGTGGACTCCTCATCAGTTTTTCTCTTTTATCAGAGTAATGATAAAGTGAGGATTCTTTGTTCATTTGTGAATATCTGAAATATTTTAATTTTTAATATTATATTCACATCTTACTTAATATGTTCATTTCAAATTATAAACAACTTAATATAATTTAATATAAACATAATGTAAATATTGATGAACCAATTATTTTTTCAATATTATTTGCATTTTAAATTTCAAAATTAAATGCAACCATAATATTAAAATTGCATGTACACATCAAATACTTATCCATAATATTTGACATTTTATATAACATGCAAAAATAATTTCTAAACATGTATTAGAAATTACGTCGAACTTTAGAATTATTTTAATGTGTACAAATTATTTAACCAAATGCTATATGTATACTGATTTATACATATAACTTTATTACACATTAATTATTTATTTATTTATTATTATTATTAAAAATAATATATATATATATATATATATATATATATATATATATATATTAACCGAAATTTGCAAGCAATATTTTAACCAAAAATTGCAAGCAATTATTTTATGTGGGTCCCGCAATAATTTTATTTATTTATTTATTATTATTATTATTATTTAAAAATAATAATAATATTGAATGTGAGGTCCACATCATTTAATTTGACAATTCATTATCGACAATTGAAAGAATGGTTTAAATGTGAGGGTCTCGTGGGAATCCAATCAATCCATCCGCTTAATAATTTATCACAATGCATGTACATGATTGTTTCAGACAGGTTGTTTATCTTCTTCAAGCTCTCTCCTTTGGATAATTTTCTTTCAATTGCTTATTTCATTTCTCCTCTGGAAAATTTCAAAAAATCAAATCTCCAATTTTTAAGATTTCAAGGAGAAGTTTAAGGTGCAACCGAGAAAAACTTTACAGGTAAGATTCTTAATTATATCCAAACTTTTATTTTACGTAAAGATTCCCAAAATTTTCAAGGCAGAGGAAAGTTACTCTGATACCAAATGTTAGAATTTTTCTTAAAAATCAAGTTTCTACACATATATAAACATGGTAAAACTATATGCGGAAGCAGATCGAGTATTACCTCCGGCCATTGAAAATTTTTGATTTCTATGCTTTTCCTCTCAGTTGAATCCTTTTGAGAACTCCACCCTCTCGATAGATGGTGTATAATTTTCTTATGAGGTGTGTGTGCTTAGGGACCTCAATCGTCTCTATTTATAGGCATCTCATACCATCAACGAGAAAATTTGGGAGCATGAATGTTAAAAGAAGATTCGTGTACGTATCTTAATTTTCTTGGCCGTCGCCAAATTCAATTTGTACACGCTACTTCTTTTAAAATGTGTCACGTTTTTCTTACATTTTCCTCGTCATTTCTTTCACCTTTTGTATCCTTATTGACTTCATTCTCAGTATCATGATTTGCAGCAGTGCTTTTGGCTCCAACGCCAGAATTTTCGCTTTTTGCCACCTCAGATTGATGAGAGTTGTCAGCAACATTGACACCAGTTTTCCCCTCCTCTAGATTAGATTCAACCTTTGGCTGATCAGACTCATTTGCATTGTTACTATCGGTCTTGACATTTTCCTCGGCTTGCTCACTAGTGATATTACACTCTAGATTAAATTCAACTTTCGGCTCATCAGACTCATTTGCATTGTTGCTATCAGTCTTGACAATTTCCTCAGCTTCCTCACTCGTGATGATACATTCTACCTCCACTGGTGTAGCAGAGGAAGCAGAAGGAACCAAACGGATTGCAGCGAATGGGTTAGAAGCAGGAGCCGGATTTGGGTCTGGGGCTGATGGAGTTGAAGATGTTTGATGGCGACGCACTTTCACTATTCTTCTAGTAGCCAATACCTCATCACTTGCTTTTTTAAATGTCCCTTCCTCTTTTTCACAAGTTCCCTCGTAATCGTCAAGACCAGGATTCTCTCGACACAGTTGTAACCCTGCAGCCCTCTTTTTAGAAGGTTGGTAATTTTTTTCAGCATCCGCCTTGGTTCATATAATTTCCAGCAAAATGGTACAAAGTTGTACTTGTGTCTGCATAAAACCAAAACATAACACATGGAATCCTAGATGACAGAAAAGAAATTGAATGAAATCCATATACAGTACAACGGCATGGGCTAACCACATCTAAGTCCCAAAGTATCCGTTAATTGATGAAACTGGACCAAACTTTGCAGATGAAAACAAGAAATTTAAAATATTTATACACAATTAAATGGATTAATAAACACTCTTCTCACTGACATCCGAAAATTAGCTCGACCCACTATTTCTCTCAATTTACACAAACAAGAACACTCAAAGTAAGATATGAAATTAATATCGGAACAAAATCTAAGCATATTAAAATCCAACAAACAGAAAAATTGAAACTTAACATTAAGATTGACAAATATATGAATGTAACAACCGCCTTCGACCATTTTACCACAAACAGACGCAAAATTGCAAGAAAATTCCAATATATCGTAGCATCCTGGGAAGATAGAGGGAAGAACAATTACCCCAGAGGATTTGAAGAGGCATCAATTTTAAGCCTTAAATTTTTTAAAATCTATACTATTATATTAAGTGTGAGGATCTTAGAATAACTACTTTTGAGGACACCAAAATATTTAATTTCATAATTACCCTTCTTATCCTACTAAAAATCTTTTCAAGTCACTCCATATTTTAAATAGAAAAAAATCAAAACAAAACTTCCCTTTTAAATCGAACAACTTTTCTAAATCGAAAATAATTTTGTGTTAATTATTTATTATTATTTGATCGAATTATCAAATTAAAAATAATAAAAGCACATGCAATGCATGTGCATCTTTTACTAATATTATATTATGGTGGCATCTACTAAAACCCTAGGCTGTTGAGTGAAGAAAATGTGCCGAATTTGGAAATGCCATTTTTCTCATCTTTTATATCCCACTCTGTATAGTAATTTTAAATTGGATATTTAATTTTCTGATAATAAAGTTAAATATCGAAAAACCTAAATCGAATCAAATCGAATCGAATCGAATCGAATCGAAAAGTTAATTTTTTTGCACTTAAAATTATTAATTATAGTATTTTTTTAGTAAATTTACTTTCGTTATTTTAGTATGTGTTATGTCCAAAAATAATTCAGAAGTCCATAAACAAAGCCCAACCTTCGGCCCACAAAGAGTTGCAGTTTGGTCCAAGAAAACACGATGCCAGGTGTTGAGCCATGACCCAACGTGGGTGACCATGGAATGTGGTTGAAACTTCCCCGTGGAGTGTGACAAAAGCAGAAGGAGGAATCAGAAAAAAAAAAAACACAACACACACATCCAATAAATCTACAGCAAAGCTCTGCAGAATTCTGTCATTAATTGTTCCCTCATTTTCCATTTTTCAAGCAGTCTATTTTCTCATTTCTTTAAGTTGGTCAAAATTCATAACAACATATTTAAGTTTGATGTTGTCCATAGATTCTCTCTATGATTTCTTTATTTTTCTCAGTTTAGATGTTTAGCTTTGAAGCCATTTCGAAGGAATTATAACTAACGGTTGAATCGAGACTCGTAACGCTTGGTAAACGAAGTCAGATCTCTTCACATTTGGCACGAACACATGCCTGACACGCCCCGTAATTTTCATGAGAAACAAATTGGCAGGTCTTGTGGGACCCAATGCCTCCAAAACGTACTGAGAAGAATGAAGGAATTCCTCCATCACAGGGGAAAGGTCATCGTTCACAGGAAGAAGAAACTGATGCAGATGAAAGAGCAGTTGAAAGACTCGTACACCAGTTCGAAGAAGAGGCTGTCAAGGAAGGAGTCGCAGTTTCTGGTGGAGATGGGGCTTCATCAAACTTCATGTTGACCATGGAGAGAAATATCCGCAGTGATCTCAGAGAATAACCAAAGCTTTCACTACTATCATGATGAAATTTGTGGCAGAAGTAAAGGAACTGAGAAAATCTGCACAAGGTGAGATTATTACACCAGAAAATGATAAAATTCAATAATCTGACACTAAACTGTCTAAAGGCCAGGGATCGGGGATTTCTCAAGCAGGCGAAAATCGCCGCTTGGGAGAAGCACTGATTCCTGAATCTGCGAGGGAAGGAAGATATACTCTTCCGTACAAAAGGGACGAGGAGTTGGGTTTGAAATACCAAATTGCAGTAACACTAAACAAATGGCTGGTAATATATTCTCTGTGACGTCTCCTAACATGCATCCGGGGATATATGGTGATGGAGGAATGCGCGGTTAAGCAGTACCAAAAGCGGGGAATAACACCCTGGGGGCAATCTATTCCTCACACCACTTACGACAAACTCCAGTGTTATATTTTGAGAATGTACGTGATGTTATTCAAGAGTTGTATGGCCCAGGAGTGAAGCCAATCAACCGACCAGAGTTTCACATACCGTATCATGATATTGTTGATCGTGACAACCCTTATCCACGAGGATACCGCATTCCAGACTTCACTTTATACTCTGGAGAAGATGGTCAATCTAGTGTGGAACATGTAGCAAGATTTACAATCCAATGTGGGGAATTAGCAAATTTGGAGAATTTTTCCAATTACAAGCTACTTCTGTTCCCAAATTCTTTGACTAGCACTGCTTTAAGGTCAAAAATTAAGACGACGTAATTCAACTGCATGCAAATCTAAGAAACATGAAAAAATGAGTAATTAATTGATTTAATTGCTTAATTGATTATGTGACATGCAAGAATATATGTTAAATAGGATTTAATTGTTATTATGCATAAAACTGTATTTTTAAGGGATATCCAAGTTGCGATCAAGGACTGGAGACTGATGGCTGAAAAACGTAAAATGTTTTTATTAAATAATTATTTTTAATTTTTAAAATATGGTTGGTGGTTTTTCATACTTTTGAAAATAAGGGGTTTTGAGGTGATTTTATACGCCGGGACGTAAATTTTATCGGTGTTGGTTTTTCAACAAAAATACGAACTTTTTGGCTACCCGGCTATTAAATTCACAAACTTATTTAAACAAAACTATTTTAATATTTTAATTAAACAATAATGGGCTAAATGGACCTAGTTAACATGGTTAATGGGCCAAGGCTTAGATTAGTGTTTAATTAACTATTTAATGTGTAAAATAAATCCCATAACCTTCAATATGCACGCCTCCACCCTAGCACTCAAATTCAGAACTCCTTTTTCTCTCCCAAAACACCCCAACACACGACACAATACACTACAATTTGAAGAAAATTTCGAAAGTTCAAGGAAGTGTCAAGCCAAGGTTCTTGCCCCGTTCTTCGCAATCGTCAACGAGAATTCGTGCATTTAAAACGTAAAGGCATGCATACTTCTTTTCTTCAAAAGATCATCACACCATAATATGTTTTTATGCATGAAAAGTTTGGAAAACAAGTGACACTTTTGTTTAAATTTCGTTTTTGCACATGAAATGAAATTTCAAGTATGATTTTTGATCCAAATTGTGTTGTTTATGTGCATAAAGGGGATGCCATGATTAGAAAATGTTTAGACATTGTTTTACATGAGTTTAGAGTCTTATAATTCAAGCAAACCACCATATACGATCATAAATATAAGCTGGTTCATAAAGTTGCTGTCATGGTGATCATGGGTTCGGTCTTCAACCAAGGAGGCTTAGCTTGGTCTTGGCTTCTGGTCAGGGCTAGCTAGGGACGTGGTTGAGTTGAGGGTAGGGTCCTAGTCACGCTAGGACTCGAGTTAAGTGGACTGGGAGGAGTCCTAGCCAACAAGGACTCCTACCCAAGAGGTGCAAGCAAGTATGCAGGGTTCGGTGGCTTGTGCAGGGAACATGGCTCGGTCTGGGGAGTTCGAGCTAGGCTAGGGTGCGTCCTTAGGGTCCTAGGTAGGTGCACAACATGCTGGTTCAAGGGTGGCTCGATCGGCTAGAGTCCTAGGCACCAAAACGTAGAGTCCTTGCACTTGGAGTTCTCGGCCAGCTGATGTGCTTGGTTAGGGGGCCTCGGTTAGAGCCTAGGTGTCCTGTCTGTGGGTTCCATGGGTCCAGTAGGGTGCCTTAGGGGGTTGGTCAAGGTTTGGTCCAGCATGGCTCGAGGGTGGCTCGAGAAAATCGAACCATGGCTCGGGGGCAAACTATATAGGTCAAGTTAGGGTTTCTAATGAACTAACTAATGGAAACACGGCTCACGGGGGTCGAGTCATGGTTCACAAGGGCTAAAATAATATAAAAAGTTTAATTTTTAAATTTAGAAATTTTATATTAAAGTTTAGAATTTTTTGGGATTAAAACGCATTCAAAACGACTAATTACGAATTAATTAAAAAATCAAGTTTTTAAAAGATTATATAATTATGAGAATTTTAATGTAAGCTTAAATAATTGTTTGGGACATTTTGGAGTCAATGAAGTTAAGAAAATGTCAAAAACGTGAAATTTTACGACTATGGGTAAAACAGTCATTTTACACCCGAAAATTAGAAAATATCATGGCAGTGTTCTAAATACTGTTCTGTATGCTAATATGATTATTTATAGATGTTTATGATTTTAATATGTTAAATTATGATTTTTAAATGTTTATGGATTTTTACAATTTAATCTTGACATTTAAAAATATATTTTGCATGCTTGGTTTTAAAGAAAAACGATATAATATGCATGTTTTTATTAAGTGATGAAAATACGAAATATTGATGGACGTGAAGGGATTGTGACTAATACGATGACATGTTGGAAATATCGTGAGGGTTATGGTCCTAGTGGGAGCCCGATGATCATGTTTTTATTTATACGAATACGAATATGTGATACGAATACGAATACGTTGATATGTTGGCCATGGACTCAGCTGACCGGTGAGAGTGTTGCTGATGTCTCTGTCGCCCAGTACTGTGGTTTTTTGTAGATGGATCAATCGCCCAATACGATTAAGAATTCGAGTCACAATCACGATCTGAATTCAACAAACACGAATATGAATATGAATATATTGATGCGAATATGAATATGTTGACATGAATATGAATATGTTGATACGAATATGAATATGTTAATATGAATGTGAATATTTGTTATGAAAATGTTTATGTTTAAAGTTTATGCCTTATCATGAAAATGCTATGTTAAGTACGAATATTTTTCACTGTTGCTTGTGGTTTTATACATATTATTCGTTATCAAGAATATGATGTGTTGAGTCTTTAGACTCACTAGGTAAGATTGATGCAGGTGATATAAACAATAATGATATGGGTGGTCTTGAGGGTTGACCTGATTGGACTGAAGGTGCACACAACCCGAGGACCAGCGCTTCTACTTTCCGCATTTAAGTTTATGAGTTACGTTAAAAGATTTTAAGATATTTATTTATGCTTTTTGAGATATTTTGAGAGGTTTAGTATGGGCTACACTTTTCGAATAATGCTTTTAGGTTTGGTAAAATGTTTGACGAATTAAAATATTTTTCTTTGATTTTTGAATGTTAATTGATTGATTATTTTTAAAATAGTACAATGTATTTTCAAAGTATTTACATGTATGTAAGAAAAAAAAAATTTCTAGCACTTTTTGAGAAAACGAATAAGCAGACGTTTCAATTGATTTCATGTGGTATGCGACGCTACCTCGAAACTCTATGGAACGTCAATTCCATACACAATTCTTCCAAACAGTATCTGAGTTTAGTTTAGCGGAATTTTCAAGGGTGATCCAAAAGCCGAGGAAATCTGCTAATGATTTCATTTGTAAATATAAGAAAGTAAGAATTAGATGCCGAGTATTCCTTCCTGAATCAGAGTATGTGAAAATGGCACAGTGAGGGCTTGATATTGAACTTAGGAAGAAGTTCCAAGGGATGAAATTCCGCGATTTTTATGAGCTTGCTGCCAAAGTATCAGAATATGAAGAATTATTGCGGGAGGAGAGTCATAAAAGAAAATCTATAGTAGGATCTTACTTCCAAGAAGTTGAGGAAGTTGCCTTGGCAGAAGTAGTAAATTCTGGATCACGCACCGTCCCTTTCTTGAAAAGTAAGAGTGAAGAATCTGCCAAGAAAAACATTCACCCAGTGCAAACACCATATACTTTCGATGCGTCAAAGAAGGAAGCAATCTTTGATCATTTGGTGAAGGAAAATTTTTTTAACTTTCCCCCCACATCATAAGTTACCCACTAGGGAGGAAATGAAAGGAAGAGCTGTAAGTATCACAATTCCTTCAACTATAATACTAATGCTAGTTGGGCTTTCAAAAATTTCTTTCAGGAAAAAATCAACAAGGGAGTCCTGAAATTTTCCGAGAAAAAAGAAACAATGACAGTGGATGAAGATCCTTTTCCCCGGTACCAAATGTGAAAGTGAGCAATACTGACTTGCGTTTCTTAATCAATGAGAGGAGAAGGGGTGGAGGTGAGGACATTTTGATTAGGCCAGGATTTACTTTAAAGAAGTGCTAGGTGCCTCAGAAAATGATATTTGAGGTTAAGGAGAATAAAACAAAAAATTTTCATGAAAAAGACCGCTATTACAATGGGAGTGGTGTGCATTATAGTGAAAGGAATACGAGGTAAAATAGGTAATCTATGGCCAAAAGGTCATAGAACAAGTATCTCATAAGGAGCTCGTTTCCCGGGTTGGCGAATAGCGAGAGAAGAAAGGACCCACAGTTGGTCGAAAATATAATATGGAGGCCAGCACCTCTAGGCTCTGATAAAAAATATGAAAGGAAACCTCGTTTTGTTGTTCCTCCCAGAGCAACACCCGACAGTATATGGAAGCGGGTAGAACATCCAAAAATACCAAAACCTCTTTCTCGGACCCAAAAACGAGGCGTGTTTAGAGAAAAAGCTGCTGAGCGCAGGTCTAAGATGGAGGAGTCATTCAGGAAGAAGAAAAAATTTGGGAGGAAGGCTACTGAAGATAATGAGGAAGAAGATGATGACTTGTTATCAGAGGAAGACAATGAACTGGTTAAGAAGGCTACTTTCAAGGTAGGACAGATTCCCGTTTCATTCGAGTGTGCTAGTGGCTCATTAATGTTGTCAGAGGAGTTTAAACACAAATGGATGTTTGAATCCGATGAATCCACTGGAAACCAGAGTGTTACATAATCCATTCAAACCAATATTTTGAATGATTGCATTGATGTTCTTGTTGATGAAGAGAAAAGAGTGTTGATGAAGCAACCTACCAATGAGATGACTTAACATATCAAACAACTTTATATTATAGCACATGTTAATGGAAAGCCATTTTCTAAGGTATTGATAGATAATGGGTCTGCTGTGAATATATTTTACCATACAAAATCCTTCAGAAGTTGGGGAAGAATGTGGAAGACTTGATTCTTGCCGAATTCTCGGTGGCGGCTTTTACTGGGGAATCTATGAAAACTTTGGGAATGTTGTCAACAAATGTTACTGTAGGGTCTCGATTCTCGCTGTCAACTTTTTTCGGGGTCAATTCCTGTGCTAGCTTCCATGCTCTGTTGGGAAGGGATTGGATTCATACCAATCATTGTGTACCATCATCCATGCACCAGTTACTGTTGATGTGGAAAGGGGATGAGGTGGAAGTGGTACAGGCTGATTCGCAGCCGTATCAATATAATTCCAACGCAGTAGAGGCTAGATATTATGATGGAGCCTTCGGTCCTATTAAAATTCGTGACTAGAGGGTGAATAGAATGCAAGGTGCAGTCTACATGGATACTAAAAAAGTGAAGGAAGCAGTTGAAAAAATTCTCAAACCCACCGCCATGGTCTCTCCTAGACCCATGGTCCAGCCTATTATCAACGAGGTCGATGATTAATTTTACTAAAGAAGAGATAGAAGTGGCTGTAACTTCCGAATGAAAAGACACATTGCAGTATCTGGTGAATGAAGCACAATCTTAGGAATTGTGGGACATTGACGGAACTGAAATAATATTTGAAAATGAATGTGATAACAATGAGGAAACATAATTACAGTTGGAGGATATAGTCTTAGCTCTGGCTCAGATGGAAGATCGCAGCCAGAGACTCAGGATCCTTTGAAAGAGGTGAATCTGGGAACTGTGGAATGCCCTAAACCTACATATATCAGTGACTTGTTAGAGGAAGAGATGAAGAGAGAAATTGTGAAACATATCACGGAATTCAAAGATTGTTTCGCGTGGGAGTATGAAGATATGCTAGGTTTAGATTGTAAAATGGTGGAACATCGGCTATCAATTAAAGATGGTTTTAAACCATACCAACAGCCGGCTAGAATAATATAAAAAGTCTAAGTTTTAAATTTAGGAATTTTATATTAAAGTTTGGAATTTTTCGGGATTAAAACGCCTTCAAAACGACTAATTACGAATTAATTAAAAAGTCAAGTTTTTAAGCTAAATAAAATTATGGGAATTTTAATGTAAGCTTAAATAATTGTTTGGGACATGTTGGAGTCAATGAAGTTAAGAAAAGGTCAAAAACGTGAAATTTTACGTCTAGAGGTAAAACAGTCATTTTACACCCGAAAATTAGCTAATGTCATGGCAGTGCTCTAAATACTATTCTATATGCTAATATGATTATTTATAGATGTTTATGAATTTAATATGTTAAATTATGATTTTTAATTGTTTATGGATTTTTACAATTTAATCTTGACATTTAAAAGATATGTTGCATTCTTGGTTTTAAAGAAAAACAATATAATATGCATCTTTTATGAAGTGATGAAAATACGAAATGTTGAAGGACGTGAAGGGATTGTGACTAATACCATGACATGTTGGAAATATCGTGAGGGTTATGGTCCCAGAGGGAGCCCGACAATCGTGTTTCCATTGATAGGAATACGAATACAAATACGTTGATTTGTTGATATGTTGGCCATGGACTCAGTTGACCGGTGAGAGTGTTGCTGATGTCTCCGCCGCCCAGTACTGTGGTTTTTTGTAGATGAATCCATCGCCCAATACGATTAAGAATACGAGTCACAATTACGATATGAATTTAACAAACACGAATATGAATATGAATATGTTGATGCGAATATGAATATGTTGACATGAATATGAATATGTTGATATGCATATGAATATGTTAATAGGAATATGAATATGTTGATACGAATGTGAATATGTTAATATGAATATGAATTTTTGTTATGAAAATGTTTATGTTTAAAGTTTATGCCTTATCATGAAAATGTTTTATTAAATACGAATATTTTTCACTGTTGCTTGTGGTTTTATTCGTATTATTCGTTATCAAGAATATGATGTGTTGAGTCTTTAGACTCACTAGGCGTGTTTGATGCAGTTGATATAAACAATTATGATATGGGATGTCTTGAGGGTTGACCTGACTGGACTGAAGGTGCACACAACCCGAGGACCAGCGCTTCTACTTTCCACATTTAAGTTTATGAGTTACGTTAAAAGATTTTAAGACTTTTATTTTTGCTATTTGAGAGATTTTTAGGGGTTTAGTATGGGCTACACTTTTCGAATAATGCTTTTAGGTTTGGTAAAACGTTTGATAAATTAAAATATTTTCCTTTGATTTTTGAATGTTAATTGATTGATTATTTTTAAAATAGTACAAGGTATTTTCAAAGTATTTATATGTATGTAAGAAAAAAAAATTTCTAGCACTTTTTGAGAAAACGAATAAGCAGACGTTTCAAATGATTTCACATGGTATGCGATGCTACCTCGAAACTCTATGGAACGTTTTCCATACACAATTATTCCGAACAATACCTGAGATTTGTATAGCGGAATTTTCAAGGGTGGTCCAAGAGGCAGGGGAATCTGCTAATGATTTCATTTGTAAATATAAGAAAGTAAGAATTAGATGCCGAGTATTCCTTCCTGAATCAGAGTATGTGAAAATGGCACAGTGAGGGCTTGATATTGAACTTAGGAAGAAGTTCCAAGGGATGAAATTCCGCGATTTTTATGAGCTTGCTGCCAAAGTATCAGAATATGAAGAATTATTGCGGGAGGAGAGTCATAAAAGAAAATCTATAGTAGGATCTTACTTCCAAGAAGTTGAGGAAGTTGCCTTGGCAGAAGTAGTAAATTCTGGATCACGCACCGTCCCTTTCTTGAAACGCAAGAGTGAAGAATCTGCCAAGAAAAACATTCACCCAGTGCAAACATCATATACTTTCGATGCGTTAAAGACGGAAGAAATCTTTGATCATTTGGTGAAGGAAAAGTTTATAACTTTCCCCCCAAGATCATAAGTTACCCACCAGGGAGGAAATGAAAGGAAGAGCTGTAAGTATCACAATTCCTTCAACCATAATACTAATGCTTGTTGGGCTTTCAAAAATGTCTTGCAGGAAATAATCAACAAGGGAGTCCTGAAATATCCCGAGAAAAGAGAAAAAATGATAGTGGATGAAGATCCTTTTCCCCCGATGGAAAATGTGAATGTGAGCAGTACTGACTTGCGTTTCTTAATCAATGAGAGGAGAAGGGGTGGAGGTGAGGACATTTCGATTAAGCCAGGATTTACTTTAAAGAAGTGTTGGGTGCCTCAGAAAATGATAATTGAGGTTAAAGAGAAGAAAACAAAAATTTTTCATGAAAAAGACCGCTATTACAGCGGGAGTGGTCTGCATTATAGTAGGAGGAATACGAGGTATGATAGGGAATCTATGGCAAAAAGGTCATAGAAAAAGTACCTCAGAAGGAGCTCGTTTCTCGGGTTGGCGAATAGTGAGAGAAGAAGGGACCCACAGTTGGTTCAGAAGATAATACAGAGGCCAGCACCTCTAGGCTCTGATAAAAAATATGAAAGGAAACCTTGTTTGGTTGTTCCTCCCAGAGCAACACCCGACGGTATATGGAAGTGGGTAAAACATCCAAAGTTTCCAAAACCTCTTTCTCGGACCCAAAAACGAGGCATGTTGAGAGAAAAAGCTGCTGAGCGCAGGTCTAAGATGGAGGAGTCATTCAAAGAGAAAAAAAAATTTGGGACGAAGGCTACTGAAGATAATGAGGAAGAAGATGATGACTTGTTATCAGAGGAAAACAATGAACTGGTTAAGAAGGCTACTTTCAAGGTAGGACAGATTCTCGTTTCATTCGAGTGTGCCAGTGGCTCATTAATGTTGCCAGAATAGTTTAAACGCAAAAGGATGTTTGAATCCGATGTATCCACTGGAAACCAGATTTTTACAGAATCCATTCAAACCAATATTTTGAATGATTGCGTTGATGTTCTTGTTGATGAAGAGAAAAGAGTGTTGATGAAGCGACCTACCAATGAGATGACTTTACATATCAAACCACTCTATATTATAGCACATGTTAATGGAAAGCCATTGTCTCGGGTACTGATAGATAATGGGTCTGCTGTGAATATTTTACCATACAGAATCCTTCAGAAGTTGGGGAAGAATGTGGAGGACTTGATTTCTGCCGAAGTCTCTGTGGCGGCTTTTACTGGGGAATCTACGAAAACTTTTGGAGTGTTTTTAGCAAATGTTACTGTAGGGTCTCGATCCTCGCTGCCAAGTTTTTTCTTGTTCAATTCCATTGCTAGCTTCCATGCTCTGTTGGGAAGGGATTGAATTCATACCAATCATTGTGTACCATCATCCATGCACCAATTACTGTTGATGTGGATAGGGGATGAGGTGGAAGTGGTACAGGCTGATCTGCAGCTGTATCAATATAATTCCAACGCAGTAGAGGCTAGATATTATGATGGAGCCTTCGGTCCTATTAAAATTCGTGACTACAAGGTGAATATAAAGCAAGGTGCAGTCTACATGGATACTAAAAAAGTAAAAGAAGCAGTTGAAAAAATTCTCATACCCACCGCCATGGTCTCTCCTAGACCCATGGTCCAGCTTATTATCGACGAGGTCGATGATTAAGTTCACTAAAGAAGAGATGGAAGTGGCTGCAACTTCCGAATGGAAAGCCACATTGCAGTATCTGGTGAATGAAGTACAATCTTAGGAATTGTGGGACATTGACGGAACTGAAATAATATTTGAAAATGAATGTGATAACAGTGAGGAAACATAATTACAGTTGGAGGATATAGTCTTCTCTCCGGCTCAGATGGAAGAACGCAGCCTGAGACTCAGGATCCTTTGAAAGAGGTGAATCTGGGAACTGTGGAATGCCTTAAACCTACATATATCCGTGACTTGTTGGAGTAAGAGATGAAGAGAGAAATTGTGAAACTTATCATGGAATTCAAAGATTGTTTCGCGTGGGAGTATGAAGATATGCTAGGTTTAGATTGTAAATTGGTGGAATATCGGCTACCAATTAAAGATGGTTTAAACCATACCAACAGCCGGCTAGAATAATATAAAAAGTCTAAGTTTTAAATTTAGAAATTTTATATTAAAGTTTGGAATTTTTTGGGATTAAAACGCCTTCAAAATGACTAATTATGAATTAATTAAAAAGACAAGTTTTTAAGCTAAATAAAATTATGAGAATTTTAATGTAAGCTTAAATAATTGTTTGGGACATGTTGGAGTCAATGAAGTTAAGAAAAAGTCAAAAACGTGAAATTTTACGTCTAGGGGTAAAACAGTCATTTTACACCCGAAAATTAGCAAATGTCATGGCAGTGCTCTAAATACTATTCTATATGCTCATTAGATTATTTATAGATGTTTATGAATTTAATATGTTAAATTATGATTTTTAATTTTTTATGGATTTTTACTATTTAATCTTGACATTTAAAAGATATGTTGCATTCTTGGTTTTAAAGAAAAACGATATAATATGCATGTTTTTATTAAGTGATAAAAATACGAAATGTTGAAGGACGTGAAGGGATTGTGACTGATACCATGACATGTTGGAAATATCGTGAGGGTTATGGTCCCAAAGGGAGCTCGACGATCGTGTTTCCATTGATACGAATATGAATACGTTGTTATGTTGATATGTTGGCCATGGACTCAGCTGACCGGTGAGAGTGTTGCCGATGTCTCCGCCGCCCAGTACTGTGGTTTTTTGTAGATGGATCCATCGTCCAATACGATTAAGAATACGAGTCACAATCACGATTTGAATTCAACAAACACGAATATGAATATGAATATGTAGATGCGAATATGAATATGTTGACATGAATATGAATATGTTAATACAAATATGAATATGTTAATATGAATATGAATATTTGTTATGAAAATGTTCATGTTTAAAGTTTATGCTTTATCATGAAAATGTTATGTTAAGTATGAATATTTTTCACTGTTGCTTGTGGTTTTATACGTATTATTCGTTATCAGGAATATGATGTGTTGAGTCTTTAGACTCACTAGGCGTGATTGATGCAGTTGATATAAACAATTATGATATGGGAGGTCTTGAGGGTTGACCTGACTGGACTGAAGATGCACACAACCTGAGGACTAGCGCTTCTACTTTCCGCATTTAAGTTTATGAGTTACATTAAAAAATTTGAAGACTTTTATTTTTGCTTTTTGAGAGATTTTGAGAGGTTTAGTATGTGCTACACTTTTCGAATAATGATTTTAGGTTTGGTAAAACGTTTAACGATTTTACGATTTAAAATATTTTTCTTTGATTTTTGAATGTTAATTGATTGATTATTTTTAAAATAGTACAAGGTATTTTCAAATTATTTATATGTATGTAAGAAAAAAAATTTTCTAGCACTATTTTAAAAAACGAATAAGCAGACGTTTCAACTGATTTCACGTGGTATGCGACGCTACCTCGAAACTCTATGGAACGTCAATTCCATACACAATTATTCCGAACAGTACCTGAGATTAGTATAGCGGAATTTTCAAGGGTGGTCCAAAAGACGGGGGAATCTGCTAATGATTTCATTTGTAAATTTATGGAATTAAGAAGTAGATGCCGAGTATTCCTTCATGAATCAGAGTACGTGAAAATGGCACAGCGAGGGGTTGATTTTGAACTAATGAAGAAGTTCCAAGGTATGGAATTCTGCGATTTTTATGAGCTTGCTGCCAAAGTATCAGAATATGAAGAATTATTCCGGGAGAAGAGTCATAAAAGAAAATCTATAGTAGGATCTTACTTCCAAGAAGTTGAGGAAGTTGCCTTGGCAGAAGTAGTAAATTCTGGATCACGCACCGTCCCTTTCTTGACATGCAAGAGTGAAGAATCTGCCAAGAAAAACATTCACCCAGTGCAAACACCATATACTTTCGATGGGTCAAAGACGGAAGAAATCTTTGATCATCTGGTGAAGGAAAAGTTTATAACGTTCCCCCAGATCATAAGTTACCCACAAGGGAGGAAATGAAAGGAAGAGCTGTAAGTATCACAATTCTTTTATCCATAATACTAATGCTTGTTGGGCTTTCAAAAATGTCTTGCAGGAAAGAATCAATAAGGGAGTCCTGAAATTTCCCGAAAAAAAGAAACAATGACAGTGGATGAAGATCCTTTTCCCCCGATGGAAAATTTGAATGTGAGCAGTACTGACTGGCGTTTCTTAATCAATAAGAGGAGAAGGGGTGGAGGTGAGGACATTTCGATTAAGCCAGGATTTACTTTAAAGAAGTCCTAGGTGCCTCAGAAAATGATAATTGAGGTTAAGGAGAAGAAAACAAAAATTTTTCATGAAAAAGACCGCTATTACAGCGGGAGTGGTGTGCATTATAGTAGGAGGAATACGAGGTATGATAAGGAATCTATGGCAAAAAGGTCATAGAAAAAGTACCTCAGAAGGAGCTCGTTCTCGGGTTGGCGAATAGCAAGAGAAGAAGGGACCCACAGTTGGTTCAGAAGATAATACAGAGGCCAGCACCTCTAGGCTCTGCTAAAAAATATGAAAGGAAACCTCATTTGGTTGTTCCTCCCAGAGCAACATCCGACGGTATATGGAAGCAGGTAGAACATCCAAAGTTCCCAAAACCTCTTTCTCAGACCCAAAAACGAGGCGTGTTGAGGGAAAAAGCTGCTGAGCGCAGGTCTAAGATAGAGGAGTCATTCAAAGAGAAGAAAAAATTTGGGAGGAAGGCTACTGAAGATAATGAGGAAGAAGATGATGACTTGTTATCAGAGGAAGACAATGAACTGGTTAAGAAGGCTACTTTCAAGGTAGGACAGATTCTCGTTTCATTCGAGTGTGCCTAGTGGCTCATTTATGTTGCCAGAGGAGTTTAAATGCAAAAGGATGTTTTAATCCGATGTATCCACCGAAAACCAGAGTGTTACAGAATCCATTCAAACCAATATTTTGAATGATTACGTTGATGTTCTTGTTGATGAAGAGAAAAGAGTGTTGATGAAGCTACCTACCAATGAGATGACTTAACATATCAAACCACTCTATATTATAGCACATGTTAATGGAAATCCATTGTCTACGGTACTGATAGATAATGGGTCTGCTGTGAATATTTTACCATACAGAATCCTTCAGAAGTTGGGGAAGAATGTGGAAGACTTGATTTCTGCCGAAGTCTCTGTGGCGGCTTTTATTGGGGAATCTACGAAAACTTTGGGAGTGTTGTCAGCAAATGTTACTGTAGGGTCTCGATCCTCGCTCTCAACTTTTTTCGTGGTCAATTCTAGTGCTAGCTTCCATGCTCTATTGGGAAGGGATTGGATTCATATCAACCATTTTGTACCATAATCCATGCACCAGTTACTGTTGATGTGGAAAGGGGATGAGGTGGAAGTGGTACAGGCTGATTCGCAGCCGTATCAATATAATTCCAATGCAGTAGAGGCTAGATATTATGATGGAGCCTTTGGTCCTATTAAAATTCGTGACTACAAGGTGAATAGACTGCAAGGTGCAGTCTACATGGATACTAAAAAAGTGAGAGAAGCAGTTGAAAAAATTCTCAAACCCACCGCCATGGTCTCTCCTAGACCCATGGTCCAGCCTATTATCGACGAGGTTGATGATTAAGTTTACTAAAGAAGATATGGTAGTGGCTGCAACTTCCGTATGGAAAGCCACATTGCAACATTTGGTGAATGAAGTACAATTTTAGGAATTGTGGGACATTGACGGAACTAAAATAATATTTCAAGATGAATGTGATAACAGTGAGGAAACATAATTACAGTTCGGGTATATATTCTTAGCTCCGGCTCAGATGGAAGATCGCAGCTAGAGATTCAGGATCCTTTGAAAGAGGTGAATATGGGAACTGTGGAATGTCCTAAACCTACATATATCAGTGACTTGTTAGAGGAAGAGATGAAGAGAGAAATTGTGAAACTTCTCATGGAATTCAAAGATTGTTTCGCGTGGGAGTATGAAGATATGCCAGGTTTAGAGTGTAAATTGGTGGAACATCAGCTACCAATTAAAGATGGTTTTAAACCATACCAACAGCCGGCTATAAGGATGTCCAAGGCCATTGAAGCAAGAGTAAAAGAAGAAATCAAAAAATTGCTCGAAGCAAAATTCGTCCGTCTAGTAAGATACACGGAATGGCTTTTAAAACATAGTCCCTGTTATGGAAAAGATGGGAAGCTTCGAGTTTGCATAAATTTCAGGGATTTAAATTGTGCCACCCCGGAAGACTTTTATGTCATGCCGGTGGCCGATATCTTAGTCGATGCAGTGGAGAAAAACGAGTTAATGTCATTCATGGAAGGATTTTCAGGATACAATCAAATAAAAATAGATGAGGAAGATGTATCTAAGACAAATTTTAGATGTCCTGGGGCAATCGGAACTTTCGAATGGCTTGTTATGCCTTTTTGTTTAAAAAATGCAAGAGCAACCTACCAAAGGGCCATGAATACCATTTTCCATGATATGAACGGTCAGTTCTTGGAGGTATATATTGATGACATTGTTGTTAAATAAAAAAAAACATCAGATCACCTTGACCACCTCAGGAAGATTTTTATAAGGATGAGGCAACACAATTTGAAGTTGAATCCTTTGAAATGTGCTTTCGGTGTACAAGCTCGGAATTTTGTTGGTTTTTTAGTTCACCAGTGGGGAGTAGAGGTGGACAAAAATAAGGCTAAAGCTATCATGACAGTGATGCCACCGAAGAATAAGAAGGAGCTACAAAGATTCCTCGGTCAGGTAAATTATTTAAGAAGATTTATCTCAAACCTGGCAGGTAAAACTCAAGAATTGTTTTTATTATTAAAGTTGAAAGACTCGGAAGAATTTAAATGGGAAAAGTGTCACCTAGAAGCTTTTGATAAAATAAAAGAGTATTTGTCTAAACCTCATGTTTTGATGCCCCCAAGACGAGGTTTTCCCATCAAACTATATATATATGCCTCTCAAGATTCTATTGGATGTCTTTTGGCAAAAAACAACCAAGATAATCATGAGCAAACCATTTATTATTTGAGTCGATCACTTATAGAGGTGGAGGTTAGATACTCAGCCTTAGAAAAATTGTGTTTGGCGTTATATTATTCATGTACTAAACTAAGACATTATCTGATTCATTCAAAAATTTATGTGATTTCACAGACAGATCTTGTCAAATACATGCTTCACAAGCCCATCTTGACTAGAAGGATTGGCAAATGGTCGTTGGCATTGGCCGAATTCACCTTGATTTATCGCCCCAAAAAATCAGGTGAAAGGCCAAGCTGTTGCTGATTTTCTGGCAGACCACCCTATGGTTGATATGGCATGGAGCGCACCAGTTTATATCCCAGTGTTTTGTGTCAATCAATCCTGAACTTTGAAATTTGACAGTTCCAGTACGGAGAGGGCGTCAAGGGGTGGGAGTCGTGATAGCCTCCCCAACCGGAGTTAAGACAGCTTTGTCATTTAATCTGGACTTTTCATGCACCAATAATCAGCCTGAATATGAAGCGCTAGTGATTGGCTTATAAATTCTACGAGATTTGGGCGCTAAAGATGTGTTGATTATTGGAGATTCCCAGCTGGTTCTCAAGCAATATCTGGGGAGCATAAATGTTCAAGTTTGGCGTTAGCCCATTATTTTACAGCTGCTTCACGTCTCCTTAATGATTTTGAAGATGTGACCTTCCAACACGTTCCAAGACAAGACAATTGGGAAGCTGATGAATTGGATCAAATTGATTCTGGTTTAAAGATGTCGCCCGAGCTCACCCACAAACTTTGTTAGAAATCATCCTTCTATTTACCAGCGAGGAATACAAGTGGATACCTTTGATATTGATGTTGAACTCGCCAGGGATTGGAGAGAAGAGATAAAGGATGCATTGAGGAATCCTGAGCAAAATTTTCATTATGGTTTGAAGATGAGAATTCTACATTATGTCTTGATGGAAGATGAACTGTACAGGAAAGGGGACGATGGTTTATTGTTGCGCTGTTTGGGTTTCCCAAAGGCCATGAGAGTATTGCAGCAAGTTCATGAAGGAATATGTGGGGCGCACCAGTCAGGGATCAAAATGAGGTGGTTAATCCGCAGGCATGGCCATTACTGGCCATCGATGCTAAGGGATTGTATAAGATATTTGAGAGGGTGTCAGCAATGCCAAAAATATGGGAATATTCAAAGGATGTCAGATGATGAAATGCACGATGTCATAAAGGCGTGGCCATTTCAGGGGTGAGCCATGGATTTGATAGGTAAAATTTATCCTCCTTCCTCTTAAGGGCATTCCTTTAAAATTGTGGCTACTGATTTCTTCACCAAATGCGTTGAAGCCCACCCCATGAAAAAGGTAGAGCAGAAAGATGTTATTGTATTTGTGAAAGAGCATATTATTCACATATTTGGGATCCCGCAATCGATCACAAACAACTAGGGAACTATGTTCGTGGGATCAGAAATGAAGGAATTTGCTGAGGAATATGGGATCCAGTTGATTAATTCTTCACCTCATTATCCCCAATCCAACGGTCAAGCTGAGACTTCAAACCAAGTATTGATTAAGATGTTGAAAAAAATGATGGAGGACAACCCCCGAGATTGGCACGGCTGTTATCAGAAACTTTGTGGGCTTATAGGACATCGAAGAAAAGTGCTACTGGTTTGAGACCTTTCACCTTGACTTATGGACATGACGTAGTATTGCCTATGGAAGTGGTCGTTCCTTCTTTAAGATTGATGAAGCAGAATGAATTAGAACCAGAGCTCTACACGGAAGCAATGAGTATGGAAATGGAAGATTTGGATGAGTTGAGAATACAAACGTATAATGCTTTGATACTTCAGAAATTCAAGGTGGCTAGAAGTTACAATAAGCGCGTGAATAAGAAAATATTCGAGGAGGGAGATGTGGTTTGGAAGGTAATTCTACCCGTCGGATCTAAAGACAGGGAATTCGGTAAATGGTCGCCCAATTGGGAAGGACCGATTAAAGTTTATCGAGTGTTGGATGGAAATGCATACTGGTTGGGGAGTCTAGATGGTGAGCCACACAGGAGGTGCGTCAATGGCAAGTACTTGAAGCATAATTACCCAGTAGTTGGGTGGGGATATCGGATATAAATGGTTCATGAAGCTGGGTGTGAAGAAGTATGGTACATAGTGGGCTGGATGGCCACATGGTTTGAAACTGTCATATTAACTTGTAAGGAGTTATGTAAAGATGGGAGGAATAGACTTTCAGCCATTCCTTGTTAAACTTATTTGCAAATAGTGGTGGAGCATCCATGCATAAATAAAAATAGAATTTGCTCATGGAATCTTTTTGCAACTGATGTGTTTTTAAGAGAATAATGTGTTTTCTTGATAGCCGAATTGATGACGTGTAGAGTGCGTTTATTATATATTTCGATACTTTGATGTTATTTGGAAAGTATGGGTGAAAATGAGCAATGGTGATAGCATGTGGTGATAATATTGAAGTAAACATGCTATTTAGCCGTTGTTTTTAATTATTTTTTACAGAAATTTGGGCAGAGTTTCCCCTATAATCGTGACATCCTAGAAATACAAATATGTGCAAACACCAGTGGACAAACCCAAGCAACAGATATAATATAATTCCAACATCCAAAATTCAACATTAAGTCAAATCATGACAAAAAATACAACAAATTAAAAGATTTACCATAAAGAGGTCTGAGCATCAAACAAAATAACAAACTGAAATGTTAAATGGTGGTGCATGAGCATTTAAGAAAGGTCAAGATGGCGTAATTCCTCCCACTTAGACAAGCACTCTTTCCGAGTATGTTCCGCTGTTTTCAAGGCGTCTTCCCACTGTTGATATGCATGTTTTTGACTAACTAAATCTTCGCCCAGGCCTTGGATATCAAACTTGAGTCTATCAGAGGAAGCCTTTAAAACCTCGCTGTCATGTAGAAGGGTTACCATGTCAGCTTTGTGTTGGGCGAGTTCCATCTCTAACTTCTTCACTAATTCTTCCTTGGCGTCAAACTCCGCGTTTTTTTGATGTAAAGTGGACAGAGTGATTTTTCTTTCAGAGAGCATGCCATCCAACTTATTTGTTTGCTCCTTGAAGTTCTTCACCTGAATTAACGTCTCCGAACACGTAGATCTCGAATCCTGAAAAGCCGAGAATATGGTTGGCAAAGCATTCAGCACATCATATAGTGGGGATAGGGGGAAATCAGGTCTGATTTTCAAAATAGACAAAGCAGAAAAAATTGTGGTTTTTTCCATGTCCCCTTAGGCATTGAGATTCATGTTCAGAAAATGCCACAGTGAAGCTTTTGCAGTGGCTAGCTCCAAGCCAGAGGGGAGATTCGAAGAAGAGGCCACATGGAATGGTCCTGAGTTTAGGAAGCTGAAGTCGAAGTCGAAGTCGAAGTCCAAAGTCTCTTCGATAGAAGAGACCATCGCCCGCCGTGCTGATAAATCCTACAATGACAGGGAGGAAGTGAGATCCAAATGATAACGAAAGGAAGAATAGAATGGATATTACCTGAAAATGAGAGCCGGTAACAAGAGGTTTTTCTGCCACGTCATCAGAATGAATTCCTGGGAGAACTTTCCTGCGTTTAAGTGAGGCCAAAGGAGTAGCCAATCGGACATAATCATCTTACTCGGTTTCTTGATTAGCTGAAGGACATGAGGTTGAGGAGGAGTTATCATTTTCCACTATCATAGTACCAACCAAATGAGTGGAGGTGAGTGGGGGAATTGCATGAGGCAGTTGGGTGGTGGATCGAGTTCGCCGTCTCAACGGGGCAGGCGTAGATGCTTTCTTCTTCGGGGCAGTCGGGATTGCTCGGGGGAGGTTTTTTTCATCTCCTTGCGTTTTTTATCATTCCGAGTAACCGATAAATCCAGGGCTTGTTGAGGACTTTGAGAATCTGCAATTAAAACACATAATATTTTAAAAAATGAGAGTAGCAAATCATATCAAAGGCAAAGAGAAATTGTACCTGAAATCTCTAGCTCCGCGGGGAGAAATTGATCATATCGCACTGTCCACCACGCAAAATAGTCATCAGATGCTGAAATGGGGCTTGCTTTAAAGGGAGTTTTGAAATATTTTGCTTGTTCTGATAACTCTATTAGGGACAGGGAAATGAACCTCTTGTGGGACAATTCTCTCTTCATCATGTCATTTAGAGAATGAGGCAAACATAAATCATTGGAGGGGACAGTCGGACATAAACCCAGCTGAGAAGGATACAAACTGGGTTGTAGAATTCAAAGGTATGGGTACTCTGGTTGCGAGGGGAGGTCCCGTCATATGCCAAGAAATGAGGATGGAGGATGACGTTGCACACATCTTTAACCAAGGATGACACATTGGATTTTTTACTGGCAGCCATGTGTCCGACCCATGGGTAATCTACGGCCGTAGTTATGAGATAAGGAGCACGATGGACCGCCCTAGCAAAAGGTAGAGATCGCAGAAAAGAACAAACCCTTGCAAAAGTGAAGTCGCTCTGAAAGACATGAGCTCTCTCCATGATAACCGCTCAGAAGGGATCCCGGTGGAGATTTTAGCTCGGGAAAATAAGAAAATAACCACATTTGAAGGATCCACATAACTCCATTGAGTTTAGAAAGGGGTCCATCATTCATTGCGACGTTCAACCAGTGGTAAAAGGACCCCAAAACATCTCACCCAAACCGTGTACCTGCCCAACGCTCAAAGATTAACAAGAGCAAGGTATTCCATGGTAGGTTTACCGGAAGAGGAACAAAAAATGTATTTGCATATCTGAACCCACATAAAAAGCTATGCGCTCCTCACTAATGAGAAAAGTTCGTTTGAGCCCACACCAATAGCGAATAACCTGGGAATAGGAGGAGGGATTCAAATATTGGTCAGAAAGTTGGGGCAAGCCTGAAGTGTTCACTAGTCCAGCATATTGATTCCCTATGAGTGGAAGACCTATAAGTTGCAAGAAATCCTGTAAAGTTACAGACATGGGGCCATAGGGGAATATAAAATAATTACATGGCAACACCCACAGCCTAATGACAACTTCAAGGAGATCAAAATTGAAAGTAAGGTAAACGATAGACATTTGATTGAACTGATAAAGGCCTTGTTTTCGCCAGATGCTCCCACCGAATTTTTTCAGCCTATCGACCCAGGTATTCCAGTTGACGTTCCCCCGAGGTAAAGACTTGAATTTAGCAAACTCAAAGGGCAGGCATGACTGGTACGATTCAATAGAAAAGCGTTTCACTCCAAAGTAGATAAGGGGAACAGCATGTTGGTGGTCTCAGCAGAGAGAGGGATGTGACATTAGGAAGAGTCAATGAGGGAGTGAAAACTTCCACCGAGGTGGAATTGTCGCAGATGATTGTCGAAGGCCTGCAAATGATACAAAATTCAAAGTAAGGCAAATGGGATTTGACGAACTAGAACTTGATGGAATTAAAAGTACCTAAGAGCAGACATCCTAGGAGCTGGGGGAGGAAGTTTGGTTTGAGAGTTAGAAAAGCGTGTGCCCACGAGCGAAAGGTCATTGGTTGTCTCTATAAGTTAAAACACGCAAGCTACCTCATATTTCAAACAGGAAAAATCCCAAAGAGAGGAAACTTTCACACTTAACGGATTAAAGAGAACCGCCAAGGCATAATGATTATCACCAAGGAATGCTCAAGAATATATGATAGCACAAATCCTACCCCAATACATCAATGTCAAATCTCGAATAAACACAGAGAGCATCATCCGATTGATTCTACCACGATAATTAAAGGAGAGAACCTGAAAGTCTACATGTTCCCTGGAGTTGCATGGCTGGTGAATGGCGAGTGGAAATATTACAACCTAGCGAAGGGAAGCCCACTTCACTTGAAGAGCAAAACCCACTGAAATGTAAGTGAAATCCAGGATATCCCAAAGGACGTTGTGGCAAGAACAGGCCGTGCGAGGGAAAGGCGGACCGCAATGGTGCGAGTGATAAACCACAAGTCGCGGTTCGCAGTCGACTAAAGTCGTTTGGGCGATTGGCGAAATCAAGGAAGGAAGGGTGTTGAGGCGAGGCGGCGCTTCTGTTATCAGGCGTGGGGTTAGTTGTAGGAGGTGGTTTAAGGGGTAATCGAAGGGGAGAAGGAAGGTAGTTTGTGGGGTTTTGAGGACTTGGTGCGGAAATCGAGGGATTAAGGGTGGAGAATGAGATTATTGAGGGGAATGAGGATAAACTAGAAATTTTTTATTGCAAATGGATTATATTTGTGAATCTCATGTTGAGGAACATAAGAAGAATCGATATGTTCAGGAAGCGTACGAGGGAATTTTATTTTTTGAAAAGACATGTTTTAGCTGTTAGCTCTTCATGATAGAATTTTTCTTTCAGTGGCCAAGTTGGTTGGGGCTCATTTAGAAACTAACCAATTTAGCCAAATTGGCCCACGAGCCAAATTGGTTATAGGGGAAATTGTTATGTCGTAAAATAATTCAGAAGCCCACAAACAAAGCCCAACCTTCGGCCCACAAAGAGTTGTAGTTTGGTCTAAGAAAGCATGATGCCAGGAGTTGAGCCATGACCCAACGTGGGTGATCATGGAATGTGGTTAAAACTTCCCCGTGGAGTGTGACAAAAGCAGGAGGAATCAGAAAGAAAAACACAACACACACATCCAACAAATCTACAGCAAAGCTCTGCAGAATTCTGTCATTAATTGTTCGCTCATTTTCCATTTTCTAAGCAGTCTATTTTCTCATTTCTTCAACTTTATTGTAGAATCTTGATCAAAATTCATAACAGCATATTTAATTTTGATGTTGTCCATGGATTCTCTCTATAATTTCTTTATTTTCCTCAGTTTATACGTTTGGCTTTGAAGTCATTTCGAACGTAATATAACTAACGGTCGAATCGAGACTCGTACGCTTGGTAAACGAAGTCAAATCTCTTCATATTTGGCACGAAAACGTGCCTGGCACGCTCCACAATTTTCATGAGAAACAATATGTAATTATTATAAAAATTATTATGGGAAATCGTATTGGAAATTTTGATAATTTAACTATGTTAAAAGTGATATTCTAATAATAAAAAGTATTAATTTTTAATGAGTTGGGTCGGGTTGATTAGGACATTTGTTTCATAAAGTAGTGTTTATAACTTGTATTTAATTGTTCAGTTGTTTTTGCTTTAGAGATTGTAATTTCATTTACTCAATGAAATGCAATATTTTCTCTTGATATGTGCATTATTTCTAGACTGCTATAATTATATGTAAAACATTGTATAGCGTTGAAGCTGGTTTTTTCATCACCAAAAAGGAAGAAATTGTAAAGAAATTATTATTACTCAAAAGTTTTGGTGATCGAAAAAATCAAGATAGCACTTCACTATTTCAGGAAACAACTGCATATCTTATGTGTAACAGGTATCATTTCAATTGCCTAGCCTAGCAACCGGACTGCTAATCTACTGGCTACAGAAAAAATAGTTTAAGCGCTTAAATAAATTATATACTGAAGAAGTCTGACCGCTTGAATTTCAGACCGTTGATAATTCAACCGCTTAAAGTAAAAGAAGATGAACTTCTCAACCTGCTGATTTGAATACATCACTAAAGAGGGTTTTTTATTACCTACTTAATGAAAGAAATTCTCTGACCAGTTCAAGACATTCAATAGTTTGCACCGCTTCAAAGTTAACTTGTCTCTACATCAGTGCCGAGAAAGATATGCATTATATCACTATCCCAGAAAGGAAATATCATTTATCTTACAAAAGTCTGAGGATAAAAGCAGTTACCATAAACGGTAACTCTACAGCAACTCTTCAAAGAATGGGACTCAAGGAAATATCAGCAAAGAGAACATTTAATGCATATCTGAAGAACATTAAATGCAGTTGCAACTGATAGTGACACAGCTTTTCTCTGTTACAAGTTAATGTTACTCAATCCTTTCGACCGTTGGAAGGATCTCCTATATTAACAGAGAAGTGTGCAAGAAGACATGCGCGATACATTATAAAATTCACAATAGTGAAATCATCACAAGCTCGCATACTTCAAAGATTCAGAGCACACTCAAAAGTCTACACACTTCAACGCTCATAAGCACCCACTGAACAAAAAGATATTTGATCATTCAAGGATCATCTCTGTGCTACCAAAATCAATTTGTTTACTTATAAAAATAACCTTTCCGTTATTTGTTTAAGTTGTGGTGTCTGGTGAACCGAGTGTTCTTAAAATCCAGAATTGTAAAGTGATCACTAAGAGTTCCAAAATAGGTAGTGTGATAAGTCCGAATTGGAGTGGGCTGTTGCAAAGAGTTTTTGTAAAACCAAAGTCTTTTAGTGGAATCCTTACTAAGAAGGAAGAAATGGTGACATGGAAGTTTTCATCTTCGAACTTCAATAAAATCTTTTTGTCTTTACTTCTTGCAAACACTTACTTTTCACCATATTTGTTGAAAAGTTTGCCAACAAGTTTTAAGCTATCATTTGAAATCTTGAACCATTTTTCCGCACTTTACAGTCGTTCATATTTCTAAGAAGTTTGAGAAGAATTTTCAACCGCTTCAACGGTTGAAAACCAGTTTTAGAAAGAAAAATTTTAAAGAGTTCATTCACTCCCCCTCTAAACTCTTTTTCGATTCCAACATAATCAATTCTCTTTGTCATGTTTGTTTTTATGAAATAAATCCTATTGATAAACATGTTTTGAGTTTGGAAAAGTGTTGGAACTTTCACTTTGTCCTTCTTCAACTGATCTATTAGGAGAAATAAGGAAGTAATATCCTTAGTAACCTGGTTTAGGCTCTTCATGGTATTCTCCTTTGTAGAAGCAATCTTCAATGTATGCAGTAGTTGAGTTGAATTCATATCAGAAATAGTTGAAATAAGATTGTTCAAACCGGACTGAATTTCTTCAAGCATAATATCAGCACCCATGGGTATTTGAGGAGACAGGGCTTCAGGTGTAGCTGAAGCTTCATCCTTGTCTTCGTCATTGAAAATTACCATAGCCATCTATTGTGCTTCAGTTTAAGCTTGTTCATTAATAATTTCTTCAACTGGTTCCTGAATAATGTCTTATGAGCAATGGATCTAGCTGGTTTTTCAGTCGGCACTTGCACATCTTCAATTTGTTCTGAGTGCAACCGAGGCATTTCAGCTTTATTCTCTTGTTCAGTCATGGCAGCCGACTGAACTAATTCTTCAACTTCTTCTAATATAGCCTATGATGCTATTTGTTCTGTTGTAGTCTTGTCTGCACCTGGTTGCTTAGTTGTAAGGTTCAGCTGGATGTCAGTGGCAACTGAATGGATAACTTCATCAATATTTGGCAATGACAACTCAGCTCTGTATGCCGCTGAAGACTCACTGGAGGAGATTTTGGAGGAGCAGGAGATGATTGTTCAGCATCCTTAGAAGTAGAAGGTGCAATTTTTTGCTCTGAACTTTGTTTAGCAACTGCTCCTTTGTATGCTCTGACTGAGTTGTAGAATGTTTATCCTGCTCCGTGGATGTTGGTCTTTGGGAATTAACTGGAATTTGTAATTGTTGATCCATTTCCCAAGCTTTGATCTTCATCTGCAAAGATAAAAGATCCGACTCCAGCTGCTGAAAAACTGCTCTGTCATTGTAGGCAGTTGGACTGATCGGATCATAATTCATTCTTAGCTGAGCTGTGACTTCAGCTAGCTTCTTTACACGCATCAGATCGAAAAAATAATTTCTCATCTCCAGTGCTTGAGCAATAGTGACAGCTTTGACTGTCCTTAGGACGATTTTCTCCAAGGCGATGAATTTGCTTAAAGTTGTTGTCTTCTTCAAACGCTGGCAAACACTTTAGTCCTGAATCTGACTCATTCATCAAAAACTTCCAACTTTGATTCAAAGAACTCATTTATTTAAATCAAGATGAGATCGATATGACTCTGAAAGGGGTTGGTTGCCCTGGGCTCTTTATTAGGATCAGTTAGGGCGTGAGAAATGCTAAGCCCTGAGGTGGTGGCATCCAACTTTTCTTGAATCACTAAACCATTGGATCTAGAAACTGGTAGAAAACTTGGTCAAGCTATAGTCATGAGTGGTGCTCAAACTCCAGTAAGTTTCAATTTGTCACCAGATTCAGTGACTCTCTGCATTGGAGGATTAGTTGGAGTCCGTTGCTGATTCTCTTCAGCTGCTGATGTAATTGGAACTTCCCTAATAGGTATAGCAATAAAAGGCGTTTCAGCTTCAGTTGTAGTCAATCTATCTGTTGTAATAGCTTCTACAATAGCTGTTTGGTCTTTTGGGACCTTGGCTTTTTCGTAATTTTCGAAGATGGAGTTTTCTCCGAATCAGTTTCACTGACAATCAATTTCCTCTTGATTGTCTTCTTCTTTCCCAAGTTCTTTGTCTTTTCTTTCTTAACTGATTTGGGGGCTGCCAACATCCCAATCTCCTTCTTGATCTTCACAAATCGCTCAGGAGAAATGTCCAGCTTAGTCTTTGGCAGCTGAACATTCTTGGCATTGAAGACTTTAAATTTGAATGACTTCTCAGCTAAATCATCCACAAGACCCTTATTTTTCAGCAGATGGCTGAGTGGCACAGCATAACCGTTGGACTGCAGAAAATATAGTCTGTATTTCTTCAATATCAGCAATTTTTATCTCAAAAAGTGAGATAAACCATCAGAAGTGTAAGGTCCAGGAAATTTAAAGTACGTAACCAGAATGCATGCAATCTAGGGTTTTATTTAAAAAATGTGTTTAATAATTTTGATGCATTTAATTCATAAATATTGCATGATTAGGGTTATTTCGCGAATATTTTAAAGTTTCAAGCCTTAGGGTTTCTAGTTGCATTTCACGCTCGAACAAGGAACGAAGACCGTAGATATTTAGGAAAAATATTTTTTATCGAATGATTAATTTTATTTAATTAATATGAGGTATTTTTAAGGGTGTTTTTCAAAAACGGGGCTTTATCAGTACGAGAATTTTAACGATCCGGAGGACTTTTTGAGGGTTCAGACATTATTTACTAAAACATATCAAAAGGAAATATTTTTCGAGATTGTTATTGAGCTTGTTGGGTTTGTTTTAATGTTTAATGGACTCAAAACCATTTTAAATTTAAACCTTTTAAAATTTAATTTAGGACCCATTAGTACTTTTTTTATTAATTAAACACTACACTACACTAAACCTAAACATAATATAACCCTAGCAGCAGTCTCTCACCCTCCACCAGCAGCCTCCACGTGAGTTTTCAGTAGCAAATCAGCAGCACACCTTGGGCCCTTCAAGTTTTCAAAGAAATCTCCCTCCCCGCCCCTCCAATTCACATCCCGCACGTAGTTTTTATTTTTTTTATCACTTTATCCCTAATGCACGCCTTGTATCATCCTTTTACTCATCATTCACACTATGTATGCTGATATGTATATATTTGTATGAGGAATTTTTCTATCTAGCATGGAGCATCGAACTTGTTTGGTTTGTACTCGATTTCATGCATAATTTTTTTTATCACACCTGACGTTTTCTTGACTTTATTGCAAGGGACTGCTAGATGTATGATGTAAGGGGCTGTACATGGCGAGAATAATGGTGACTAGGTGCTGGAGTCTCGGGTGTGTCGAGCTTGAAGGGAAAACGATCGTACCTAGAGCATGTTTGGACCTTTGGGGACTAGATCAGAAGTTTGAAAGCGCTGGCTGTGCAAGGGTCGTCCCTAGCCATGGACCAGACCCTGGTGGGGCTGAGCCATGGCCTAGGGTGGCTCGATCATGGCTGGAGTTAGGGGAGAAGCCGATCGAATGAGGGGGAGTCATGTTGGGTCATGGGTAGTGGTTCTTGGTGGTTATCGGTTTTTGGCGAGTTGCAGCGTGCATGGGGCTGAGTCATTGTGATGGTTCGGTCCATAAGGGTCCTATGGTGGTCTAGGAGAGGTTGGTTTGTGGCTGGTCCTAGCGGTTTAGGTGTAGGGTCGGTGATTTGGTGCTAGGGTCACGGCTAGGGTTCGACTAGATTGAGTAGAAAGATTTCCAGCAACTTTTGGCAATAGTTTGGGGGTCATAGGGTTCTGGAATTATTGGTTTAGAGACTGGTCATGTAGAGCTAAGTCATGGTTTGAGTTGGGAAATTTTTTGTTAAGTTTTGGGGTTGATTCGGGTTAAAATTGGGACCATTGTCCAAGGTTTAAAACAAATCGATTAATTTTTAAATCAGGCTCGAGTTTATGTCTAAGGAATACTTTTAAATATGTTTTGAGGTTTTTTAATGATTTTGGTAAGCTTCGGGTCAAATTTTGAGGTTCAGGGGTAAAATGGTCATTTTGGGTTTCTAGGGGCAAAATGGTCATTTTGCTCCCGGGCCGAGTTTTAGTCGTGGAAGCACCCTGAATACAAATTTATCATGTTTATAAATGTTTATCTAAAACGTATATGATATTTTTACGAAAATATGAAAAATACGTTGTATACTTGATTTTTAAAAAAATTATGTATATGCATAATTTTTATAAGTGATGAATCTGATAACATGTTATGAAGGATGAGAGTTGGTTGTGAATAATATAATGACATGTTAATATGATGATATCTAAGGACCAAGGCTCAGTGGATGGTAATACTGTCGATGATGTCCCCGTCGCCGGGTACTGTGGTTATACGTTGATGAATCCATAGTCTAATATGATGATACGAAAGTCACAGATGATGAACAAAATTAAAATTAAGAAAACAAACATGTATATGTTGACATGATGATATATGTGATAAATATGACCATGCTTTGACAGGTTACGATTATGCATACGATTTCTTTCCATCATTAATTGTATTTTGCTTACAGTATTTTTCACTTTTGCATGCTATGTATATGTATTTGCTATCACGATACAGGTATGTTGAGTCTTTAGAGTCACTAGGTGTGAATGATGCAGTGAGCATATTGATGAGGAGGCTGGAGGTGTCGAATTCAGAGTAGGAAGGGTTGGATGTGCGCACACGACTGGAGGACCATCTTTTTACGCACATCACGTTTTTATGAGTTTTGAGTAGACATGACCAGTTTATACGTTTGTTACGATGTTGGTGTTTTTCTAGGTTATTTTCTTGGTTTTATCCTACGCACATTATTGATGGCCGAGTTGACAACAATTTTGAACTGCAATATCTTATTTGTCATTGAATTACGATTATTTTTAAAGGTGGTATTTTTCAGTAGTCTTGCATGCATGCCTAGAAGGTGATTTTTGAGATTTATAAAACAAATAAAAAAAAATTCTAAGAGTATTTAAAATTAGTAGACATCACATTTGGTATCAGAGCAAGGGTCCTGTATAGGAATGTGCTACCGCTAGCTTCTGCAGCTCAGTCTTCAAGCATCAAGTCTGTAAGCTTTTATTTTTTAAATGTTTTTACTGCTATCACATGCATGCTTAAATGATTTATGAATTTCAGTACATGTTTAGCTGTATTTATGATTTAAGGATAACATGTTTTGAAAACTAGATTAAATTGCATGATGGGTTACGTTGTGGAATTTTGACTGTATCCAGATATCATGTCTCCCAGACGCGCCCCTAGTACTGATCGTGAAACATCTACCTATTTAAATAGCGGAAATAAATTATTTTTTTAAAGCTCACATTTTCGAAAATAAACATCTAAATATTTTGCATGCATGCAACCCTTCTGAAAAATATGCCATTTAAAAATTAATCGTAAACGATCGACAAATAAAAATACTGTAATTTAAAATTTTCCAACTCGGCCCTCACTTCATGCATGAATAAAAAAAACAAGTAAAATCCTGAAAATCAACAGCGTATCATAAAGAAAAACGTGTAAAACTTATCATGTCAGCTCAAAACTCATAAAAATGTGATGTGCAGCAAAGTGTGTTCCTCGGGTCGTGCTCGCACATCCTGCTCTCCTTACTCAGAATTCGACACCTCCAGTCTCCTCATCTAAATGCTCACTTGCATCCTAGTGATTCTAAAGACTCAACATACTTGCAACGTTAATAACAAGTACATATACGTAGCACACAACAATGAAAATACCGTAATCAACATACATTTCATGAACCTAAAAGCATGAACATAAATGTGTCGTATAAAATCATAAAGGACCAAAACATGTCTCAACATATCATCATATACGTAAAAATTTCTTTTTAATTGAATTCAATTCATTAGTTGTGACTTTCGTATCAGCTCTATTCGATGGATCCATCTAAAAACCGCGGTACCCGACGACGGGGACATCAGCGACAACATTACCCGTCCACTGAGCCTTGGCCTCAGCTCATAATATCTCATATAATCGTGTTAGTCACAACCAAATCTCATCCTTTAAAATGTGTCATTATGTTCACCACTTAATTAAAACATACATAAACATAAATTTTTCTTGAAACCAAGCATGTGCAGTATTTTTAATATTTACATAAAAATCATAATCCTAATGCTTAAACATTTAAAACATGATAAATTTGTGCTCAGGGAGCCGCAAGGACGAATATATCACCTCGGGCCCAAAATGACCATTTTGCCCCCTGGAAACCCAGAATGACCAATTTATCCCTAGGACTTCTAAATTTCAATCCGATACATACCAAACTCATTAAAACATCTCAAAACATATTTAAAAGTATTTCTTAGATGTAAACTCGAGGATCAAAAATTGACCGATTCGTTTTAAATTTCGAATCGACCCGAAACATAATAAAATTTTGCCAAACTCAAACCGTGCCTAAAATACATCCTACCAGCCTCTAAACCACATTTCCCATCCCACTAAAACCCACGAAAACGAGGCCACAAGCTTCTAGAATTTTCAGCCAAGTCCCATTCGAAAACCCTAGGTGTACTACCCTCCATAATTTCGCCCCTAACTCAATACCAAACGGACCAGCTCCTAATCAACCTCTCCTAGACCACCCTAGGACCCTATTGGACCGAACAACCCCAAGAAGACAGCTCCATGCATGCTGGAAATCGTATCCTCTCGCTAGCCACCCAAAAAAATCAACTGTGACCTCCCTTTGGTTCATCTCCCTCATACGGCCCTAGAGTAAAGACCAGCGGTGTTCAAGCTCTTCCAGATCATGGCTCAGACCCATCAGAGGTAAGTCCAAGGCCTGGAGTCGCCCTCATACCGTCAGCTTCACCCTTGGCTCGTACCACAACCCAAAACAAGACACACATCAACATAACCTCTCGACATCAACACAAAACCGAGCACACCCTCAACTTACTCCCTTATAACGACCCTTACCATCAAACACAGCCCCATTAACTCGACAACCAGCAGCCCCTTGCACGAAAATACATGAAAGAGTGATTGGTGAACAAAAGAATGCATGAACTTAAACAAAAACCCAAAAATCTCCATGTTTTATGTTGGATCAAGAAATCCTTATGCAAGTAAACATATATCATCAAGTATATAGCGTTTATGATGCAAAAATAAAAGTACATGGCGTGCGTTGATGTTTTATGAACAAAAACTGGGAGTAACAAGCGTCAGGGAAGCGCCAGAGGAGCGGGGAGGGACTTGCTTGAAGAAAAATGGGAGAACCAAGACCTTCAGCTACAAACTTGCGTTGAGATGTGCTGCTGAATGAGGGGTGGATGGCTGATATTAATATGGTGAGGTTTAGGGTAGTGGTTAAATATATAATTAAAATGATAATGGGCCCTAACTTTGATTTAAAAAGTACTAAAATGATTTTGAGCCCATTAAGCTTAAAAATATGCCTATAAAGTCCAAACACACTCCCGAAAAATATTTTATTTTGGTAAGTTTTTGAAAATATTGTTCGAACCCTCAAAAAGTCTTCCGTTTTGATAAAATCTGCATACCGATTAAAAATATGCTACGGCGGGTAAAAATACCCAACAAAGCACATTTCTTGAAAAATACACCTAAAATACCTCGTATTAATTAATAAAAATTAAACATGTAATAAAAATAATTTTCCTGATATTTCCCCGGTCTTCGTTCCTCGATCGAGCACGAAGTGAATCTAGAAACCCCAACTGCGTGAACTTTTATAAAAAAATCGTGAAATGAACCCTATCATGCAATAATTATGCATTGAATGCATAAAAATTAATAAAAAAATCTTTTAAATAAAACCCTAGATTGCATGTATTTAGGTTATATAAATTAAATTTCCTGGACCTTACAGATCGCCAGGACGATACCCCAGGAGGCGGCCGAGGACCACCACCACCACCATCATTGGATGCAGCTACTCGAGTTCTTGAGCGCACGACTACACTTCTGGAGCAGGTTCAGCAAGCTCCCCAACCACATCATGATATATATAAGTAGTTCAGACGGCTCAACCAGAAGGAGTTTGGGGATACCACTGATCCGTTTTTAGCAGAGGAATGGATCCGCTCATTGGACCTCTATTTTCAGTAACTGTATATGAGGGATGACGACCGGGTCAGGTGTGCCACGTATATGTTGAGAGATGATGTAATGCCCGAGAATTTTGTTATCATAATCTGAAATTATTTTTTGATAATTGATGTGATTTTAGACGGAACGGATCGGACCGGGAAAAGCCGGAAAGAAGAAATGTTATGTGCGAGGACTAAGCACCTCGCGCATATGCGCGACCCAGCCGGGCGCATATGCACGAGGTAGGTAGAAAACCTCGCGCATATGCGTGACCAGGACTCGCGCATATGCGCGAGGATGGCTGAGAACCTCGCGCATATGCGCCGGGCGAGGGCGCGCATATGCGCGAGCTGCCGTGAGGTTACGCGCCGAGACAGAATGTCTCGCGCATATGCGCCGAAGAGGGTCGCGCATATGTGCGAGACGTGCAACTTAAAGGGAAAGACACCTAGCCTTGAACATGCAATATATATATATATATATATATATCAAACAAACATTTCTTCAGATTCAGTGAAAGGAAATCGAGAGAAGTCCCTGGAGAAGCTTCAAGTTTTGATTCCAGAATTTGATTTGCGAGAAATCCGTCCGTCCGAATTTCAATCCGACTTCAGTACTGTGTCCTAGCGGCAAGAGTTTCAACTGGACGTAAGTTTTACTACATTATGTTATGAATTGAAAATATGATATTGAAGGAATCGGATATGATTCATATATGGCGTTCTTGACATAGTAGACATCGTATAATCGAAACCGGATCGAAGAACAGATACCGTATGAAATTGTTATGATTTTCAGAGCTGATTTGATTGAGATTTGATATCTGATTTGTGTTGTTATCGATTATGAGATGTTGGGATTGATATCTGACTGATATTGTATTGCTGGGTATATTGAATTTGTACCGTTATGCCGTTGAAATAGAATTAGATTTAATTCTTATTATATCCAGTATTGATTTAATTGTATATTGATATTATACTCATCGATATGAGTTTATGTTCATGCCATTCGGGTTGACTAATGCGCCAGCAATCTTCATGGATCTCATGAATCGCGTATTTCAGCCGTACCTGGATCAGTTTATTATAGTCTTCATTGATGACATATTGATCTATTCCAAGAGCGGAGAGGAGCATAGTCGCCATTTGAGGACAGCACTACAAGTTCTACAAGATAGAAAGCTTTATGCGAAATTCAGCAAGTGCGAGTTTTGGCATGCTTGATATAGTGGCATTCTTAGGCCACATCATTTCTAGTAGTAGAGTGGAGGTTGATCCAAGTAAAGTTGAGGCAGGGAAAGAGTGGCCAGTACCGAAGAGTGTTACCGAGATTCGCATTTTCTTGGGACTAGCTGGCTATTATTGCAAATTCATCAAGGGATTCTCATCTATTGCAGTGCCTTTGACATAGTTGACTAAGAAGAATGCAAAGTTTATTTGGGGATCTTAGTGTCAAGACAGTTTTGATAAGCTGAAGCAAGCCTTGATTACAGCGCCAGTGTTATCTATGCCATCAGGGCAAGGGGAGTATGTTCTTTATACCGACGCTTCTAAGCTTTGTTTGGGCGCAGTTCTGATGCAAAATGACCGAGTTATCGCCTATGCGTCGAGGCAGCTGAAAATTCAGGAGAAATACTACCCACTCATGATCTTGAGCTAGCAGCAGTAGTTTTTGCTTTGAAAATATGGAGACATTACCTTTACGGGGAGAAGTGCAAAATATTGACCGACCATAAAATTTTGAAATACTTCTTCACCCAAAAGGAATTGAATATGAGACAGCGCAGATGCCTTAAGTTAGTAAAAAACTACGACTGTGAGATTAGCTACCATCCGGGGAAAGCTAATGTTGTGGAAGACGCATTGAGTAGAAAAGCAGTAGTTATCACTCAATTATCACTCCAAGGACCATTGCAGTCCGAGATACAGCGGTTCGAGCTTACAGTCTATGTTAGGGGCGAGGCCCCTAATCTTGCCACACTATCAGTACAATCGACGTTGAGAGATAGAATTCGTGATGGGCAGTCCGCTGATGAGCAGTTGTAAAAGTGGAGAGCTAGAGATGAAGCCAAGTGTCGGAAATTATATTCAGAGGTGGATGGTATAGTTCGTTATCGAGATCGGTTATGGGTTCCTAGTGACGATGCATTGAGAGATCTTATTATGAAGGAAGCCAGTGACACATTTTACTCTATCTATCCGGGAAGTACCAAGATGTACAAAGATTTGCAGCTATTATATTGGTGGTCAGGCATGAAGAGGAACATTCTGAGATTTGTATCCGAGTGTTTGACTTGTCAACAAGTCAAGGCAGAGCATCAAAGAGCAGCGGGGAAATTAAAGCCACTCCCTATTCCCGAGTGGAAATGGGAAAATATCACTATGGACTTTGTTGTGGGATTGCCAAAGACAATTAAAAGATTCAATACTATATGGGTGATAGTTGATCGTCTTACTAAATCAGCGCATTTTCTACCTATTAAGACGACTTTCACCATGATTCAGTACGCCGACTTGTATATCCGAGAGATAGTTCGTCTGCATGGAATTCCTGTATCTATTGTTTCTGACAGGGATCAGAGATTCACGTCGTCTTTTTGGAAAAGTCTGCATGCAGCGATGGGGACCAAGTTATTATTCATTACAGCATTCCATCCCAAACCGATGGTCAGTCCGAAAGAGTTATACAGATTTTGGAGGATCTACTGCGAGCGTGTGTCACTGATTTCCAAGGTAGTTGGGAGCCAAAATTACCTCTAGTGGAGTTCACCTACAATAATAGATATCAATCATCAATCTGGATGGCTCCTTTCGAGGCACTTTATGGAAAAAAATGTTGATCTACTATTCATTGGGATGAGGTTGGGGAAAGGAGAAATATTGGTCCGGATGTGATTGAAAGACTGCCGAGCTTGTAGTCAAAATTCGTGATAGAATGAAGACTGCACAAAGCCGACAAAAGAGTTATGCGGACAAAAAACGAAGGGACTTAGAGTTTGCAGTGGGCGACCATGTATTTGTAAAAATAGCACCTATGAAGGGTGTTATGCGATTTGCCAAGAAGGGAAAGCTAAGTCCAAGATTTATTGGTCCATTCGAGATTGTGGAGAGGATTGGGACACTAGCTTATAGAGTGACGTTGCCACCAGCGCTTTCAGGAGTTCACAATGTGTTTCATATTTCAATGCTACGGAAGTACATGTCGAATCCGTCACATGTGCTTAATTATGAACCACTTCAATTAACTCAAAACATGACCTATGAAGAAAGACCTGTCCAAATCTTGGCAAGGCAAGAAAGAAGATTGCGAAATAAAGTCATTCCAATTATCAAGGTCAAGTGGCTGAATCACTCGGAAGAAGAAGCTACTTGGAAAACTGAGAGGGACTTAAGGAGTCGCTATCTAGATTTATTCGGTAAGTTCTAATTTCGATGACGAAATTTAATTTGGGGGGGGGGGGGGGGGGAGGAATGGAAAGGTCCAAATTTAAGACGGCGTAATCCAACCGCATGCAAATCAAGGAAAATATAAAAATAAGTAATTAATTGATTTAATTGCTAAATTATTTGTGTGACATGCATGATTTTATATTAAATATGATTTAATTGTCATTTTGCATAAAACTGAATTTTTAAGGAATATTCACGTTGCGATCGATGAACGGAGACCGAGGGCTGAAAAATGTAAAATGTTTTTTATTAAATGATTATTTTTAATTATTTAAAATATGGTTGATGGTTTTTCATATTTTTGAAAATAAGGGGTTTTTAGTTGATTTTATTTGTCGGGACGTAAATTTTAACGGTGTTGGTTTTTTAACAAAAATACGAACTTTTTGGCAACCCGGCTATTTAATTCACAAACTATTTTTACCAAAACTATTTTAATATTATAATTAATTCCTAATCAAGACTAATGGGCTAAATTGTTGGCTTAATAGGCCTAAAGTCTTGTTGGTATTTAATTAGTATATATAATATATTAAGTCTCCTAAAACCCTACAAAAACTACACGCCTACAATTCTGAAATTTCTTCACCAAAGAACACGACACACCCACAAGAATTTTTAAAGAAAAATCGGTGGAAGCTTCAAAGAGAATTCTAGCCAAGGTTTTTTCTCCGTTCTTCGTCATCGTCAACGGCTAATCGTGCGTTAATCACGCAAAGGCATGCCTATTCTTTCCTTCAAAACATCATCACATCATATTATATTTTTATGTATGAAAATTTTGGAGGAAACAAGTAACACCCTGAAGGATTTTCGGATTTGTGGCTTATGCAAAACTTTTTGCATGGTTTTTCCTTCGAAAATCATGTGTTTGTATTTTTTAAGGGCTGCCATGATACAGGTTATGAATAAGCATGGTTTACACAAAATATAGAGTCCTAGATCATCACCTAAACACCATCCGCGATCATGAATGAATGCTGGTACGTAAGTTGCTGTCACAGGGTCTTGGCTTCGGTTTTGTGTAGGAGGGCTGAGCTCGGTCTTGGCTTGAGTCAGAGCTTAGCCAAGGTCACGAGGGAGTCAAGGGAAGAGTCCTAGCCATGCTAGGACTCGAGTTAAGGGCTTGGGAGGAGTCCTTGACAGCAAGGACTCCTACCTGAGGGATGCTAACGAGGGGCGCGCAGGTTCTGTGAATTTCACAGACTTGTGGGCTCTGTCCAGGGGGCCTGCGCAGGGTCAGGGTGTGTCCTAAGGGTCCTAGTCGAGTGCTGGAGAGGCTGGTTAGAAAGCCAAGTCATGGGCTAGAGTCCTAGGCACCAAAAACGTGAGGGTCATGCACATGCAATTCTCGTCCAGCTTAGGGTAGGTGTGTGAGGGCTTCGTTTTTCTTTTGGGGGTGGTTTCCGTGAGTTCCTTCGGGTCCAGTAGCGTACTCTATGGTGTTGGTCAGGGTTTGGATCAACATTGCTCGGGGAGTGACTAGATAAAATCAAGAGATGGTCGGGGTCAAAGATTTGGTGTCATGTTAAGGTATCCTAAGCTTTAAAAACTTGAAAAACGGATCACGGGGGTCGAGTCGTGGTTCATGGGGACTAAAATAATATAAAAATACTAAATTTAGAATTTAGGAATTTTATATTAAAGTTTGAGATTTTTTCGGAATTAAAACGCTTTCAAAAACGTTTAATTACGATTTAATTAAAAAGCCTAGTTTTAAGCTAAATAAAATTGTGGGAATTTTAATTTAAGCTTAAATAATTATTTGGGACATGTTAGAGTCAAGAAAATCAAGAAAATGTCAAAAACGTAAAATGTCACGTCCAACGGTAAAACGGTCTTTTTACAGCGGGAAATTTAGTAAACGTCATGGCAGTGCCCTATTTGCAGTTTTATATGCAAATATGTTAATGTAACATGTTTATGAATTTTTACATGTTGAAATATGATTTTTAAATGTCATTGATTATCAAGGATTAAATTGGAAAATTAAAAGATATGTTAAATGCTTGGTTTCAAAATAAAAATGATATTATGCATGTTTTTATTAAGAGATGATAACATGTTGAAAGACGTGAAGGGATTGTGACTACTACATGTTTGAAATATCGTGAGGGTTATGGTCCCAGTGGGAGCCCGGCGATCGTGTTTCCTTGGATACGGATACGAATACGAATATGTTAATACGTTGGCCAGGGCCCAGTTGACCGGTGAGAGTGTTGCTGGTGTCCCCCGCCGCCCAGTACTGTGGTTTTATTTAGATGGATCCATCGCCCAATACGATCAAGAATACGAGTCACAATCACGATCTGAATACAACAAACACGAACATGAACATGAATATGAATATGAATATGGACACGAATATGGACATGAATATGAATATGTTTATGTGATATATTTATGTTTTTGAAAATATTTAAGTTTAAATTTTACGATTTATCAAGAAAATGATATTTTAAGTACAAGTATTTTTCACCGTTATATGTTAATTGTATTACGTATTACTTGTTATCAAGGATAGGACGTGTTGAGTCTTTAGACTCACTAGGTGTGTATGATGCAGGTGATATAAATAACTATGATGTTGGAGGTCTTGACGATTGACTTGCTAGACTGTCGGTGCACATAACCCGAGGACCAGCACTTCTATTTCCGCATTTAAGTTTATGATTTTAAGTTAAAGATATTTACGACATTTTATTTAAGCTTTTTGAGAGATTTTGAGAGATTTAGTATGGGCTACACTTTTCATCATTTGTTGCTTTTTAGCTTGGTAAAACGTCTTACGATTTCTTGTTTTGACTTTTCCCTTTGGATTTTCAATTATTAGTGGTTGGTTTATTTTATAATGGTGTAAAAGTATTTTTAAGTATATGTATATGTTTAGGCCGAAGATGTGAGGTTTTTTTAAAAAAAATTATAGTACTTTTTAAGAAAACGAATAAGCAGACGTTTCAGTTGTTCGGTATAATCATCATATGATTACCCATCTGCATGTTTGGACATCTCTATGCCCTTAGCAAGAAGCGCGGTACACAACATCACTGATGCTAGTCTTGAGCTCAAGAGACCTTTATCCATGTTTTAGGCGGCTGATTGACTAGGAACGGATTTAAATCATAGAGTGTTTACAAATGAGTTTCAACATCGAATTACGACTCATTAGTATTAAAGTATAATCAAGGTCTTTATCTATGTTGTTCACATGGGTATACAGATAAAGAAATAACAAATCATTAAATAATGAATTATATTACAATAAAGATTGTTTATTACAACTGAGTAAATAAAATCCCTAGCCAACAGTTGGCTTACAAGACATCTACTCCAACAGAGGCCACATTGTCAATCACTATACAAGGAATGACATAATTAAATGCATAATTTTAACAGTCGCATCACTTAATGTGGAATTACATTTATAACCAGTTAGCCTATTTGATAATATCAGTTAGGTCAATAACTGAGTGATCAGTTGAAAACTGAATCTGTTCATTTGAAGACCAACTGACATTTGTCTTATAAGTTAACCAATTTAAAACTAGACATTCCCCCTAAATAAATGCATAAAATTAAGATAGAGTTAGAAATTTCATTAAATATAGACGGTTGACTGAATTCTCTTCATATTCTTCAGTTCGTTTCATCAGTTGGTTTGAACCTGTCTATAAATAAGATCAAAGACATTAGATACAAAATAATTCAGCAGATAATATAAGTGCAGATGGACAAGGCTAGCCATTCCAATCAACCCAATCTTGCAGAGAGGCTGTCATTTGAAGAACTTGGAAGAAAGATATCGAAGACTATGTCTTTGCGAAAACCATGTCTACCTGGACGGAAATTCAAGAGCTGCAATCTCTTCAGAGAGATGGACTAGTTGCCTTAGATGAACAAAAGGCAAGTGATATCAAATATAAGCGGAGTCTCTCCGTCATTCATACTTCAAACCTTGCCATTGATGAAGGTCTCTACTACTTGATGCTCATCAAGGAGTATAGAATTTTAGATAAAATTGCCTTTTCATAAGGCTTTAAGAGAACTGCCTCTGAGGAGATGTCTCTTTGGTTGTCTCTTTGGAAAGATGCAGTAGAAATGAAATTAAACCATGTAATAGCATATCGATATTATCAATAAAATTGATATTTTTGTTCATTGATTTACTGCTTTATTATTTTGCATTCTAACTGTGAATAACTGATTAACAAGAATATATTTAACTGATAATAATTGAATAACGAGAATATATTAAAACAAAATAATATTAAGACGAATCAATTAAGTAAAGAATATTGCGAAAGTAAGAAAACTTAGTCTCGCGAAGTGGCTTGGTGAAGATGTCACCTGCTTGTTGTTCAGTTGATATTTACTCCAGTTTAATTTCCTTCTTGAGCACATGATTTCTGATGAAGTGATGTCTGACATCAATGTGTTTGGTCCTAGAATGAAAAATGGATTGTATGTAATTGCAATTGTGATTGTATTATCATAGAATATTGGTGATTCTTCTACAATGAATCCATAGTCTTTCAGTTGTTACTGAATCCAGAGCAGTTGGGCACAGCAGCTTCCAACAGCTACGTATTCTGCTTCAATTGTGGAAGTTGCTGTGGATGATTTCATTTTGCTGAACCATAAGATCAGTCAGTCTCCTAGAAACTGACATGATCCACTGGTGATTTTTCGATCAAGCTTACATCCTGCATAATCTGCATCTGAATAGCCAAATAAACTGAAAGATGAGTCCTTAACATACTATAAGCCCGCATTTTGTGAGCCTTTGAGATATTTTAAAATTCATTTGGCAGCTGAATAATGCGATTGTTTAGGATCAGCTTGAAATCTAACACACATGCAAACAACAAATACAATATCAGGACGAGTAGCAGTTAGGTAAAGTAAAGAACTTATTAAATCTCTGTAAATTTCCTTCTCAACTGATATTCCCCTTTCATCTTTGTCTAATTTAATCGATGAATTCATGGGAGTAGTTACAGCTGAACATGTCTTCATGCCAAATTTCTTAAGCAGTTCCTTCGTATATTTAATCTGACTGATAAATGTACCAGTTTCCAGTTGCTTCACTTTCAGAACAAGAAAGAACGTCAGTTCACCCATCATGCTCATCTCAAATTTATCTTGTTTTAACTTAGCAAACTTCTCACATAATTAGTTGACCCAAAATAATATCATCAACATAAATTTGCACAAGTAAAAAATAATCTTTCTTTGAAAATTTCAATAATGTCTTATCAACTGATCCAACAGTAAAATTATGTTCAATTAAATTTTTTGATAAAGTCTCATACCAAGCTATGAGAGCTTGTTTAAGACCATACAAGGCTTTGTTCAAGTGATAAACATGATCAGGAAAATAATGATTTACAAAACCTGGTGGTTGTTTAACATACACTTCTTCCTGCAACTGGCCATTTAGGAATTCACTCTTGACATCCATCTGGTATACTTTGAAATATTTAAAGCAGGCATAGGCAAGGAATAGTCTGATTTCTTCCAGTCGTGCAACTGGTGCATATGTCTCGTCGTAATCAATTCTTTCTTCTGGCCTATATCCTTGTGCTACAAGTCTTTCTTTGTTGCGCACAACTAATCTTCATTCAGTTTGTTCCTGTAGACCCACTTTGTACCTATAATGACTTTAGAAAATGCTCTTGGAACTAAAGTCCATATATTTTTATTGGTAAACAGATTTAGCTCTTCTTGCATAGCATTTATCCACTTAGGATCAGCTAGAGCTTGAGCAGTTTTCTTTGGTTCAATTTGAGAAACAAATGCTGAATGAATAAATAAATTATTGTATCAGATGCATTACCTATCACCAATTCTTATGGATGTGATTTCTTCCATCTGTAGTTGGGATTAGTCAGATCAATTTAAACAACTGGTTCACTTTGTAACTGAAAACCAGTTTCAGTTGCAACAACTTCAGTTGGTATTTGAATATTATCGCGTTGTTCCATCAACTGAGTGTTAGGAACATCTTCCTGTTCGTCTATTTGATCCACTGTCTCTGGTTTAGTTGTTTGAACGATATTTCGATTGATGTGAACTTCTTTTTTCAGTATCTTCCTCCAAACTGATTTCTGAAAAGCTACAGTTAGCTCAACTGGATCAGTTGGCTTATTAGTTAGTGCAGATTCATCAAATACAACATGAATTGACTCTTATATATTTAAAGTACATTTATTAAATACTCTATAAGCTTTACTAACTTATGAATAACTCAAAAATATTTCTTCCTCAGATTTAGCATCAAAAGTTTTCAATGAATTTTGCCTTTATCATGAATAAAACATCGGCAGCCAAATATTTTGATGTAGGACACCACACTTTTCTTTCCATGCCAGATCTCATACGGTGTTTTCAAATGATTTTTATTAATCATTGAACTATTCTGAGTATAACATGCATTGTTTACAACTTCTGCCCAAAATCTTTGAGATATAACAAAATCAGCAAGCCTCGTTCTTGCTGCTTCTTTAAGCGTACGATTTCTTCTTTCAGCTACACCATTTTACTGAGATGTTCTAGCTGCTGAGAACTCATACTTAATTCCAGCATTTTCTAAACATTGTGAAAGATTTTTATTGAAAAATCAGTCCCTCGATCAGACCTTATTCTGTCAATTCCAACTGATTTTTCATTTAATAATCTTTTGAAAAGCTTAATCAGTTGTGCAGTAGTTTTATCTTTTGATTCGAGAAAAATAACCAAAGTAAATCTTGAAAAATCATCAACGATTACCAAGGTGTATTTCATTTTCCCTTAACTCATGACTGATATAGGACCAATAAGATCCATATGCAGCAGTTCTAAGCATCTGGAGGAAGATTTACTATCCTTGTTTTTGAACGGAGATCTTACTTGTTTACCAAACTGACATACTGAAAAAATTTTATCCTTTAAAAAATCAATTTTAGACAAACCAGTTACAAGATCATGATTACTCAGATGAGTTATGGATTTGAAATTCAAGTGGTTCAACCTTTTATGCCACAACAAGTTTTTAAAAGATTTTGAAGCTCTAAAACAAACTGGTGCATTAGATTGATTAGTCCAACTCACCTTGTAGGTGTTACCACAACGATTTCCAGTTATAATGATGTCATCAGTTGTGTTCTTAACTGTGTAAGTGTGTTTGTTGAACTGAAAAATTGTTGTCGCATAACTGACTAATGCTAATCAAGTTATACTTCAAGTTATCAATATCAACAAGTAGGACATCGTTAATGATAATGTTACCATGTATAAGTTTACGCTTACCCACAGTTCTACCTTTAGAGTTGTCTCCAAAATTTATGTTTGGACCAGTGTTTTGATCAGTTGGTTAGCAAATCAACATCCACTGTCGAAATACCATATTGATTCTTTTGTTGTACCTTTCACCTGCAATCACACAAAATAAATAATTCTGGTACCCACATCTATTTGGGTCCTAAAATGATTAGTCCTTTAGGAACCCAGACTTGGATCAGTGAAACTGACATTCTAGTTGCTGTGTTCCAACTGGTTTTTCTCGACTTGTGTGTGTTGTGCGCAGAAGAAACAATATGATTTTTAACCTTTTTCAACTGATTGTTCTTCTGACATCTCTTCTGAACTGGCTTACAGTTGTAATAATTGTAATAGTCATTCCTAGAGTGCTGATTTTTGTAGTTGAACCGTTTAGGTAACCAGCTTCGTGAATCAGTTAGACTTTTAGGGCTATATCCAATTCCATACCGTTTTGCCTTGTTCTTATTTTCAATCGGTTAGACAATAGGTTTACTTGGTTGATGCAACTTTGATTGTTGCATTCCCAAGAGCAGGTTTTTAACAAGTAGTATAATTCGATGAGTCCGATATCATATACACAGGGAAGCTAAGGTAATTACAAGTCCACTACAATGTCTTTTTGTTTTGTTTTTGTTTTTTCTTTTAATTGTTTGAATCTTTAATTGGTAATTTTTAATTGTTCAAATTTTAATTTAAGTACTTGAGATTAAAGGATCCACTCTTGGTATTTTAATGAAATTAACATTAATGAATATTATTGAAATCCACTTAAAATGGTTCCAATATATTAAATAATCATATTTATATTATGTTACAAATTATTATCTTATAAGTATATAATATATACCAAAACTTATAAATGTTGTCAAGTATTTATTTTGCTATATATATATATATTTGTAAATACTAAATTAAGGTTCCCACATTAAATGGTTGGTAAAACCAAACTAACATTTAAATGGTACCAAGAAATTAATATTATTATATATTCATATATAATAAATCAATGCATCCACTTTAAATGGTTGGTAAAATCAAACAAACATTTAAATGATACCAAGAAATTAATATTATGATATATTCATATATGATAAATCAAGGCATCTACTTTAAATGGTTGGTAATACCAAACTAATATTTAAATGGTACCAAGAATTTAGTGTAACATATAGCAACAATAAATCAAAACTCCCACTTATATGTAGGGTATAATTATGCTTAAAGAAATAAATATAACATAAACAATAAATAATGATTAAATAATATAAAACATAGATTCTTACCTTTTAATAACCTTATTATCATGCCAAGAGTTTCACCTTTTCATCTCAACTTTGGGAAGTTAGCTGCTCATTATTCAAAGTGTATGAAATTTATATGCTAATTATATTTAATTGAAGAAATAAAGGAAAAATAAATAGAGAAATATTATGAACTCAAAAGTTTGTTCATAAAATGAGGGATATCTCAATACATTACAATGCACCCTATTTATAGCCAAATTTGGGGAGACAACCACAAAAAAAATATTTTTTTACACAAAAGTCTTCATTGGTGTTCCAAGAAATTATGTTATCATACATATAACTTTTGAAAATCTTCTCATCCGAATTTTTTTTTCCACATAAAACAAAACTTGTAGATAATTGAGTTATTTGAATTGTGGTAATTTTTTTTAACCATTTGACCAAGTAACTTGAGAGAAATGGTCAAAATCCTAGAGCATGATAAAACTGCCACACCTTTGATAACTTTATTTGTTGCTTAATTTGATTCCAATTGTGATAAGATTTTTATCTCATGCTTGTAACCAATATTTTAGATATTATCATCAACTTTCTACAGGTCAAAGAATCATCTTAATCTCATTTGCAATGCCAAGGTTATTCTTGTTTTATCGAACATGTAAAAATAGTAAAAACTTATAATTACAAAAAAACTTATTTTTTATACATTTTATTATAAAACATATAATATTTAAACATTTAATAAAACAAAAACTATAAATTTATATTATAAAACATATAATTAATGTACAATTTTTATGTTTATCATTGGTTCTGAGAATTCATGTACCGCAGTTGATTTCACAAAGTTAATATACTTCCCTTTGTGTTCATTCAACTTCAGCATTGTATCACTTGCAGTGGTTTCATCATGACTGTTAAAGTCCAAACCAGTTCTGTCAGTAACTGATTTTTGTAAACCTTGCATTTCAGTCAGAGTGACTGATGACTTGTTCCATGCTTGAATCAAATCAGTTTGTGTTGAAATTTCAGTTTTTAACTGCTGAATCAAGGATTTGTTTTCTGTTATTTCAGCTTTTTTCTTTGCAATCTCCCTTCTTAGACTCAACAATTCAATTAATTCATTAGTTTCAGATTTGTGGTCTTTTGGATCAGTTTGTTCAGCTTTGGCTTTTTCAAATGACAGAGCAAGCTTGTGATAATCATTAACCATGTACTGTAGTGTGGTAATGAGTTCTTCTCGTGTAAAGTCAGTAGAACTGGAATCAAAAAGTGAATGTGGTAATGAGTTCTTCTCGTGTAAAGTCAGTAGAACTGAAATCAATTACATGTTCACTTGTTGATTCCAGTTGTGAATCATCTACCATTAGGCATTTTACTTCATCTTCATCACTGGAGCTATTCAAGCTCTTAGACTCTTACTCTTCACTATCAGTCACTGCCCATTTTGATTTGATTTCTTTAGCTAGTAGGACTTGATGTCTCTTCTTGAATGATCTTTTGTCATTCTTGTCTCGTCTTTTGTATTCAACTGACTTCTTTCCTTTTTCAGTTGAATTTCGACTGTCCTTCTTTGGCTTTGGACAATCAGTAATGAAGTGTCCTGATTTGCCACAGTTGTAGCAAGAGTTTGGTTCTTCCTTTGAGTTGTTTTTCTGATAATGCCTTTGGAAGGAAAATTGATTTCTTCTGATGAATTTTCCAAATTTCTTGACAAATAATAACATGGCATCATTACTCAATTGTTTTGCAGTCTTCTCAACTGAACCATTTGGTTCCAGTTTGATTGCACTAAGGGCAGTTGTGTGGAGTAAATAGATCTCCTTCTCTTGTATGCAGTTCAAACTCATAGGCTTCGAGACCAGCAAACAAATCATGTAATTAAACATTGTTTAGGTCCTTAGATTCTCTCATAGTCATGGTCTTGACATCCCATTCTTTGGGAAGACCTCGAACAACTTTCAGCTCAATTTCTTTGTTTGAATACACTTTTCCAAGTGCATTAAGTTCATTGATGATGATGCTGACTTGTTCATCATATTCGGTCATTGAATCTCCTATCTTCGTCTTGATGTTGACAAATTTTTGCATGGCTACTGAGAGTTTGTTCTTTTTGTTTGCTCATTCCCTTCGCATAGCTGAATCAACTTTTCCCAAACTTTTTTTGTTGTTATGCACATTTTGATTTTGTCGAATGTAACCTTATCCAAGGTTTTTTACAGAATGTTCTTTGCTACGTTGTCCAAGTTTTCTTTCCTGTTATCTTCATCTGTCAATTCTTCTCTAGGCTTTTCAATGCGATGGGGTGCTCCATCAGTTATTGCAACAGCTGTATTTGCTTTTAATATTCTCATTTTTCCGTCAGTTATACCGTACCACATATCATCATCTTGTGCAGCTAAATGATCTTGCATTCCAATCTTAAAGTCATTAAATTCTTCTCCGGAAAAGATGAGGATTTTGTTCAAGGAAGACATGGCAATCAGATTATTAAGATAGAAAATATTTTTAAAAAAAGATTGACAGGGCTCTGATAACACTTGTTAGGATCATGTTGGGTGATTGAAATTTTTTAGAAGGGGCGGTTGAATAAACACTTTGCGATTTTCGAAGTTTTTAGAAAGGGGTTAATCATTTTGGTGATAAACTGAATTCGATAATCTTGTTGTCAATGTTGATCAGTTAACTTTAAAGTGCGGAAACAAACTAAAGGACATATTGAATACTTGAAAGATAAACAACACAAAGATTTATGGATGTTCGGAGTCTTCAAATGCTCCTACGTCACTCCTTCTATCTCAGGGATAGGATATTCACTAAAAGACTTTGATTAATTACAACAACTGTAATAACCCACTTCAGTTTGGTCTTAAACACTGTCAAATTGAAACTCTTAGTATCTTACAAATTTTATCAGTACGCGACTGATATGTTTACTAAGCGCAACTGACCTTAAAGATCGAATATAATAACAATAAATGTTTGTGCTAATCCTCGAAATTTAGCCTAAAAGTTATATATATATCTAATAAGCGTGAGCTTCTTGTAACTTATTTTTAAAAGCTTTTTAACTCAAGAATGAATGTACATGCCAAAGTCTTTTTTTCATCTGATCTTCTCGACTATTTATAGGCTTTGCTTCCTAACGGTAATATTGAATGCATTCAAATAATTATATCCATTGATTTGTCCTTAGTAGACACGTCATTACTCTTCTGACAATGGTACATTATGGCATTATGATATGCGGCGTTCCCACTACAAGTTGCAGTCTCCTCTTGCACAAATTGTCTCTTGATAGATATGCTCCTTAAGTGATGACGTGTCAAGCTGATTTATCAGTTTACTTTCATAGACGATTGATGAATTGACCAAGTAATTGATAGTTTAGTTTGCTATGCAGCTTTTCGATGAATTGACTTTGCAACTGATCAGTCTTAACTGATCGTTTAGTTAACTGCACAGTTTCAGATAACTTTTATCAGTTTAGTTGCCTTTGATTTTTAGCGCATTAATAATCAATTCGGGAAACATTAGTTAAGTAATTTCAGTTACTTTGCATTCAGTTGAGTACATCAGTTCGAGCAATCTTTATTTTTTTCAAACTCCAAAATTCTGATTCCAACAAAACCCCCTACACAAGCCTCAAAGCATAGACATGACTTAGAACTTTCAGTTGGGTTTACGCCTTCAAAGGCAGAGGTGAATTTTATTTTTTTTCCATTGGGTTTACGTTGGGTTTACGCCTTTAAATATAGCTGGGCCAATTTTATTTTTTTAAACCCTCTAAACAAGCCTCCATGCATACACATGACTTAGAAGTTTCCGTTGGGTTTACTCCTTCAAAGGAAATATAAATTTGAAGTCCATGCATTGATTTTAGGGGCGAAGCATATTAGAGTTTTGTTGTGGCTGAAAACAAAAGGAAACAAGATGTTCTAAACTGGTCAGTTGAACTGGTCTTGAAATAATGAGGTGAAATCAGTTTTCTTGTTAGCTGAACTGATTTCACTGATTCAGTTGAACAGGTCAATTGGGCTCTTCATCAGTTTAACACTTCATCTGCTGACCGAGCTTCTGAAGGTCTTCTGCTGAACCACCTATTAACTGGACAATCAGTTGAACTGATCTTGATATTTCAGTTGTATTGGTTTGGTTCGACCAATCAGTTGGCACTTTCAGTTTGCATCTCGATAGCTTCAGTTTAAGCTTGGTAACTGATCAGTTCGAAGTCTGATCAGTTTCAGTTTCTGCACACTTGATAAACTCATTAGAAACAAATAAACAAGTTGTGTTAACATCAAAATCAAGATTTCGAACATTAAATGTTCCAACAATCTCTCCTTTTTTGATGATCACAAAACTTGAATAGTTTGATTTAAAATAAATTTAAACAGTTAATAATTCTCCCCTTTGTAAGGAAAAAACTTTTAAAAAAATTAAAGCGAATAAAAGAACTTTCAGTTCAAGGGATAGCAAAAGAAAAATCTGAAAGCGGATCGGTTACGATGCCCGGATACGCAACGGAAGTTTCAAAAAAAAAATTTTACAAGAAAACCGAGCACCCCTACATATAGTGTGTAGCAAATAACATAAAACACAAAAATGACATTCATAGGATGTTTTCAAAATTTACCTATCAATCACAAATGATTGATGATGATTGATGATGGCTCCAACTAAGTTGTTAAACAACTTAGCTCTTCATTTGGTAGACAATCTACAAGCCTCCTTTGAGCACTCTTTGCTAAGAAATTAAGCCCACCATCAACTAGGAAGATCCACTCTAATTTTGCACTAGAAAAATTAGATGATTTTTATTTGAGAAGGCTGTGCTATCCTCAACAATTGAAGAAGCAAAAATGGAAGAGAATGAGGATGGAAATTTCGGCCATCTATGTGCAAGGAGAGAAGGGAAGTCTTTTTTTTTGTTGTGTAAAAAGTTAAAGTGTAAAGTTGCATGTGCATGCCATGCCATTAACTCAAAAGTTGTCTCAACCCTTCACCTTCCAAGCATGCAATTTGTTTGGGCTTATAACAATTACAAGGCCCATTGAATTTTATTTAAATATCTCAAACACATTTGAGACCATTTAAATTTTACTTGATTTTACACAAGCCCACTAGTTGAATAATTATTTCTAATTAGGGTCTACAAGGCCCAATATTATTTAAATAATTCATCACTTGAATTAATTTAATTATTTGGACTCTACTAGGTCCACTAGTGTTTAATTAATTCAACACTTGAATTAGTTTAATTTAGTCCATAATAATGTTTATGAAAATCAAAATTTTCAAATACATTATTTATTTGGCCAACATTTAATTTAGGAACTCTTCCACAAATTAAAAGTTACATTCCCATAATTCTCTTATAGAAGTCATACTTCTATTTTTTTAGCCCTTATAAACTCCTTTATAAGTCGTTCAACACATTGAATTATTTTTCTTCTCAACGGGATCTAGAAAGCTAGTACTTGTCTGGCTCTCAATGGTTCAATGATACAACTAGCTGTGGGTTCACATCTGAATGTGATTCGGAACTAAACATGTCCTTATATGAGCATACCCCAAATGCTCCATTATTACTTATCAACTCCTTGATAATAACAACGTCAGAACTCAAGTCTGATAGTATCCAACCAATCATGTTAGATGCCTAGCAGCATCGCTTACATGATTCCCTAGGTATCAAATGATAGTGCCTGCAAGAACAAATCGATTATGGTTGGCGTACAGTACGGTCCCTTCATCTCATATATCTCGACCGATTCGACAACTATTGGTATATCGAGAGCTGTCAAAGAATTGATACTATGTGTCATGTCGTAGTTGCATCGATGGTGTAATCTATGAAACCCCTTTCAAATTACCACCAACACTCTGATCATAGATTTCAAACTACATATACATGAGATCACATAGGATATCCATACCGAAAGGTAAGTGGTGAATCTCCGACTACAATGCATCTACACCTATATGTTTCGATAAAACACCTAACCTTGCCACCTGATGACCCCATATGAGTCAATAAACAAGTCAAAGTGCAATGCTAGCATATAGAGTCTCAATATTGTCCCGGGTTATAAGGACTAATGGTGTACAACCATAAATTAGGTCGTTTCCACTCGATAAGTGAGAACCCCTTGGAAAGTCCTTTATTGAGGGTTGTTTAGTGCACTCTACGAGGAGCACCTATCTGCATGCTCCGACATCACAATGTCCCATACCGATGAAACATTGCACTCACATCGCAGATAATAGTCTCAAACTCAAGCGGCCTTTTATCTTTCTCAATGGCGGCCGAATCGACTAGGAACTGTTTAGAATATACAATATTCAAATTATGAGTTTCATGATACTCATCATATGAGCATCTCATATTTTTTTACTATGTGTATATTCAAGAACTTTATCTATGTAACAAGCATGGATATAAAGAGAATGATGTGCCATAACAATAATTTCAAATATTATTAAAATAAAGATTGTTTATACATAGAGTTTCAATGTGAACCATCGGCCAACACTTGGCTCGACGGGCACCTACTCTAACAATCTCCCACTTGCACTAGAGCCAACTACCCATATTCTTCAAACCCATTGATTTGCGATGTTTCTCGAACAATGGTCCAGGTAAAGGCTTAATTAGTGGATCAGCAATATTATCTGCGGAGCCGACTTTGTCAATCGACACTTCTCCTCTTTCCAAAATCTCTCGCGGGATGTGGTACTTTCTCAATACATGTTTGGATTTCTTATGAGACCTTGGCTCCTTCGCCTGAGCAATGCCTCCCATGTTGTCACGAAACACCGGGACTTGAGCAAACCATTAAGAATGACGTCCAAGTCTTGGATGAAATTCCTTAACCAAACAGCCTCATTTGCTGCAGCTGATGCAGCAATGTATTCGGCCTCAGTGGTGGAATCCGCAATACTGTCTTGCTTGGAACTCTTCCAACAGACAGCAACACCATTGATCATGAATACGAACCCGGAGGTTGAATTTGAGTCATTGATATCGCTTTGGAAGCCAGAGTCGGCATAGCCTTTCAATTTCAGTTCTTTACCCCCATAGACCAAGAACAACTTATTGGTCCTTCTCAAATACTTGAGGATGTCTTTCACAGCTTTCCAGTGTGGAAGACCAGGGTTCGATTGATATATACTCACTACACTTAGTGCATAAGCCACATCAGTACGTGTAGATATCATCCCATACATGATACTACCAATTGCGGATGCATAAGGAATGCGTGTCATGGCCACTATCTCTGCATCAGTCTTGGGAGACATAGACTTAGATAGGGACACGCCATGACACATTGGTAGATGTCCTCTCTTGGACTCATCCATCGAGAACTGCTTAACGATGCTATAAATGTATGTGGACTAGGTGAGACCAATCAATCCTCTCTATCTATCTCTATATATTTGTATTCCCAATACAAAAGATGCTTCACTCAAGTTCAGCATCGAGAACTTACTTGCTAACCATATTTTAGTTGATTACAACATCCCTACATCATTTCCAATGAGTAGAATGTCATCAACATAAAGTACCAGGAATATCACGGCACTCCTACTGACCTTCTTATACACACTGGGTTCCTCAGGATTCTTAGTAAAACCAAACTCTTTGATTGTACTATCGAATCTGAGGTTTCAACTCCTAGATGTCTGTTTTATACCATAAATAGATCTCTGAAGTTTGCATACCATATGCTCACTTCCGACAGATGTAAACCCTTCAGGTTGAGACATGTAAATCTCTTCCCTAATATCCCCATTAAGAAAGGCTTTCTTGACATCCATCTACCATATCTCATAGTCATACCATGCAGCTTGGGTAGCAATATCCTTATAGACTTGAACATAGCAACTGGAGAAAAGGTTTCTTCAAAGTCAACTCCTTGTCTTTGAGTATATCCTTTTGCTACCAACCGCGCTTTGAAGGTCAATATCTTTCCATTCGCCCCAAGTTTACTCTTGTAAATCCATTTACACCCTATGGGAACAGTTTTCTTAGGTGGATCCACAAGATTCCACACTTGGTTCGAATGCATGAAATTCATCTCAGATTCCATTGCTTCAAGCCACTTGGATGAATCGGCATCAGATAATGCTTCCTTGAAGGTTAATGGGTCACATCCATGGTTAGGCTCATCATGTCCCTCTTCAAGAAGCAGACCATACCTCATAGGTTGTCTCGAGACTCTCTCGGATCTTCTACGAGCTTGTATCTCCTCTCTTGGCTCTTCAGGTGTGGGTTCTTCAATTGTGGGTGTCTCTCGAATCTCTTCAAGTTCTATCATCTCTCCTTCTCTATCCAATAGAAATTCTTTTTCCAAAAAGGTTTCATTACTAGAAACAAACACCTTTGTTTCTTGAGGATGATAGAAATAGTATCCAACTGAATTCCTTGGATATCCCACAAAGTAACATAAAATAGATCGACTATCCAATTATCTCCCACTGTCTGTTTCACATAAGCAGGGCATCCCCATATTCTAAGATAAGAATATTTGGGAGGTTTACCCATTCATATCTCATATGGTGTCTTATCAACTGCCTTTGAATGGACATTGTTCAACAAAAGTGCCGTTGTCTCAAGCGCATATCCCCAAAAGGATGGCGGCAACTTTGTGAATCCCATCATAGACCGAACCATGTCCATCAAAGTCCGGTTACGACGCTCCGAAACACCATTCAACTGCAGTGTAGCAGGCGGAGTCCACTGCGAGAGAATCCCATTCTCCCTAAGATACTCTTGGAACTCGGCACTCAAGTACTCACCACCTCGATCCAATAGAAGTGACTTGATGCTTCATCCCAACTGTTTCTTTACTTCACTTCTGAATTCTTTGAACCTTTCAAAGGCTTTAGATTTGTATTTCATCAAATACACATACTCATACCTCGAAAATTCATCGGTAAAGGTGATGAAGTAAGCATGTCCATGCTTAGTGGTGATGCTAAGCGGACAGCACACATCAATTTGGATCAAATCCAATAACCGTTTGGCTCGCTCCACATGGCCCCTAAAGGGAATTTTGGTCATCTTTCCTTTCAGACAGGATTCACAACTCGTGAGAGAATTAATATCAGACATATCAAACATGCATACTCCCACTAGCTTGTTCATCCTTCATTGGGAAATATGTCCTAATCGAGCAGGTCATAATTGTACCGAATTTAGAGTATCTTGTTTTCGTTTATTTGTTGTTGTTATTGCTTTGATATTATTTAGTGGAATATCTTTTAATTTTAAGTTATAGAGATTTTTTTTCAAGTTCTCCAGTGCCAATCAAACATTCATTCTTGTAAATGTTACAAACATCTTTGCTAATAAACAAGAATATCCATCTTTATCAAGCATAGAAATAGAAACAATATTTTTCACCAAATCAAGTACAAACAAAACATCTCTTAAAATCATTGTTCAAAAGCAAGTAAATATCTCCAATAGCCTTGGCAGCAACTCTTGCCCCATTGCCCATCTTCAAGAAGGTCTTACCTTCCCTTAGTCTCCTATTTCTTCCTTTCACCCTGCGAATCATTACAGAGATGTGAGCCACAGCCAGTATCCAATACACAAGAATTAGAGTTAATTGGAATGTTTACTTCAATACAGAACATATCATTTCCAAAACCCTTCTGGGCAAGATATTCTCTACAGTTACGCCTTCAATGTCCAAGCTTCTTGCAGTAATGACAGATATCAGCAGTCTTATCAGCCTTTACTAGTGTGGCTGCCACAACAGAATTCGAAGCTTGCCTCTTCAAGGGCACATTCTTTTTGGGGTGTTGGAAAGAACGCTTCTTTCCCTTCCCAGGTGGATCAGTCTTCGTACCAGATGAAGAACCCACATAAAGAACCGGCTTCTCTTTCTTGATGGTCGACTCAAACGTAACAAGCATGTTCACCAACTTCTCAAGGGTAGGCTCTAGCTTGTTCATTTTGAAATTCACCACAAAAGGATCAAATGAGCTAGGTAGTGACAAGAGCAACACGTCGGTGGTCAACTCCTAAGGCAACGTAAGATCATGCCAACGAGCTTGTCCACAAGCCCAATCATCTTTAGGCCATGCTCATGGACCGAGGCTCTATCTTGCATGCGTAAAAAGATCAGCTCCTTGACGGTAGCATGTCTAAGAGGTCGAGTCTGCTCATCAAAGAGCTCCTTGAGATGCAAATGAATGTCAGCAGCATTCTTTGAATCCTCAAAACGCCTCTGCAGCTCATCATTCATAGAAACCTACATATAACACTTAGCTCGCAAGTCATGGTCACACCAATCCTTGTAAGTCTGTAATTCCTCAGGAGTACAGCTAGTCGGAGCCTCAACAGGGGGCGACTCAGTAAATTTATATGCTATTCTTTCCGAATTAAAGACGATTTTAAGATTTCTTAGCCAATTGAGGTAATTAGGTCCAGTTAAAACGTGTTTGTCGAGTATTGCAGCTAACGGATTGCGAATCGAAGACATTGTCAAAATTTGTACTAAAAAGTAAAACAGATAAATGTTAATGACTAATTTAAAATGTTTAGTAAGATATAAAGTATGGACTTTTACTTCCTAAATTTCCGTTCCCACTGTTTTGACATTTTTTACTACCCTCTAGTGAAAACGGGAAACTCCTTTCCTCAATAGGTACGTAAGGTCCAATTAGCAAATTATAATCACGAATAATATCAGCCAATCATAATTCCTAAAAGGTAGTTTCCAATTGAATCTCCATGCAACCCTTTACGTAAACTTTTATCTCATGTTTGATTAGGACCCAATAATATGATGTCGTTAATCTTTACGTGTCAAGCCTTACCCATCGATATTGTACCTTAATGGACGCTTGCCATGACTTCCCTCAATAATATGAGCCAAAATCATGGGAGTTCTACGTAGTTCACATCACCATGTCAATGGATGTCACAGCTTTCGGGTGTCCAGGGCTCCCCCAATAATATGAGCCGAGCCCCGAGCACGGGTAGCTTTCATCATGCACCCATTGTCGATGGAAGACATGGAAATTATAAACACCTTTATAATTTCCCTTTTCGGACTTGATATTAATTTTGAATCTTATTCAAAATGAGGGTTTTTAATTTTGAAAGGTTTCATCATTAATTTTGTTTAAAAACTCACCATGTTTGATCATATGTTTGTCGGATTTATGCAACATTGTTATTATCATAATAATAACGTACATACTCATTATTTATAACATATCATGCATATATTATAAATAGTAAACAAAACAAGGATGATCAATCGTCCCAAAAACTAATGGCCCGTGTGAGCCAAACACGGGCCTAGGTCCAATCCTAGGGAATGCATGGGATGCAAATGCACAATTACATAAGCCTCCAATATTTACACGTCTTCAATCTTCATAATCATCAATGTCCACCATCTTCTAATCTTGATCTTCTACTATACTAATATTTTCAAATAAATATCAATGACAAATAGGTATACATCTTATGGGGTGGGAACGGGCTACAAACCTGAAACGACCTCGATTTTTTTTTTCTAATATTAAATCATAAATTATAAATTACTAAATAATTTAACATAATCATGACTCATAATAATATAACAATTTAAAATCTCAAGTGCATAAAGTAAAATCATAAATCATCGACTAACCAAAAATCCTACTCAACCTTTAAAAAGATCAACTAACAATAAAAATAAAGCATAAAATATCTCTAATAAAAATCATTAACATAAATCCTTAATTCAAAAATATATCTAGCGAGTGCGGAAACATAAAAGCTCTCGGGTGTGTACTGCTGCACTCGATCCACTCAATCGTCACTGCCTCCCATAAATCATCAAATCATGCATCATACAAACCTAATGAGTCTAAAGGCTAAACACGTTCTAAACATGGATAACAAATAATACATATGCATTCACATGAATTAAAAAAATATTTTTATTTATAATAATCTTTTGAACATAAATAAACCATTTAATATCATTTTAGCATAATTAAATCATAAAATCATTTAAAATAACTTTAAGCATAAATAAATCATTTTAAAATAAGCTTTGAGCATAAATAAATCATTTTAAAAATAGCTTTAATCATCATCATGTATCATATATCATAAAATAATTTTAATCGAAAGCTTTCAATCATATATCATTTTGGGTGAAGTTTGATCTTTGAAAGTGACTACACATACTCATACCTCGAAAATTCATCGGTAAAGGTGATGAAGTAAGCATGTCCATGCTTAGTGGTGATGCTAAGCGGACAGCACACATCGGTTTGGATCAAATCCAATAACCGTTTGGCTCGCTCCACATGGCCCCTAAAGGGAATTTTGGTCATCTTTCCTTTCAGACAGGATTCACAACTCGTGAGAGAATTAATATCAGACATATCAAACATGCATACTCCCACTAGCTTGTTCATCCTTCATTGGGAAATATGTCCTAATCGAGCATGTCATAATTGTACCGAATTTAGAGTATCTTGTTTTCGTTTATTTGTTGTTGTTATTGCTTTGATATTATTTAGTGGAATATCTTTTAATTTTAAGTTATAGAGATTTTTTTTCAAGTTCTCCAGTGCCAATCAAACATTCATTCTTGTAAATGTTACAAACATCTTTGCTAATAAACAAGAATATCCATCTTTATCAAGCATAGAAATAGAAACAATATTTTTCACCAAATCAAGTACAAACAAAACATCTCTTAAAATCATTGTTCAAAAGCAAGTAAATATCTCCAATAGCCTTGGCAGCAACTCTTGCCCCATTGCCCATCTTCAAGAAGGTCTTACCTTCCCTTAGTCTCCTATTTCTTCCTTTCACCCTGCGAATCATTACAGAGATGTGAGCCACAGCCAGTATCCAATACACAAGAATTAGAGTTAATTGGAATGTTTACTTCAATACAGAACATATCATTTCCAGAACCCTTCTGGGCAAGATATTCTCTACAGTTACGCCTTCAATGTCCAAGCTTCTTGCAGTAATGACAGATATCAGCAGTCTTATCAGCCTTTACTAGTGTGGCTGCCACAACAGAATTCGAAGCTTGCCTCTTCAAGGGCACATTCTTTTTGGGGTGTTGGAAAGAACGCTTCTTTCCCTTCCCAGGTGGATCAGTCTTCGTACCAGATGAAGAACCCACATAAAGAACCGGCTTCTCTTTCTTGATGGTCGACTCAAACGTAACAAGCATGTTCACCAACTTCTCAAGGGTAGGCTCTAGCTTGTTCATTTTGAAATTCACCACAAAAGGATCAAATGAGCTAGGTAGTGACAAGAGCAACACGTCGGTGGTCAACTCCTAAGGCAACGTAAGATCATGCCAACGAGCTTGTCCACAAGCCCAATCATCTTTAGGCCATGCTCATGGACCGAGGCTCTATCTTGCATGCGTAAAAGATCAGCTCCTTGACGGTAGCATGTCTAAGAGGTCGAGTCTGCTCATCAAAGAGCTCCTTGAGATGCAAATGAATGTCAGCAGCATTCTTTGAATCCTCAAAACGCCTCTGCAGCTCATCATTCATAGAAACCTACATATAACACTTAGCTCGCAAGTCATGGTCACACCAATCCTTGTAAGTCTGTAATTCCTCAGGAGTACAGCTAGTCGGAGCCTCAACAGGGGGCGACTCAGTAAATTTATATGCTATTCTTTCCGAATTAAAGACGATTTTAAGATTTCTTAGCCAATTGAGGTAATTAGGTCCAGTTAAAACGTGTTTGTCGAGTATTGCAGATAACGGATTGCGAATCGAAGACATTGTCAAAATTTGTACTAAAAAGTAAAACAGATAAATGTTAATGACTAATTTAAAATGTTTAGTAAGATATAAAGTATGGACTTTTACTTCCTAAATTTCCGTTCCCACTGTTTTGACATTTTTTACTACCCTCTAGTGAAAACGGGAAACTCCTTTCCTCAATAGGTACGTAAGGTCCAATTAGCAAATTATAATCACGAATAATATCAGCCAATCATAATTCCTAAAAGGTAGTTTCCAATTGAATCTCCATGCAACCCTTTACGTAAACTTTTATCTCATGTTTGATTAGGACCCAATAATATGATGTCGTTAATCTTTACGTGTCAAGCCTTACCCATCGATATTGTACCTTAATGGACGCTTGCCATGACTTCCCTCAATAATATGAGCCAAAATCATGGGAGTTCTACGTAGTTCACATCACCATGTCAATGGATGTCACAGCTTTCGGGTGTCCAGGGATCCCCCAATAATATGAGCCGAGCCCCGAGCACGGGTAGCTTTCATCATGCACCCATTGTCGATGGAAGACATGGAAATTATAAACACCTTTATAATTTCCCTTTTCGGACTTGATATTAATTTTGAATCTTATTCAAAATGAGGGTTTTTAATTTTGAAAGGTTTCATCATTAATTTTGTTTAAAAACTCACCATGTTTGATCATATGTTTGTCGGATTTATGCAACATTGTTATTATCATAATAATAACGTACATACTCATTATTTATAACATATCATGCATATATTATAAATAGTAAACAAAACAAGGATGATCAATCGTCCCAAAAACTAATGGCCCGTGTGAGCCAAACACGGGCCTAGGTCCAATCCTAGGGAATGCATGGGATGCAAATGCACAATTACATAAGCCTCCAATATTTACACGTCTTCAATCTTCATAATCATCAATGTCCACCATCTTCTAATCTTGATCTTCTACTATACTAATATTTTCAAATAAATATCAATGACAAATAAGTATACATCTTATGGGGTGGGAACGGGCTACAAACCTGAAACGACCTCGATTTTTTTTTTCTAATATTAAATCATAAATTATAAATTACTAAATAATTTAACATAATCATGACTCATAATAATATAACAATTTAAAATCTCAAGTGCATAAAGTAAAATCATAAATCATCGACTAACCAAAAATCCTACTCAACCTTTAAAAAGATCAACTAACAATAAAAATAAAGCATAAAATATCTCTAATAAAAATCATTAACATAAATCCTTAATTCAAAAATATATCTAGCGAGTGCGGAAACATAAAAGCTCTCGGGTGTGTACTGCTGCACTCGATCCACTCAATCGTCACTGCCTCCCATAAATCATCAAATCATGCATCATACAAACCTAATGAGTCTAAAGGCTAAACACGTTCTAAACATGGATAACAAATAATACATATGCATTCACATGAATTAAAAAATATTTTTATTTATAATAATCTTTTGAACATAAATAAACCATTTAAAATCATTTTAGCATAATTAAATCATAAAATCATTTAAAATAACTTTAAGCATAAATAAATCATTTTAAAATAAGCTTTAATCATCATCATGTATCATATATCATAAAATCATTTTAATCGAAAGCTTTCAATCATATATCATTTTGGGTGAAGTTTGATCTTTGAAAGTGACTAACTTTTATCCTTTGGTCGACTGATTAGTCTTCAACTCCACATAGCCCATGCGGGTGTGCACTAGGCTCCACCATGGAAATACGATCGTCGGGGTTCCCTCGGGGACCTTTTCCCACAGACAGGTTCCTTCGGAGGCTTTTTCCCACAAATGGGTTCCCTCTAGGGTCTTTTCTCGTAAATGGGTTCTTTCTAGGACCTTTTCCCCTCACGACATCTCCATAAAATCATATATCATAAATCATATCTTTTGTCACGGTCAATTAACATCCCTCAAAATATTTTTCATTTTCTTTAAAAATCATAAAATAAGACAGCTTTCCAAAAATAGTATTTTAAACAGTATAAATTGCACAACTTTATCATAAATCATAAAAATACATATTATCATCAAAATAATCATTTTAAATCATAAAATATCATTTAAAATGCGTTATGATACGCTGCCAAGCGTTTACTTATTTTTCTCAGTGTAAATTACCGATTTGCCCGTGGACGTAAAAATTATCGAATTTATATTTTTCTCATATTTTTCATAATTTTATAAAGCTTAAAACTAAGCTTTACAATTAATTCTTTAATTATCGTTTCGTGCGGCGATAAAATCCCGGATAAATCAAAAACTTATTATTTTGATCCCAAATTTTAAATATAGCATATTTTTTTATTTATTTTACCCTTCCAATTCATGAGCCATACCCGTGGACCCATGGATTCAATTTTTGTTCTTAAATTTTTGAAATTGACACATTAGTGAACACACCGAGCCATCTCCCAAAACACTCGAGCCACGCTCGAGCCACCTCGAGCCAAACCCTAGCCAACCACCCTAGGCACCCTCCTGACTAAGCCCAACCCCTGGAACCAGCCCCTAAGTCTCTCTAACTCGCCTGGAACTGAAGCACAAACCTGCGCATGGAAGAACGTCACGCCTAAAGACTCCTAGCCAAACCTGGACACTTTCAGTCGAGCCACCACCGATCCCACCTGACCCTGACCATCCCTAGACCAAGCCTAGACCAAGCCCAGACCAGCCCAAGCCCCTGAACCCAGCAGCGAAGCTCCTGAAGCCAAGTACAACAACCTGCGCGTCAAAGCTCCCTCACGCCTCCCTCGAACCAGCCGCCAGCCCAACCACTCCAGCCCCTGGCCCAGCCCTTGCCCATCATCCTTAGACCCTATAGGACCTACCTAACTCGCCAAGCCCCAGCAACGAGCCCCCATGTCTGCTGTTGCACCTGCACTCGCGTGGGGGAGAGTCCCACTTCACGTGGACACTTCCCCAGCCCATGGCTCGAGCCCTAGCCCTCCTAGGACTCTTCCTAGGCACTAACCATGACCCCTAGGACCCAACCTCCAGACCTGGTCGAGCCACCTTCCCCCATGCATAAGAACCGAGCCCTTGCATCTTGAAGAACCAACCATTCATATTTGTCCCTAATTCATTCATATTTGATCATGTTTTGGCAGCGTATCTGTTGGTTTCAAAAACTGATTTCAAAACAAGCGTAAATTCGTTAAAATTTTGAAAATACGTAAAGTACCGTAAAATAATCTACCCGATGTATTTTTCATGCATAATCAAATAAAACACACATAATATGATTTGTATGATGTTTAAAAAGGTTTAAAAAACGTGCCTTTGAGTTTATAACGCTCGAATATGCGATTTTTGACGAGGGTGCGACATTGGACGATCGGACGACGAAGAACTCCTAGCATTATTCTTCTCCTTATTTTTTGAAATATTGTGGGTGCTTTGAAGTGTGATTCACGGCTGATGGAGGAGATTTATGAGGTTTAAAAAACCTAGAATACTCATTTATAAATTTAATTACATATTAATGGGCTTTGGTTATGAGCTTGCCAGATTAAGGGTAATTGGGCCTACTTAATTAATTAAATTGGGCCCAATAACACTTAATTAATTAAATAATAAAAGTTTATAAAATAAGTTTCCATAAAATAATATTTTTGATCTTTCAAAACGTTTTGTTTGCCCAAAACCGGCTTCTAGGAAAAAATCGAGCTCGACTCAGTAAAATAGTTCGAACTCCATAATTTTTCGGAAAATTACATCATTTTTAAAATATATTAGGAAGCTTTGCCATTATTTAATGAAAAATAAATATTCTTGTCTTGGTCGTCCCCGATCTCCTTTTCCCTGCTTATTATCGAACATTCGGGTAAAATCCTTAAATTCATGAAATCAGTGTCATATAATCATTTAATCATGCAATCATGCATTTAATCATATAATAAATATCATGCAAGCATTTTAAAATTCAATTAAATAAAACAATTAAGCAATTAAAATAATTTTGCATGCATATGGTTTACGTAGGTTGATTTTTCAGACGTTACTAAACCAAGCCTACTTATAAATTGATAATTATTACGATCATTCAAAATAAAATATCCTAGCATACACCTAGCAAATTGGGCTTGGGCTTTTGATCATTCTTCATGCATAATATCACATATCATACACTATCAATTAATTATCACAATAATCAATTGATCCAATATTATATATCTTGATCCAATCACTAACCGCCACGATTATAAACAAAATCAACAAAGTAAACAAACTACTTTGTTTACTTTCTAATTAATTTATTCATAACCGAATTTCTTGTAAATCACAAATTACTATAAATAATTAAAGTCCAACTTCACATTTTTACAATGAGAAAATATATACAAATTTTGTGGATTTAAACTTAAGGGCCCAATAAGACATTTTTCACCAAAAATATTTCGGCCCATTTAAAATTCACAAATTATGTTAGTTATCTAATGGCCAAACATCTCAAGGCCCATGACACTTTGATATTCAAAACATTTTTTGAAACCCTAGTTGTCATCGCCGTTGCCGGAGCTACGTCGCCCGATTCCGCCCAACATGCACCAATTTTTTTTTAAAATCAAAAGTAGGTGAACATTTCGGGAAGTAACATGGGGCCGAAGTTTGCCCCAAAACCGGCAAACTATTTGTTGTAATGATTTTCTCATGCGATTAGAAATTGTCCTCAATATAATATCATGTATTTGTTACACAAAATAGTAACCTTAGCTCTCATACCACTTGAAAGCGGATCGGTTACGGTGCCAGGATATGCAACGGAAGTTTCAAAACAAAATATTTACAAGAAAAACCGAGCACCCCTACATATAGTGTGTAACAAATAACATAAAACACAAAAATGACATTCATATGGTGTTTTCAAAATTTACCTATCAATCACAAATGATTGATGATGGCTCCAATTATTAACAACTTAGCTCTTCAATGGATAGACAATCTATAAGCCTCCTTTGAGCATTCTTTGTTCAAAAATTAAACCCACAACCAACTAGGAAGATCCCCTCTAATTTTACACTAGAAAAATTAGAGTATTTTTCTTTGAGAAGGTTGTGATATCCTCAACAATTGAAGAAGCAAAAATGGGAGAGAATGAGGCTGGAAATTTTGGCCATCTACGTGCAAGGAGAGAAGGGAAGTCTTTTTCTTTGTTGTGTAAAAAGTTAAAGTGTAAAGTTGCATGTGCATGCCATGCCATTAACTGAAAATTTGCCTCCAACCCTTCACCCTCCAAGCATGCAATTTGTTTGGGCTTGTAACAATTACAAGGCTCATGGAATTTTATTTAAATATCTCAAACACATTTGTGACTATGTAAACTTTACTTGATTTTATTCAAGCCCACTAGTTGAATAATTATTTCTAATTGAGCTCTACAAGGCCCAATATATTTAATTAATTCAACACTTGAATTAATTTAATTATTTGGACTCTACTAGGTCCACTAGTCTTTAATTAATTCAACACTTGAATTAATTTAATTTAGTCCATAATAATTTTTATGAAAATCACAATTTTCAAATACATTATTTACTTGGCCAACTTTTAATTTAGGAACAATTCCACAAATTAAATGTTACATTCTCCATAATCCTCTTATAAAAGTCATACTTCTATTTTTGTTAGCGCTTATAAACTCTTTTATAAGCCGTTCAACACATTGAACTATTTTTCACATCGCAGATACTAGTCTTAAACTCAAGCGGCCTTTTATCCTTCTTAATGGCGGTCGAATCGACTAGGAATTGTTTAGAATATATAGTATTCCAAATATGAATTTCATGATACTCATCATATGAGCATCTCATATTCTTTCTACTATTTGTACATTCAAGACTTTATCTATGCAACAAGCATGGGTATAAAGATAAAGATGTGCCATAAAATAATTTCAAATATTATTAAAATAAAGATTGTTTATACATAGAGTTTCAATGTGAACCCTCGGCCAACACTTGGCTCGACGGGAACCTATTCTAACAAAAGCTCCCCTTCAACAACTAAATAAAACGATTTGAAAACAATTTTTTAGTTCGAGGAATAGAAAATTTAAAATCAGTTTTGAAGAATAGCTCCTCCTTAAGAACTGAATCAAAAACTCCTCCTCAAAAATATAATTGTTGCGCAATTTTAAAAAGAAGTATAAGCAATAAACACTCAAGCAGTTAAGGCAACATGTAAACTAGAAAAATCAGTTCAGTTACATGCAAACTAACTGGATACACATGATGTTAATTTAATTCATTACGCGTCCCTTGTATTAATATACAGCATACCATCTTATGTAAGGAAATTGCTACTACACTTAGCGAATTTCAAATAACATCAAGTATCAGTCAGTTTATATAAAATAGAACTGAGTGTACCAACAATTGGTCTCCTAATATGCTTGGAATGAGGCAACGATTTTGAGTTTCTTTTGCCATAAGAACAGTTAATTGCCTTAGACTTGATCTCTGTGCTGGATAACTGGTCTAACTGATGCAAATTGGACTCAACTGATGATGAACCACCATGATAAACTACTAGGATATGATAAGGCAATGAAGCGGCGGCACTTCTGATGATTATGCTCCCCTTAACTCATCAGTTTCATCTGGTATTTGGGTTTCGTTTGTTAATCAGTTGAACTGGTAAGCTGAAACTAAAATCATGTCCACTGATCAGTTTAGCTATCCTTCTGTTAGTTGAACTCAAAAATCTTGTATGATCAGTTTAGCTATCCTGCTGTCAGTTTAACTAAAAAATCCTACACACGGGTAAACAACAAAATAGCACAGCAAACATATAAAATATTATCAGAGTGTTTTGAAAACAATTTTTAAAAACATTTTAAAACACATTTTAAAAACAATATCAATTTTCAAATGTCCTTCTTAGAACAGCTCGATCTTTTACCAATTGATGGAACGTGTGAGGGAACCTTGGAAGGTGATTCAAACACAATATTCTCAACGAGCCGCAATAGCTCGTGTTCTAAGAATGTAAACACCAATTAATTAAATCGAGTTTGGTTACAAACCAAGAAAAAATACTCTAAGTAATCATTCGTTAAGAAAATTGATCATTTAAAGCTTTTAATCTTGTGTAATTAATTAACTGAAGATAAAGGGGATCAGTTTTCGCATGTATCAGTTCAATTATGGTGAGAACTTAACTGATAGATACTCGAACTGATCAAGTCAGTTTAATGTTAGGAGTTAACAGTTAGAATACACAAGATATGTTTATGGATGTTCGGAGACTTCAACTACTTCTACGTCACTCCCTTCTACCTCCTCGGGTATGATACACTAGAAGACTTTAATTTATACAACACCTTGTACAAACCCACCCAGCTTAAGAATTACCCACTACCTAACTGAACTCTTAGTCTAGACTGAAGGCATCACCTTCCAGCCAACACTTGTTTAACTTCTGTGTGTCAAAGACTACATACACATATTTTACGTCTTTGTGCAAGGCGAAATTTTAGTGGTGGTGTGTGTGTGTGAGAACTGATCTCTGAAAACTACCCGAAATGTTCTCACAAACTGAACGAAATATGCTTCTAAAACTAAGCTGATAACACGTTGAAGTGTTCCTTCTGGCCTGATTGCTTCTTCAAAGCTGATAAGCATTATACTTGCCCTCTCTTTATTTTATCTTTTCCAACTCGTCAACTCTCATCCTGGTCATCCCTGAGCTTCGGCTTCTATTTAAAGACGTCTGAATGAATGTACAGTGAGACTCATGAATTAATCCGTCGCAGTTTGAATTTGTTCCCCCAAATAGATATCTGGAACATTTGGCTTTAAGCACTTCTGCAACGTCTCTTATTGTACCTTGATCGTACAATAGCTTTCGTAACTTTGTGCACAGCTGGATTAAGCTTGTCGTCTCTGCAAATTGTTTCGCTCCTAACTGATATTCTAAACTGGTCAGTTGAACTGGCCTTGAACTGTTGAGGTGAAATAAGTGACTCGTCATCTGAACTGATTCAGTTGATCTGGTCAGTTGGGCTCTTCATCAGTTGAACACTTCATCAGCTGTCCGGGTTTCTGAAGGTCTTCTGTTGAATCACTTATCAACTGGACAATCAGTTGAACTGCTCTTGATACTTCGGTTGTACTGGTTTGGTTCGATCAATCAGTTGACACTTTCAGTTTGCATCTCGATAACTTCAATTTTAGCTTGGTAACTGATCAGTTCGAAGTCTGATAAGTTTCAGTTTCTGCGCACTTAGGTAAACTTATTAGAAACAAATAAACAAGTTTTTTTAATATCTAAATCAAGATTGCGAACATGAAATGTTCCAACAAAAGCTTTGGAGATGTTAAGGTTGAAGAATTTGATTTCTCACAACTACCGGCAGATCCTGGACTTAGGAATCCAATTTATGTATATGACGGATAGGTTCGGGCACTTTTGAAGGTGCTTCAAACACAGTATTCTCAATGTAACGTATGCACCTTTTTAAAATTATACTGGACTTTTTTTTAAAAATAAAAGCTCGCATTTTTGAAATAACATTTAAAAATAATCTTAAATATTTGACAGTAAAAATAGCGCAGTTTAAAATAACCAAACTCATCCAAAATCATACGTAAACATAAACGAGTAAAAAAATCTTAAAATCATCAACGTGTAAAAATGTTTATCTCCTTTCAATCTCATAAATCATAATGCGGAAAAACGTGTGGTCCTCGGGTCGTGTCACCGCACCAGATCTGCTTACTCGGAGTTCGGCACCTCCAGTCTCCTCATCATTAAGCTCACCTGCATCACACACGCCTAGTGAGTCTAAAGACTCAGCACACCTGTATACTACAGGCATACAATAGTGAAAAATATACTAAACATATCTTTCATGAACTTAAAAAAAACTTAATGCCAACATACCTTTCATGACTTTAAAACATGAACATAAACATGTCGTATAAAATCATGTCGTGTCAAATCATGTCATCTCATATCATCATATACGTGTCAAAATATGTCATCTCATGTTATCATATACGTAAACATGTCGTGTAAAATCATATCGTATTAAAGCATGTCATCTCATGTCATCATATACGTATACATTTTCTTTTTAATTGAATTCAGTTCATTAGCTGTGACTTTGGTATCATCATGTCAGTCGATGGATCCATCTACGTGTAACCATGGTACCGGGACGGCGGGGACATCAGCGACGCTCTCACCCGTCAACTGAGCCCTGGCCTATCATATCATCATATCATGTCAATGAAAATATGATCGTCGGGTCCCTCCGGGGCCTTCTCCAGTAAACGGGCTCCCTCTGGGGCCTTTTCCCTCACGATATCTCCAATCATATCATCATGTCATCGTGTCATCGTGTTAGTCACAACCAAATCACTTCCTTCAAAGGTGTCATCATATTCCTCACTTAATAAAATTATGCATATACGTAATTTTTTTCATTTAAACCAAGCATGCACCATATTTATCATAATTGCGTAAAAATCGTAAACATGATGCATAAACATTTAAAACATGATAAAATGTCCTCAGGGTACTGCCAGGACCAAAATCTCACCATGAGTGCAAAAGGACCATTTTGCCTCTAGAACCCAAAAATTTCCGTTTTTTCCCTAGACGTAAAATTCCATGTTTTTGATATTTTCTTAATTTCATTGACTCTAACATGTCCCAAATAATTATTTAAGCCTACAAGAATTTTCCCATATTTTTATTTGGCTTAAATCGATGACTTTTAATTTAATCTTTAAATATAACATATTACTGCGTTTTAATTTCGAATTAAACCAAAACTTAGCATAAAATTCCCAAATTAAAAACTTAGACTTCTAATAATTATTTGAGCTTAAATATAATTTTTCATTATTTAATTAAGCTTAAATCTAGCGTTTCAATTAATTCTGTAATTATTGTTTCGTGTTGCGACTAAATCACGGATAAATTCAAAACTCATTATTTTGATCCGAAGCTTACCAAATTCATTAAAATATGCCAAAAAATATTTAAAAGCATCCCTAGACGTAAACTCGAGCCCATTTTATAACTTAATCGAATTGTTTTAAAACTTGAACCGATGTCCCGGTTTTAACCTAAATCGACTCGAAACTTAATCTTATTTTTCCCAACTTTTTACCACACCTAATAAACAATTGAACGGCCTTACAACCATCAAGACTCAACCCTTAAACCTTTCTGAACAGACCCTTAAGGCTACTGAAAAATTCTGCAAGTTGCCAATCAAAAATTCTAGATGTCCCATCTTCCCCTTCTTCGATCCTAGCCTACCACGAATAGAACCAGCTACTAAATCACCTCATCTAGACCAGCCTAGGACCCCTCTGAACCAGCTGGAACCTACGGCCACCCCTCAAGCAGCCCGCAACTTCCTTATACTCGATAGCCTTCGAAGGACACCCTCACGCGGCCAACACCCAATCCGTGAAACCAACAGCTTCGAAGGCAAGACCAGCAGCGTTCATGCATTTCCAGACCAGGTTTCAGACCCACCACGAGTCTGTCCAAGGTCTAGATTCGTCCTTGTACCACCAGCCTTCGCCTACCCACCGATCTAGACAAAGAAACCAAGAAACCCCTAGCCGCTACACCTCTCGGCCTTCACTCCAACTCTACCGAACCTTACACAAGCCTCATGACTTCACTAACCTGCTCTGAACAGTCCCTTAGCATCAAACAAATGGCAGCCCCCTTGCACAAATCAAGAAAACGTGAGACTTGTAACAAAAAGAAGGCATTAATAAACCCAAGAAAATCGAAGATCTTCCATGGACCAGCTTGGATCGAAACTCTTCATGCATGAACACAAACCTCAATATATAAAACGTGTATGATGCAGAAAAAATGATATAAAGCGTGCCTGATGATGTTTCATGCAAGAATAACGAAGATCGAACGCGCCGGGGAATTGTTTGATGCAAGAACAAGTGAAAGCCAATGGAACCGATGGCTATGCTGGAGATGGTTGCTGTAAACCAGCTGCTGAAAGTGAGAGAATGGAGTGATTGGAGAGGAGTGTCGGTTGCTTCAATTTATTAGGTGTAGGGCAGGTTTAGGTTATTAGTTAATTAATAGATAATGGGTCCTAAATTGTCATTTAAGGGTTTAAAAAGAATTTTAAGTCCAATAAACTTTAAAGTAGGCTCATTAAATCCAAACACACTTCCGAAAAATATTTCGTATTTGAAAGATTTTAAAAATATTAGCCAAACCCTTAAAAAGCTCCCCGATCCGATAAAATTTGCGCACCGTTAAAATTTAAAATCATGCGAGTAAAATATCCCAAAAATCTCATTTCTTGAAAAATACCTATAAAACATCTTATATTAATTAATAAAAATGAATCACGTAATTAAAATAATTTTCCTGAAAATTTCTTGGTCTCCGCTCCTCGTTCGTGCGCGAAATGAAACTTAAAAATCATAGTGCATAAACTTTTAAAATTTCATGAATTAAATCCTATCATGCAATAATAATGCATAAAAATAATTAAACACAATTTAATAAAATAAACATACATTTTATGCTTTAAAATAATTTAATAAATAACAATGAAATTTAATAATTTGCATGCATGTGGTTCACGTGGACTTTCTGATTTTCGGGACATTATCCAAAATAATTTAATAAATAACAATGAAATTTAATATTGCGTCTTACTTTCTTATACTATATCCAGAATGTTCAATGACCTATTATATTATCATTTATGCAACTTAAGAAATCTTAACACCAATATTTTACTGATCGACTTGTATCTTCGGTGATACACTTAAAAATTAAACCTTATTTCAATCCCATAATGATATTCGTTTAAGATCCTTGAATCGAATCTTTATCTTATGGCACCAAACTTACATAACTTAATTATTACAAGTACATCCCAAATATTAAATTGTTGCAAATCTTTAAATTCGAGTAGCGTTAATCCATAAAACCCAAATATACACTATCGAACTTCTACCTAATTAATAAAACCCTTCTATCATTAATCACATGCTTAAACTATTTTCTTCTCAATTACAATTTAGTTGAGGCTTAAGGCCTTTGGACTTTCCTCATTGAAACGAATGTTGCATTCTTACGTATCCTCAATGCTTCATACATACTAGCGTATAAAACTTATTAAGTCGTCTCATGGGAGCCTTAGACTAACTCTAATAAATCAATTTCAATTAGACCCCATAGAGTTCTAGAATCCCCATATCAAGCTTTATAGATTTCTCACTCGATAAAAATCTTAATATTCATTAATTGATAACTTATGTTGAACACAACTAATTCTCCTTTTTTTTACCCCAAATTTCCGTATGAACAAATATCCCATAAATTTGAAATTCAAAATTACCTAATCCAAATAGATTTGGATAAAATAATTCCAATACACATATCCGCTTAGTCCCAAGTTTCTTAATGACTTTCAAAATTTCTCAAAACAAGGTGCCTACCTCAATTCTTACATGCGTCTATCGATTAACCTAACCATCCAACATACCCAACTTTCTTGAAAAATTAAATTCTAGCAAAGGTATAGTCCTAACTATTGAAATCATAACTAAAACTTATGACACATCAAACTTAAGTTCCCAAAATTTGCTAACTCAATGTCTACTTTTATAACTTAGCTAACCGATCAACTTTACCTTAAATTGTCATCACTTTAAATTCTTAATTTGCCACACATTATTTCACTAACGCTTAAATTTTCAAACTCAAAATTGATTCATCCTACAAAGCCATGGATTACCATTCCTTATAACATATAACTCAGATGATTCAAAGTTCTAGATATTCCTTCAAGCCTAAATTATTGAAAATTACTATCCTTTAAACAATTTGCTTCTCACTTACTGCTAACCAAGTCCCCAAATTTCTTAAAAATTACAAAATTAGTTCTTAATTTCCTCGAAATTTATCCAATATGTCCTTAATTTCGAAAATTCCACAATTATCCATAAGTTATTGGCGTTCCTAATTTCATTTTATAGGTTTTTCGTATCATAAAGTACGATAATTTCAAGCTTATTAAACCCAACATCAATTACTATAACCTCGAAAATTACTGATTTTATCAAAGTGTTCCTCAAAAGCTCGAATTTAATCCTCAAAATTTCAAAATTTGCAATTTGGTACTTAAAATTCTCGAAAATTAAAATTTTGGCCCCTATAACTCTTCGAAATTTGCATTTTTTTCCCATAAAATTTTCGACTTGACCTAATAAAACCTTAAAATTCTCAAAATTAAAAATTTAATCCCAAAGTTTTGTAAATTTTAATAGTCCCTTAGAATTTTATTGTTGCACTTAGGTCCTCAAATTATTGGTTAATACAGTTAGGTCCTTAAAATTCTCAATCCATGCAATTCAATCCTTAGGTCCCACTCGGTAAAGCATGCATCCTTAATAAATTCTACGTTTTTATACTTTCAAAGATCGTCGTAGTTTTCAAATCATTAATCATTACATTGAATCCTCAAAAATTAATTCAACTAGCAACCACGAACCATCAATAATTTTTTAGAAATTCCACAAGTCCCAAAAGCATTCATAATTTTCAAGATTAACTTATTACCCCAAAGAGTAGAACATCAGTACTTCTAACCTAAAAATCGGTATAATCAAATAATTATCAACTTCTCCTAAAGACCAATATTCGAATTCTTAGACACGTCCAATTCCAAACGTAACCAACATGCAATTTAGTCTAGTTTTTAAAACAGTAAATCCTTAAATCATAAAAGCAGTTAAACATATACAGTAGATCATCATAAAGCGTAAATCATGTTAACATGCAGGTGATATGAGTAAATAATTTAAAACATTTAAATCATAAAAGCTCACAGACTTGAGGCTTGAAGACTAAGCTGCAGAAACTGGCGGTGGCACAACTCTAAACAGGACCCTTGCTCTGATACCAACTGTAACGCCCAGATTCGACGACTGTCCTCACTGTACCAAGACGAGTCTTTCCAGCGTGCTTATGTCCTCACTCACACGCACCCTGGGAAACTTCCCAGGAGGTCACCCATCCCAAAATTGCCCCAAGTCAAGTACGCTTAATTTTGGAGTTCTTATGTGATGAGCTACCGAAAAGAAGATGCACCTTCTTGATATGAGTAGTACATATCAAATCTTTTAAGCCCTCTTCAACTGTACAGTCCATTATATTGAACAGTCTCGGAATCCCGCTCATTCCGGTGTGGGATCGGTTCATTCATGTTCCCTCCACCTAGAAGCCTGCCAGGAGCCGCTCATTGTCCGTGCAACCTCATGGCACCGGCGATCACCCCCGCCCTCTTCGGCCCCGGGCCACACATGCCCACCAGCTTCCGCTTGGTTCGTCCCCGAACCACAACGTACTAAGAGAGGTCGGCTCTGATACCAACTGTAACGTCTGCACCTTTTTAAAATTCTACTGGAAATTTTTTTTAAAAAAAAAAAGCTCGCATTTTTGAAATAACATTTAAAAATAATCTTAAATATTTGACAGAAAAAATAGCGCAGTTTAAAATAACCAAACTGATCCAAAATCATACGTAAACATAAACGAGTAAAAAATCTTAAAATCATCAATGTGTAAAAATGTTTATCTCCTTTCAATCTCATAAATCATAATGCGGAAAAACGTGTGGTCCTCGGGTCGTGTCACCGCACCAGATCTGCCTACTCAGAGTTCGGCACCTCAGTCTCCTTGTAGAACCCGTAACTTAGACTACGTATAAGCCATGCATAATTTAGTATTTTAAATTAAAATGATTTTATTGCATGAGTATTTAAATTTAATTATTTTATGCAGTGGTTTAATTTTTATCATTTCAGTTATTTTCAGTGAGGCCGGACTGGAGTTGGAGTTTTGAGATAGAATTTAAGATTCAGAAATCAGTTCCGGAATTTATTTTAGCTAGCAAGTAAGTTCATTTAAGTTAAAAAGGAGGTTTGAGGATGTAATTTATTTACTTGAGGTGAGTAGGAAATAAGTTCACTTAATTTCCAATAATTAAAGGATTAATTCACTAAATTAATTAAAGGATTAGTGAGGCTTTTAAGGGTTATAAATTTACTAGTTAGAAAAAAATTCCCCTCCATTTATTTGTGAGAATTTTGGCCCCTAGTGGATTGTGTATTGCCTTGCCAACTCATCATCTTGGACCCATGCATTGTCATTTTTTTTATGATAATCTTTTTAATTATTAATCAACCTTAATTAAATTATTAGTAAGCAATATCCTAGTCTAAATATTCATGGACAATCGGCCATGCAACTCCAAGAAGACTTGTTTAAACAAATTTAAAATTTGAATGAGAGTTAGACTTGGTCTTGCATTTTAAATCCCTTTATTAGTGGATCTTCCCCCTCACCTTTCCAACCATCATTCTCCTCTGCCTAATCTCGAAATTCAGAGTGAAATTGAGAAGAAAAACCGTGGGTTCCATAGCTAGGAAGATAGGAGAAAATCGAGTAAGAAGCAAGGTAGAATAGAAAGCGCTCCACCTCCTCCGCGCCGGATCGTCTCGTTCTTTCGTTTTCTTTCAAAACGAAACCAGGCATGCATATATTCTTCCTTGACTCTTCAATCAAGTCCTATTATCATTATTTTTACATTTCATGATCATCACTTTCATGCAAAAACCAAAATATACCAACAATTTTCAGAAAATTAAACATGCAGATTTTCGGTCCCTCTTGTGCCTTCAGGTTTTGCTTGTTTTTGTATATTCAGGTGGTTGGCTCGACTCCAGGCTCCCAAGGCGACATCTAGACATGTATTAGGAGGCATTAGGACCACGTTGGTCCATTCAAACAAACCCCATGCATGATGAAATCCGAAAATGACAGCAGCTTTCCACCGGTGCCATTTTGTGCTTCAAAAATTCGGTTTTTGCTGTCAAGGGGAAAGGATCTGATCTTGGCTGCCCTAAGGGCCTATAGCCATGGTTAGATCACTTCCCTAGCATGTCTATGACGTGACTAAGTCACCCTTTTGGTGGCTTGGTCCATGGTGAATCGGTTTTTAATTAAAACACTAGAACAGCCCAGCACCCCCTTCGGCTTCTCCCTTTGTGCAGCATGTGTGGTTCGGTTTTGGTGGTTTGGTGTGGATAATGGTTGGCCTATGGCCTGTAGCCACGGTTCATACCATGCCCCTAGATGTCTAGATCGTGTCATGGTCAATCAAATGGCCATTGGAACGATTAGTGACATCCAAACAAAAGCAATGCATCCTACGTGCAGAATTTGTTCTCGGTTGGAACGTTCGGTTTTTTGCTGGTGTGGTTCGAATTGTGGCTGGCCTAGGGCCCTTATCCATGGTTCAAATCATTTCTTGGGATGTTGGTAAGAGGTTTTGGTCGGTGGTTCAAGCCCCTATGGCCATTAGCCTCGCAAACGACGCAAGCAAACCAAGCACAGTTGCTGTATTTTTGGACAGCAACTTGCTTTGTCGGTTCGGTGGCTCGTTCGAGTTCTCGGTTGGCTTTTAGCCTATGGCCTTGGACTGGATAGTGCCTCATTGAGTTGGGAAGGTCATGTTTTTGGCCGTTCATCATTCGGATCATTTTTGAGGACGTACGAGAATTTACGGTGCGATGTGCCAAATTGACTCTCGAAAGAGCGTACATGTTTTGGCCTTCATTCACCTAAGATTCGACATGCATCATTTGAGGAGCATTAATTCATCATTTTAAGCGTATTTTAATCATGACTATATGATGTTTCAGTGTTGGTTCGGGTTGGTTCGGAGTCATGATTAAATACGAAGTAATTAGGCGCATTTGTCTCAGTTTTTGGTTTTTAATTGCATGGTTTGGTCAAGTAAAAAAACTATTGCATATTTTTCATGGCATATTTAGGTTGCAGTGAGCCTGAGAGCGATCCAATCCATTCAGTAAAATTGTTACAGGATATTTAATTCAGTTATTTAATTATATTCGTGCAAAAATACAAATTTTGAGATTTATGCGATATGGCTTGTGGTCACTTTACTATCATGATTAAATCCGGTCGCCAGTTACCGGTCCGTTCGTCAGTTACCGGTTATGAGAGCATTACTAAGTCCTGTCGCCAGTTACAGGCCCGGTCGCCAGTTACCGGTCAGTTCAGTTGTTTCACCCAGTACTGTAGCAGTGGTCTGATCAGACGTACATTACTAAGTCCTGTCGCCAGTTACAGGTCCGATTGCTAGTTACCGGTCAGTTCAGTTCAGGGACCACATGCGTAGACCATAATCTCACCAGAAAATTATTACAGGCTATTTCAGTACAGGGCTCCAAGGAGCAAACATTTTCACTATGATTTTCAGTTCAGTTATGCACGTATTATAATTAATCATGACACGACATTTTTACGTTATGCCTCATGACATGATATTTTCACTTGCATGCAAGCTTATTATTTATTTATTTACTTGCTATTTACGATATATGCATGTTGAGTCTTTAGACTCTCTAGACTTGATTGTTGTAGGTGCTGATGATGTCGGGACCGAGGGCGGGGACCAGTGAGCAGGCTCGAGTCGGCAGTAGTAGGACCCGAGGATCTCAGTTCAGCATTTATTATTATTTGATGGCTCAAACATTTTAATTATCGTTGGAAAAACCTTTTTCTGTTATTTCGAAAATGTTAATTTCTTCCGCTGCCACTTTGAACATCAAACTTTATTTATCAGTTCAGTTATGAATGAGGCAATTTTAATTATTTAAAAGAAAAATTTTAAATTTTACGCAAATTTTCAAGTAAGGATTTTTAGGCCTCTACACTCCTCATCATTAAGCTCACCTGCATCACACATGTCTAGTGAGTCTAAAGACTCAGCACACCTATACCAGGAATAACAAGTACATATACAGGCACACAACAATGAAAAATATCATACTCAACATATCATTCATGAACTTAAAAAAAAACTTAATGCCAACATACCTTTCATGAACTTTAAAACATGAACATAAACATGTCGTGTCAAATCATGTCATCTCATATCATCATATACGTGTCAAAACATGTAATCTCATGTTATCATATACGTAAACGTGCCGTGTAAAATCATATCATATTAAAGCATGTCATCTCATGTCATCATATACGTATACATTTTCTTTTTAATTGAATTCAGTTCATTAGCTGTGACTTTCGTATCATCATGTCAGTCGATGGATCCATCTACGTGTTACCACGGTACAGGGCGGCGGGGACATCAGCCACACTATTACCCATCAACTGAGCCCTGGCCTATCATATCATCATATCATGTCTATAGAAATACGATCGTCAGGCTCCCATTGGGGCCTTCTCCCGTAAACGGGCTCCCTCTGGGGCCTTTTCCCTTACGATATCTCCAATCATTTCATCATGTCATCGTGTCATCGTGTTAGTCACAACCAAATCACTTCCTTCAAAACGTGTCTTCATATTCATCACTTAATAAAATTATGCATATACGTAATTTTTTTCCTTTAAACCAAGCATGCACCGTATTTATCATAATTGCGTAAAAATCGTAAACATGATGCATAAACATTTAAAACATGATAAAATGTCCTCAGGGTACTGCCAGGACCAAAATCTCACCACGAGTGCAAAAGGAACATTTTGTTCCTGGAACCCAAAAATTTCCGTTTTTCACCTAGACGTAAAATTCCATGTTTTTGATATTTTCTTAATTCCATTGACTCTAACATGTCCCAAATAATTAATTAAACCTACAAGAATTTTCCCATATTTTTATTTGGACTTAAATCGATGACTTTTAAATTAATCTTTAAATATAAAATATTAATGTTTTTTAATCCCGAATTAAACCAAACCTTAGCATAAAATTCCCAAATTAAAAACTTAGACTTCTAATAATTATTTGAACTTAAATATAATTTTTTATAATTTAATTAAGCTAAAATCTAGCGTTTCAATTAATTCTGTAATTAACGTTTCGTGTTGCGACTAAATCCAGCATAAATCCAAAACTCATTATTTTGATCCGAAGCTTACCAAATTCCTTAAAATATCCCAAAAAATATTTAAAAGTATCCCTAGACGTAAACTCGAGCCCATTTTATAACTTAACCGAATTGTTTTAAAACTTGGACCGGTGTCTCGATTTTAACTCAAATCGACTCGAAACTTAACCGTATTTTCCCAACTTTTTACCACACCTAATAAACACTTGAAAGGCCTTACAACCATCAAGACTCAACCCTTAAACTTTTCTGAACAGACCCTTAAGGCTACTGAAAAATTCTGCAAGTTGCCAATCAAAAATTCTAGTTGTCCCATCTTCCCCTTCTACGATCCTAGCCTACCACGAACGGAACCAGCTACTAAATAACCTCATCTAGACCAGCCTAGGACCCCTCTGAACCAGCTGGAGCCTACGGCCACCCCTCAAGCAGCCCGCAACTTCCTTATACTTGATAGCCTTCGAAGGACACCCTCACGCGGCCAACACCCAATCCGTGAAACCAACAGCTTCGAAGGCAAGACCAGCGGCGTTCATGCATTTCCAGACCAGGTTTCAGACCCACCACGAGTCTGTCCAAGGTCTAGATTCGTCCTTGTACCACCAGCCTTCGCCTACCCACCGATCTAGACAAAGAAACCAAGAAACCCCTAGCCGCTACACCTCTCGGCCTTCACTCCAACTCTACCGAACCTTACACCAGCCTCATGACTTCACTAACCTGCTCTAAACAGTCCCTTAGCATCAAACAAATGGCAGCCCCCTTGCACAAATCAAGAAAACGTGAGACTTATAACAAAAAGAAGGCATTAATAAACCCAAGAAAATCGAAGATCTTCCATGGACCAGCTTGGATCGAAACTTTTCATGCATGAACACAAACCTCAGTATATAAAACGTGTATGATGCAGAAAAAATGATATAAAGCGTGCCTGATGATGTTTCACGCAAGAATAAAGAATATCAAACGCGTCGGGGAATTGTTTGATGCAAGAACAAGTCAAAGCCAATGGAACCGATGGCTATGCTGGAGATGGTTGATGTAAAGCAGCTGCTGAAAGTGAGAGAATGGAGTGATTGGAGAGGAGTGTCGGTTTGATTGGAGAGGAGTGTCGGTTGCTTCAATTTATTAGGTGTAGGGTAGGTTTAGGTTATTAGTTAATTAATTGATAATGGGTCCTAAATAGTCATTTAAGGGTTTAAAAAGAATTTTAAGTCCAATAAACTTAAAAATAGGCCCATTAAATCCAAACACACTTTCAAATAATATTTCGTATTGGAAAGATTTTAAAAATATTAGCCGAATCCTTAAAAAGCTCCCCGATCCGATAAAATTTGCGCACCGTTAAAATTTAAAATCATGCGAGTAAAATACCCCAAAAATCTCATTTCTTGAAAAATATCTTTAAAACATCTTATATTAATTAATAAAAATGAATCACGTAATTAAAATAATTTTAAAAATCTCATTTCTTGAAAAATACCTTTAAAACATCTTATATTAATTAATAAAAATGAATCATGTAATTAAAATAATTTTCCCTGAAAATTTCCCGGTCTTAGCTCCTCGTTCGTGCGCGAAATGAAACTTAAAAATCACAGTGCATGAACTTTTAAAATTTCATGAATTAAATCCTATCATGCAATAATAATGCATAAAAATAATTAAACACAATTTAATAAAATAAACAAACATTTTATGCTTTAAAATAATTTAATAAATACCAAAAAAATTTAATAATTTGCATGCATGTGGTTCACGTGGACTTTCTGATTTTCGGGACGTTACACTCAATGAGATGCAATAGCTCTTGTTCTAAGAATGTAAACACCGATGAATTAGATCGATTTTGGTTTTACACCAAGCGAAAAATACTCGAAATAATCCGTCGTTAAGATAGCTAATCAGTTTAAAGATTTTAACTTCTGTAAACTGATTAACTGATATAAGGTGGATCAATTCTTACATATATCAGTTCAGTTACGGTGAGAACTGAACTGATAACAGTTCTAATCGATCAAAGCAGTTTGAAAACAATAGTTAAACAGTTAAATACACAAGATATATTTATGGATGTTCGGAGACTTCAACTGCTCCTACGTCACCCCTTCTACCATCTGGGTAGGTATTTATACAAAACTTTGTACAAACTCACTCAGCTTAGAACTTACCCTACTGCCTAACTGAACTCATAGCCTAGACTGAAGGCAACACCTTCCAGCCAAAACTTGTTTAATGTCTATGTGTTAAATACTACATAAACAAGTCTATCGTCTTTGTGTAATACTCATTCAGCTATTCAATAAGCTCAACTCTCTGTCTATGTGAGTGATTGTGAGTGTGCGTCTCCCACACACTGAGAATTTTGCTTCTAGACTAATCAGTTGGCATGCCCTATTTTTCTCTTATTCTCTCATCTTCACACACTTGTGTATTTTCCCACACACACACTTGTTTGTTGATGGTCTTGATCTTGTATTTAAAGAGGCTTGGTACCTGTACATCAAGACTCATCAAATATGTTCGTTTCAATTTGAATCCGTTCTTGGCTTTAAGCTCTGCTGCAACGTTCATTTTGTACTTTGATGGTATAATTTCTTTTATACCATTGTGCACAGCTGGATTCCACTTAGATAAGCTTGTCCTGTTCTGCAAACTGATTGATTCCTAATTAATGCTTTGAACTGGTCAGTTGAACTTATCTTGAACATGTTTGGTGAAATCAGTTGGCTTGTCAGCTGAACTGATTTCGCTGCTTCAGTTGAACTGGTCAGCTGGACTCTTCATCAGTTGAGCTCTTCATCAGCTGACCGGGATTTTTAAGGTCCTCTGCTTAACTGTCTATAATCTGGACAATCAGTTGAACTGGTCTTTTGATATATTAGTTGAACTTGTTAAGTTTGGGCGATCAGTTGGCGCTTTCAGTTGCATCTCGATAGCTTCAGTTTTGGCTTGATAATTGATCAGTTCGAATCCTGATCAGTTCGAGTTACTCCGGACTTAGGTAAATTCATTAAAAATAAAATAACAAGTTTTGTTAAACATGAAAATCAAGATTGGGAACATGAAATGTTCCAACAATCTCTCGCCTTTTGATGATCACAAAACTTAAGCAATTAAGGCGATTTAAAATTTTAAAATTTTCTGATTCTCCCCCTTTGTGAGAATAAAAAACATTTAAAACAATTAAAAAGAATTTTCAGTTCGAGTGATAAGAAAGCTCCCCTCGAGAACTGAATATAAAAATGAGTTTAAAACATTTTTCAGTTCGAGGGATAATTTTTAAAAAAATCCTCCTCAAGAACTGAATTAAAAAACTCATCCTTAAAAATATAATCATTTACGCGATTTAATGAAGTTTTAGCATCTTTTAACTTTCAAGCTGTTTAGGCAACACATTAAATGAAAATATCAGTTAAGTTACATTGAAACCAACAGGATAAATATGATGTTTATTTAATCAAATAAGTGTCTCTTGTATTATACATTAAGCACACCATCTTATATAAGGGAATTGATACTACAATAGCATATTTTAAACAACATCAAATATCAGTTAGTTTATACATAATAGAATTGAATGTACCAAAAACTGGTCGCCTTGAATGCTTTGAAATGCTGCATTGATTTTAAGTCTCTTTTTTGCTCGAAGAGAAGCTAATATGCCTTGGACTTGATATCTGTGCGAGATAACTGGTCGAGCTGACTCAAACTGGACTCAACTGAAGTTGAACGGTATTGATCATCTACTCTGATCTGATATGGCTGTTAAGCGACGGTATACTGCTGATGATTAAGCTCCACTTTAATCATCCAGCATTTCAGCTTAGCTGTATTTTGTTTGTTGATCAGCTGGACTAGAAGGCTAGCAACTGAAATCTTGTCCACCTATCAGTTTAGCTGTTCTGCTGTCATCCGAACTCAAAACCCTGCAAGTTGCTAAAACAACAAAATCCGGAGTCGAGAGAAGTGGCTATAATGTTAGTTGCAGATCCAACAATCTTCTCTCTTCCCATAGTAAGCTCATATAAATTTTTTAATAGGATTTTGAAATCCATTTTAAATAACATTTTGAAACATATTTTAAAATATTTGCTTTCAAATATCCTTCTTAGAACAACTAGTTCTGATACCAATTTTGGATCGGTTCGGGCACCTTTGTAGGTGCTTCAAACACAATATTCTCAATGAACTGCAATAGCTCGTGTTCCAATAATGTAAACTCCGATGAATTAGATCAAGTTTGGTTTTAAACCAAGCGAAAAATACTTAAAATAATCATTCGTTAAGATAGTTAATCAGTTTAAAGCTTTTAACTTGTGTAAACTGATTAACTAATATAAGGAGGATCAGTTCTTGTATATATCAATTCAGTTATGGTGAGAACTGAACTGATAACTGCTCGAACTAATCAAAATCAGTTTAAAAACAATAGTTAAATAGTTAAGTACACAATATATGTTTTTGGATGTTCGAAGACTTCAATTGCTCCTACGTCACCTCTTCTACCCCCTCGAGTAGGTTCCACTAGAAGACTTTGATTTATACAACACTTTATACAAACCCACTCAGCTTAGGACTTACCTCACTGTCTAACTGAACTCTTTGCCTAGACCGAAGGCAACACCTTACAGCCAACACTTGTTTAACATCTATGTGTTAAAGACTACATACACAAGTTTATCGTCTTCGTGCAAGACTCACTCAGCTATTCAATAAGCTCAACTCTCTGACTATGTGAATGATTGTGTGTTTGCCTGTGTGAGAACTGATCTATAAATACCGCACGAAGGTGTTCTCACACACAAAGAATTTTTCTTCTAGACTAAGCAGTTGGCATGCCCTATTTTTCTCTTCTTCTCTGATCTATACACACTTGTGTATTTTCCACACACACACTTGTTTGTTGATGGTCTTGATCTTGTATTTAAAGAGGCTTCATGTCCGTACATCAAGACTCATCAAATATGTTCTCTGCAGTTTGAATTCGTTCTTGGCTTTAAGCTTTGCTGCAACATTCACTTTTGTACTTTGATCGTACAATTTCTTTTATACCGTTTTGCACAACTGGATTCTACTTAGATAATCTTGTCGTGTTCTGCAAACTAATTGATTCCTAATTGATGTTCTGAACTGGTCAGTTGAATTGATCTTGAACTGATTTGGTGAAGGATTCACAAATTGGAAGTTTAAAGATAGGTTAAATATTCATGTTGGCCAGCAATTTTGCACAAACTGTAACGTCTCGAAAATTTGAAGGTCAACGTGAACCACATACATGCAAGTTATCAAATTTCCTATGTATTTTAATTAAATTGTTTTAATTACATGAATTAAATATGGTGTGCATGTTTAGATGTTTAAAATATGGTTTTCAATTAGAATGCATAAAACTGTGTTTTAAAGGTTATTCAAGACGTGATCGGGGAACGGAGACCGGGGATCCATATGAGGGAAAATATTTTTATTAAATAATTATTTTTGTTTAAAATATAGTATATTTTAAATTATATTTTTGAGAATGGCAACTCCGGGGTGTTTTGCACGCAGAGTCTTATTTTTAACCGGTATTCGATTTTCGACAAAAACATGAAATTTTTGAGAACACGACTAATATTTTTACGAACTTCCCAAGACAAAATATTTAAATATTCACTAATGGGCTTAACGAGCCTATTATACTATTATTAATAGGCCTAAGATTGCATTTAATTTTTAATTAAAATAAAACGCCTTAAACCCTACCCCAACCTCCACAAAACTCACACCCCACCCCATGGAATTGTAGTAGGACTCTTCTTCTCCATCATTAGCACACACCACAGGAAATTCTTGAAAGAAAGCCATGAAATTTGAAGGGAAATCATCAAGGTTGCATCCCTCATCTCCTCGCCGACGTTCTACGCATCGCAACATGCGTAATAAACGCAAAAGCATTCCTTAACTTTCTTTCAAACATCTTTCACACCATATTATGTATATTTAATTACCTTTCCTGAAAAACACGATACACATCTTTTTTTTCATTTTTTGACATGTCATGGCCAAACACTCATGTTTTAATGATCCAAAACTCTTGTTATTGGTGCATAAAGGGGCTGCCATGCTAGGGCAGTAAAAAAGGATGAATTTTAGAGATTATTAGGCTAGATACGGTTGCACAATGGCTGGACATGGAGGGTATCAAGCTTGCACGAAAATAAGAGTCCTAGTGACTAAGGGGTCTTCGGCTAGGAGTCCTTGTTGGTTACGGTTTCTAGCACTATTAGAGAATGACTAGGATACCTAATAGGGATGCATGTGGGTCCTAAGATGGCTGCACGAGTGTTGGCGCGAAGGGCAAGCGGGAATCGCCTTAGAGTAGGAAGCCATGCGCATGCTTTAGTTGACGGGTTGAAGGGCTGAGGCTTTCTAGGTCTTCTGGACTAGGTCTAGTAGAGTCCAAAGGGGTTCATTCATGGTCCTATGAGGGGCTCATAGGGGCTGGTCGAGTTGCTTGAAGGTTAGGATAAAAAATTTGCATCATATGGACTACGGTTTAAGAAAATAGGAACACCAAAAATTTTAGTAGGTATCTAGACTAGATCGAGGGTTATAATGGGCTTAGTTTGGGTTGGAAAGGTTTATTCGTGTGTTTTTAATCTTTGCTCCAAGTTTGGTATGTTTTGGTTAAGTTTTGGGTCCACATTAGTAAAAACCGGGAGGTACGTCTAAGCTTTAAAAAAGATTTGGGAAATTAGTCGAGCGGCACAAGCTTACATCTAAGAAGTAATTATGGGTGTATTTTAATGTGATATGTTAAGTTTTGTATGATTTGGATCGTCGTTTCGATGTCTAAGGATAAATATGGAAAGTCAGGGTTTTAGGGATAAAACGGTTAGTTTACACCTGAAAAATGTTAGACATCCTGACAGTGCTCTGAATGCTGTAATATATGTTAAAATATTTATTTTAAATTCTTATGGAATTTTATGATGAAATGTTAACACTAAAAGACGTGTTGCATGTTTGGTGTAACATACCGTACTTTTAAACTATTTTAAAATTTGTGGAAAAATAAAAAATTTTCTTAAATGAGTAATCATCATTCAATTTCAATAAAAACATATTGTTCATCCAAAATATTTGCGTCAAAAGATGAAAATAAAGTTTGCTAAAGTATTCGATAAACATCGTTAAACAATCCCCTCAAAATCCAATGCATAAAAATCTTAAAACATGGGCGGTCCTCGGGTTTAGCCTCCCGCACAGTCCAAGCCGGCTCACTTGTCCCTACCCCTTGTCTCCTCAAGGTCATCCTCACCTGGATCGATCAAGTCTAGTGAGTCTAAAGACTCAACATGTATAAACTGGAGATAACAAATAATACATAATAAAACCACATGCATCTTTAAATTAGGGTGTACATACTTGAAACTTGAACGTAATTACATAAACATAGACGTTCCATCATCGTAAAACATTTCATAAACATACTTGCATCATACATACTTGAACATGCATAAACTTCATCTTTTTGCGTAGATATATGTTTCAAAGCAAGTGACTCATACATAAATGTGCTTGGTCAGACTAAACCACAGTACTGTGTTGGCAGGAAAAATCCACTACCACATACATGAGATCCCCGGTCATGCTTTACAGGGGGGATTGGTCCCTGATCATGCTTTACCACTTTCCAATCCTGATCTAAACCAGGTCATGCTTTACCGGGGTGGAGAGGTTCTTGGCCACGTTCACCGACTTCCAAACCCGTTCATAATTGGTCACAAGACATTTAGCATTCCTCAAAAATAAAATATTTTCTCATTTTTCACGTTGAATATACTTACATGGCGTTGAAAGATTCGTTGGATCTCGCTTGGGACCACTGCTGCACATACTGATATGAGTTCAAGCGCTTATCTTTCATAACTTAGACGTATTAATCATGCTCACCCCCAAAATGACAAATTTCCATATGACGTTCTAAATATCTCGGGACTCGACCTCGTTTAATCATCGTACTAAATCATGACACCAAACCTGTGGGGACCCAAACCTAATTCGTCTTCTTAATCATCTCTGGGATTAATTGGATCAATTAATTAATTTGGGTCTAAATTTTTTTATTAATTTTTTTAAATACATAAGTGCGGAACATATGATAATCAATCTTATTTCGTTTACAAGATCAAGTTTAATATCTACAACCTGATCAACAGTACAAGTCTGGTACAAACACAACAACAGTCAGATAAGTCCGGTGAGAATATAATTCCCTGTATAAACAACATAAACATGCATTTCATATAAAAGCATATATAAAAGCATATAACAGTTATCACTAATATGTATCATAATCTGAAAGACATGAATCGATATAAACTATAAGTCAAACTCTTGACTCTTAATCTCTGACTAGACTCTTCTCTAATCTAGGGATCCCGATTCCTGGACATTGGCACACTATATCGAATCTCTGCAATAGAAGTCGATCTACTCCTAAGCAACATCGATATAAACCAAAAATCCAGTGACTTGGCACCTCTGCCAATGACTAGGCACATCTGCCATGACTCTTTCTCGATGTCTATCCTCTTTTCTCTGCTTTTCTATAAATCAATAGAACAAGCTTATACATTCAATGAATACAAAGGTATTAAAGTAATCACAAATAAGTATGTGGTTTTGGGAAAGTCAAGTCGAATCTAACTCGAGTCGTATCTCCCGGTTAACATTGATTTATACCTTTTTTTTGTTGATCTGACGAAGTCGAAGTCTTGAATTCGAAGCTGTCAATACTCAATCTGGCAATGACATTATTGAGAAGTACAATATCAATATATAACTCAAATCAATACTAGATATGATCATAACTCAATCTAATTCTGTTTCGACGGCATAACAACACAATCTCGATATACCCAGCAATATGATATCAACAGATACTCTAATGGCCCGAAAATTCAAGTTTGAAAATTTGCGGAAAAATTAAAATTTTATTTTTAAAATAATCAAAATTGCCTCATTCACAAAATCAACTGATAAATCAAGTTTAAATGTTCAAAATAGCAGCGGAAGAAATTATTACTCGCCAAAATAACAAGTTAAAGTATCCAACAACTGATAAAATGTTTGAGCATAAAAAATGGCAAGTGCTGTAAATGAGGTCCTCGGGTCCCACTACTGCCAACCCAAGCTAGCTCACTGGTCCCCGCCCTCGGTCCCGACATCATCAGTACCTACAACAATCAAGTATAGTGAGCTTTAAGACTCAGCATGCATCTATCGTAAATAACGATAAATAATATAGTAAAATTGCATGGAAGTAAAAATATCATGTCATGAGGCATAATGTGAAAATGACTTGTCATGATCAATTATAATACGTGCATAACTGAACTGAAAATCATAGTGAAAATGTTTTCTCCTTGGAGCCCTGAATAAAATAGCATGTCATAAATTTTCTGTTGAGATTATGGTCTACACAAGTGGCCCCTGCACTGAACTGAACTGAACTGACCGGTAAGTGGCGACCGGATAATACAATGCTCCCATGACCTGTAACTGGCGATCGGGTGAACTAATGAACGTCTGATTCGACTAATGCCATAGTATACTGGGTGGTACATAACTGAACTGACTGGTAACTGGCGACCGGATAATATAATGCTCCCATGATAGTGAAATGGCCACAAGCAATATCGCATAAATCTCAAAAATGAATATTTTATCTTTTTATGCACGTAATATAATTAAATGACATAATGAAATATCTTGTATTATTTTACCACATGGATTGGATCGTTCCCAGGCTCGCTGCCACCTAAATTTAACATGAAAAATATGCAAATGATTTTTTTGACCAAACTTTGTAATTGAATCCAAAAACGAGACAATTACGTCCAACGACTCCGTATTTAATCATGACTCCGTGCCAACCCAAACCAACACCGAACCATCATTTAGTCAAGATTAAAATACACTTAAAATGATAAAATAATGCTCCTAAAATTATGCAAGGACTGAAATTTTGGTTAATGGAGGCCAGAACAAGAAACGCTCTTTTGAGAGTCAATTTGGCACATCGCACCGTAATTGACCTCAAAAATGATCTGAATCACAAACGGCCAAAACCATGACCTTTCCAACTCAATGAGGCACTGTCCAGTCCAAGGCCATAGGCTAAAAACCAACCAAGAACTCGAACGAGCCACTGAACCGAAGCAGCAAGTTTCTGTCCACAAAAATACAGCAGCTGTGCTTTGGTTTCCTTGCGTCGTTTGCAAGGCTATCAGAACCTCTTACCAACATTCTAAGGAATGATTTGAACCATGGCTAAGGGCCCTAGGCCAGCCACCATTCGCATCACACCATAACTCAACCGAAAGTCACACCCGAGAGCACCCTTGCATGCGTGTGGTGTTTTGCTTCGTTTGCTGTCTCGTGTCGTTCCAGTGGCCATTTGATTGACCATGGCACGATCTAGACATCCAGAGGTATGGTATGAACCGTGGCTAAGGGCCATAGTCCAACCAAGATCCACACCATTCCTCAAAACCGAATGTTATACTTGCTGAAAAATGAGAAAGCTGAAAGGGGGAAGGGGCTGTTCTTGTTCTTTGATTTAAAAACCTATGCAACCATGGATCAAGCCTCAAAAGGGAGACTTGATCACGTCTTAGACATCGCAAGGGGAGGCTCTAATCATGGCTATAGCCCTTAGGGCAGCCAGGACCAGATCCATCCACCTTTGACAGCAACAAAGAAAATCGAATGCAAAAAGGGACACGCTTGGGAGTTGCTGTCATTTCTTGATTTCGGCTAGCATGGGACTCAAACCAATGGACAAATGTGTTCCTAACATGTCCTAGTATATGCCTAGGAGCAGCCTTGGGAGCCTGGAATCGAACCAATACCTGAAACCATCAAAACAATGCAACCCGTGAAGCATGAAATGGAGTAGCCGAAATTCTGCACTCATATTTCGAAAATAATTTGGAAAGATTTCGATTTGATTGAAAGATCATGATCATGCAGTGCTTAAAATTCATAATACAACTTGATTGAAGAGCAAGGAAGAACATATCCATGCCTGGTTTCGTTTTGAAAAGAAACGAACGAACGCAACGACGCGGCGCGGAGGAGATGGAGCGAAGCGCTACCTTGCTTGCTACTCGATTTTTTTCTCCTATTTCTTGCTATGATGCTCACGAATTTTCTACTCTGAAATGCTCTGAATTTTGGTCATGGGAGAGGGGAAGTGATGGTTAGGAGAGTGAGGGGAAAAGGTTGCAATATAGGTGGGATGGCAAGACCAAGTCTCCTCTCTTTTGAATTTTGAATTTGGTTGATATCAAATGATTTGTTGGGGAGGGAAATGGATGAGCAATGACCGATTATTCCCATGCTAAACTAGTCTAGGATAATGATCTAAAAATAAATAAAGGGTGGTAAATAAATGAAGGGGTTATCATGTTAAGAAATGGCAAAGAATGGGTCAAAGGTTGAGTTGGCAAGGAATTGATTAATCTTTTAAGGGTGGCCGAAATTCAACAATTTAATGGAGGGAAAATATTGTTTGGTTAGTAAATTTTTAAACCTTAAGAGCCTTACCTATCCTTTAAATAATTTAGTGAATTAACACCTCAATTAAGGGACCTAAATGAACTTATTTCCTACTCACCTCAAGTTACTAAAATAATTCATTAAACCTCCTTTTTAACTTAAATAAACTTACTAGCTAGCTAAAATAAACTCTAGGAATGATTTCTTAAATCTTAAATTTTATCTCAAAACTCCAACTTCAGTCCTGCCTCACCGAATTAACTGAAAAGATAAAAATTAAACTACTGCATAAAATAATTAACTTTAAAGAAAAGCATTTAAATACTCATGCAATAAAATCATTTTAATTTAAAATACTAGAATTATGCATGGCTTTTACGTAGTCTAATTTACGGGTTCTACAACCCTTCCTCCCTTAAAAGAAATTCCGTCCTCGAAATTAAAACTCACCGAATAACTCGGGGTACCGACTCCTCATCTCTGACTCCGACTCCCACGTAGCTTCCTCCTCTGAATGGTTGAGCCATTTGACTTTGACTCGCTTAACCAGCTTGTTCCGAAGCTTCTTCTCCTATCTGTCTAAGATCTGAACTGGTCTCTCCTCATAAGATAGGTTCGGAGTAAGCTGCAACGGCTCAAAGTTCAAGACATGCGAACGATTCGCCATGTACTTCCTCAGCATAGAGACGTGGAAGACATTGTGTACTCCGGCCAGATTCGGCGGAAGAGCCACACGATAAGCTAGCGTCCCAACTCTGTCGAGGTACTCAAATGGTCCAATGAATCTCGGACTGAGCTTCCCTTTCTTTCCGAATCGCATGACACCCTTCATAGGTGCTACCTTCACAAAGACATGGTCGCCGACGGCAAACTCTAAATCTCTCCTCCACTGATCTGCATAACTCTTCTGTCAACTCTGAGCAGTCCTCATCCTATCACGGATCTTGACTACTACATCGGCAGCCTGCTGAATAATCTCTGGACCCAATTCTGCTCTCTCTCCTACTTCATCCCAATGAATAGGAGATCTACACTTGCGGCCATATAGTGCCTCATACGGAGCCATACCAATAGACGACTGGAAACTGTTGTTGTAGGTGAACTCTACTAATGGCAAGTTCGACTCCCAACTCCCAGAGAAATCCATCACACAAGCATGGAGAAGATCCTCCAAGATTTGAATAACTCGCTCTGACTGCCCATCTGTCTGCGGATGGAAAGCTGTGCTAAACAGCAACTTCGTACCCATAGTCGAATGCAAACTCTTCCAAAATGGGGAAGTGAATCTAGGATCTCTGTCAGATACGATAGAAACTGGAATACCATGAAGTCGGACTATCTCCCGGATATACAACCTTGCATACTGAATCATGGTGAAAGTCGTCTTAATAGGCAAGAAGTGCGCTGATTTGGTAAGACGCTCTACAATCACCCAGATAGCATTTGATCATCTGACTGACTTCGGCAATCCGGTCACAAAGTCCATGGTAACACTCTCCCACTTCCACTCGGGAATAGGAAGAGGCTTGAGCAAACCTGCAGGTCTCTGATGCTCCGCCTTCACTAACTGGCAAGTCAGACACTCGGATACAAACTGTCTGATGTCTTTCTTCATCCCAGGCCACCAATACAATAACTACATGTCTTTGTACATCTTCGTGCTCCCAGGGTGAATAGAGTACGGCGACATGTGGGCCTCTGATAGAATATCTGCTCGAATAGAATCGCTGCTAGGAACCCATATCCTGTCTCGGTATCTCACAATACCGTCGCTGACTGAATACAAGACACTGCCCTTGGCCTCATCTCTCTGCTTCCACTTTGTTAACTGCTCATCTGCTGACTGACCACTGCGAATACGGTCAAGAAGAGAAGACTGAATAGTCAAGGTAGATAGACGAGGAACTCAACCTCGAGGATATAACTCTAGATCAAACCTCTGCATCACAATCTGAAGAGGTCTCTGAATCGTCAAATGGGCCATCACTGCGACTTTTCTGCTCAAAGCATCTGCAACTACATTAGCTTTACACGGGTGGTAGCTAATGTCACAGTCATAATCCTTCACAAGCTCCAACCAACGCCTCTGACGCATGTTCAGCTCCTTCTGCTTAAAGAAATACTTGAGGTTCTTGTGGTCGGTAAATATCTGGCACTTCTCTCCATACAAATAATGCCTCCAAATCTTCAAGGCAAAAACCACGACGGCCAACTCTAGATCATGGGTAGGGTAGTTCTTCTCATGACTTTTCAACTGTCTAGAAGCATATGCTATCACCTTCCCATGCTGCATCAATACTGCGCCCAAACCGAGCTTCGAAGCATCGGTATACAAAACAAAATCTCCGGGCCCTGACGGCATGGCCAAAACTGGTGCTGAGATAAGAGTTTGCTTCAAAGTATCGAAGCTCTTCTGACACTCCTCCCTCCACACAAATTTTGCATTCTTCTTGGTCAATGATGTGAGTGGAACGAAAATAGAGGAGAATCCCTTAATGAACTTCCGATAATATCCTGCTAGCCCAAGAAAATTGCGGATATCTGATGCATTCTTCGGCACAACCCAATCTTTGACTGCGGCAACTTTCGCTGGGTCTACCTCAATACCACTGCTAGAAATAATGTGGCCTAAGAACGCCACCTTCTCTAACCAAAATTCGCACTTACTGAACTTTGCGAATAACTTGTGCTTCTGCAAGGTCTGCAGCACTGTGGTCAGATGTTTGCTGTGATCCTCCTGATTCTTCGAGTAGACGAGAATGTCGTCTATGAATACTATCACAAAATGGTCAAGATACGGCTGAAGTACGTGATTCATGAGATCCATGAAGATCGCTGGCGCATTCGTCAGACCGAACGGCATCACAAGGAACTCATAGTGGCCATAACGAGTCCTGAAGGCAGTCTTGAAAACATCAGCATCTCTCACCCTCAACTAGGTGATAACCGGAACGCAGATCTATCTTGGAGAATATCGAAGCTCCCTGCAACTGGTCAAACAAATCCTTGATCCTCGGAAGTGGGTACTTGTTCTTCACTGTAACCCTGTTCAACTCCCGGTAGTAAATACAAAGCCTCATAGAGCCATCTTTCTTTTTCACAAATAAGACTGGCGCGCCCCATGGTGAAAAACTCGGGCGAATGAACTCCTTGTCAAGAAGTTCCTGAATCTGCTTTTTAAGCTCTGCCATCTCTGTCGGTGCTAGTCGGTACGGTGCTTTTGAGATCGGAACCGTACCTGGCATAAGCTCGATAGAAAACTCCACCTCTCTCTCGGGTGGCATACCAGAGACGTCTTCCGGAAAAACGTCTAGAAAATCCCTGACAACTGGGACATCTGAAGCTGACTGACTGGGTGCCTCGGGGACAGATACAAAAGTTGCTAAAAACGCCCGACACCCTCTATGCATGAGCTTAATTACTAGCCTTGACATAAGGAATAATGCGCGGTAAGTGAAAGTACCTGTCCAGCTCGAATAAGAATTGCGTCATTCTAGGCGGTCAGACTAAAACAGATCTTCGCTGGAAGTCAATCAAAAATCTGTTCCGCAATAGCCAGTCCATCCCTAGAATGATGTCAAACTCTGGCATCGGCAACACGATTAGATCCGCATAAACGAGGTTGCCATGGAGCTCAAGATCTATGTCTCGGATCACATTGGTAGCTGCCATCTCCTCACCAGAAGGCAATACTACTGAATAGGCTACATCTAGCCCAACGGTCTTGACCTTGAGGAAATTAGAAAAACCTCCGAAATAAATGAGTGAGTGGCCCCTGAATCTATCAAGGCCTTCGTAGCGGAACCAGATATAAATATTCTCCCTGAAAGGTTGGAATACTAAGCGGAACCCAATAATCACAAGAACTAACTTATAGACATGCAAAGGTCAAAGTTCTTCTAGCTTAAATTTCCCAAAAATAATACTGAGTAGAGCATGCAATCCTATCGCAATTCTAAGTTCAAGATCTCAATCCCGATTCCCAAAACATTAATTCCCAAATGTAAACTTAAAGCTTTAAATGTACCTGTCATGAGCATTGTATCTGGGTTCGTCTCCGTAGCATGGAGAGCAAACACTCTGCCTTGGGTAGGCAAATTCCTCTGAGGGCACTGCAGCAACATGTGGTCTGGACTGCCACACTTGTAACACTTCCCTGAGCCAAAAATACAAGCTCCAGGATGGCGACGTGAGCACTTAGGGCAAACTGGGTGCTCAAAAGTCCTCGGGGCTGGGCGTCCCCATTGCTGCTGCTGACCCCTGTTTCTAGGCGGTCCGTGAAAAGGTCTCTTGTTCTGCTGCTGATGCTGCTGAGGAGGAGGGCGGTGTGGTACCTGGACTGGGCGCTTGCCATGGCAGTCTCTCTCGGTATCACGCTGATCCTGCTCTGCGGCTAGAGCTTTGGAGACAGCGACCTCATAAGTAGTAGGGTCAGACACCCTAACATCACGGCGCAAGATCGGCCGTAGACCCACCAAGAAATGCATCAACTTGGCTTTGGCATCATTCGCGATCAGGGGTACAAAATGACAACCCCTCTCAAAATTACGGATGAACTCCGTAACAGTCAGATCTCCCTGCCTCAGGCTCATGAACTCAGTGGTCAACCTGGTGCGCACCTCCTCAGTGAAATATTTGGAGTAGAACACCTCCGTGAAGCGCGCCCAACTCAGTGTAGCCAAGTTCAGGGCTACTGATGCTCCTTCGCACCATAAGCGGGCATCTCCTCCGAATAAGTAGGTGGCACATCAGACTCTATCTGCATCTCCAAGCTCCATGAACTCGAAGATAACCTCGAGGGACTTGATCCAGCCCTTGGCAATCATGGGGTCCGTCGTCCTTGAAAACTCCTTAGGACGCATCTTCATGAATCTCTCATAGACACCCTCGGGCCCTGTCGGCCAGGTTGCCACAGCATGGTTCCCCGCAAACTGTGCGAAAAATTGAGTCATTCCAGCTAGCATCTGGCCACTCATGTCAGGTGGAGGGGGTGGTGGAGGTGGTAAGTCTCTCTCCTGCCTCTGCTCCTCCCTGTCCTCTTGGCGAGGCTCCTCATTTCTAGTGCGCTCGAGAATGCGTCTAGGGGCATAATCTTCCATACATAACCCATACGTAACCAACATGCATAATTCCATAATTTATTTAAATTTAAATACTGAACAATAAAATAAATCTGGACGTAAAATAATTCATGAAAACATGCTGTCAAATAATTCATGCTTTGAGTAAAATGCGCAAATCTAAAACTTACAGACCGAAGACGTGACTTCATGAGCTTCTCGTGGTAAGTAGTAGTACAACCCTTTACAGAACCATTGCTCTGATACCAGCTCTAATGGCCCGAAAATTCATGTTTGAAAATTTGCGGAAAAATTAAAATTTTCTTTTTAAAATAATCAAAATTGCCTCATTCACAAAATCAACTGATAAATCAAGTTTAAATGTTCAAAATAGCAGCGGAAGAAATTATTACTCGCCAAAATAACAAGTTAAAGTATCCAACAACTAATAAAATGTTTGAGCATAAAAAATGGCAAGTGCTGTAAATGAGGTCCTCGGGTTCCACTACTGCCAACCCAAGCTAGCTCACTGGTCCCCGCCCTCGGTCCCGACATCATCAGTACCTACAACAATCAAGTCTAGTGAGCCTAAAGACTCAGCATGCATAAATTGTAAATAACGAGTAAATAATATAGTAAAATTGCATGGAAGTAAAAATATCATGTCATGAGGCATAATGTGAAAATGACTTGTCATGATCAATTATAATACGTGCATAACTGAACTGAAAATCACAGTGAAAATGTTTGCTCCTTGGAGCCCTGAATAAAATAGCATGTCATAAATTTTCTGTTGAGATTATGGTCTACGCAAGTGGCCCCTGCACTGAACTGAACTAAACTGACTGGTAAGTGGCGACCGGATAATACAATGCTCCCATGACCTGTAACTGGCGATCGGGTGAACTAATGAACGTCTGATTCGACTAATGCCACAGTATACTGGGTGGTACATAATTGAACTGACCGGTAACTGACGACCGGATAATATAATGCTCCCATGATAGTGAAATGGCCACAAGCAATATCGCATAAATCTCAAAAATGAATATTTTATCTTTTTATGCACGTAATATAATTAAATGGCATAATGAAATATCCTGTATTATTTTACCACATGGATTGGATCGTTTCCAGGCTCGCTGCGACCTAAATTTAACATGAAAAATATGCAAATGATTTTCTTGACCAAACTTTGTAATTGAATCCAAAAACGAGACAATTACGCCCAACGAATCCGTATTTAATCATGACTCCGTGCCAACCCGAACCAACACCGAACCATCATTTAGTCATGATTAAAATACACTTAAAATGATGAAATAATGCTCCTAAAATGATGAAAGGGCCGAAATTTCGGTGAATGGAGGTCAAAACATGAAACGCTCTTTCGAGAGTCAATTTGGCACATAGCACCGTAATTTCTCGTACGACCTCAAAAATGATCTGAATCACGAACGGCCAAAAACATGACCTTCTCAACTAAATGAGGCACTGTCCAGTACAAGGCTATAGGCTAAAAGCCAACCAAGAACTCGAACGAGCCACTGAACCGATGCAGCAAGTTGCTGTCCACAAAAATACAGCAGCTGTGCTTTGGTTTCCTTGCGTCGTTTGCGAGGCTAATGGCCATTGGGGCTTGAACCCCCGACCAGAACCTCTTACCAACATCCTAAGGAATGATTTGAACCATGGCCAAGGGCCCTAGGCCAGCCACCATTCGCATCACACCATAACTCAACCGAAAGTCACACCGGAGAGCACCCTTGCATGCGTGTGGTGTTTTGCTTCGTTTGCTGTCTCGTGTCGTTCCAGTGGCCATTTGGTTGACCATGGAACAATCTACGCATCCAGAGGTATGGTATGAACCGTGGCTAAGGGCCATAGGCCAACCAAGATCCACACCATTCCTCAAAACCGAATGTTATACTTGCTGAAAAATGAGGAAGCCGAAAGGGGGAAGGGGCTGTTCTTGTTCTTTGATTTAAAAATAGATGCAACCATGGACCATGCCTCAAAAGGGCGACTTGAACACGTCTTAGACATCACAAGGGGAGGTTCTAATCATGGCTATAGCCCTTAGGGCAGCCAGGACCAGATCCATCCACCTTTGATAGCAACAAAGAAAATCGAATGCAAAAAGGGACACGCTTTGGAGTTGCTGTCATTTCTTGATTTCGGCTAGCATGGGACTCGAACCAATGGACAAATGTGTTCTTAACATGTCCTAGTACATGCCTAGGAGCAGCCTTGGGAGCCTGGAATCGAACCAATACCTGAAACCATCAAAACAATGCAACCCGTGAAGCATGAAATGGAGTAGCCGAAATTCTGCCACTCATATTTCGAAAATAATATGAAAAGATTTCGGTTTGATTGAAAGATCATGATCATGCAGTGCTTAAAATTCATAATACAACTTGATTGAAGAGTAAGGAAGAACATATGCATGCCTGGTTTCGTTTTGAAAAGAAACGAACGAACGCAACGACGCGGCGCGGAGGAGATGGAGCGCTTTGCTACCTTGCTTGCTACTCGATTTTTTCTACTATTTCTTGCTATGATGCTCACAAATTTTCTACTCTGAAATGCTCTGAATTTCGGTCATGGGGGAGGGGAAGTGATGATTAGGAGAGTGAGGGGAAAAGTTTGCAATATAGGTGGGATGGCAAGACCAAGTCTCCTCTCTTTTGAATTTTGAATTTGGTTGATATCAAATGATTTGTTGGGGAGGGAAATGGATGAGCAATGACCGATTATTCCCATGCTAAACTAGTCTAGGATAATGATCTAAAAATAAATAAAGGGTGGTAAATAAATGAAGGGGTTATCATGTTAAGAAATAGCAAGGAATGAGTCAAAGGTTGAGTTGGCAAGGAATTGATTAATCCTTTAAGGGTGGCCAAAATTCAACAATTTAATGGAGGGAAAATATTGTTTGGTTAGTAAATTTTTAAACCTTAAGAGCCTTACCTATCTTTTAAATAATTTAGTGAATTAACACCTCAATTAAGGGACCTAAATGAACTTATTTCCTACTCACCTCAAGTTACTAAAATAATTCCTTAAACCTCTTTTTTAATTTAAATCAACTTACTAGCTAGCTAAAATAAACTCTGGAAATGATTTCTTAAATCTTAAATTTTATCTCAAAACTCCAACTTCAGTCCGGCCTCACTGAATTAACTGAAAAGATAAAAATTAAACTACTGCATAAAATAATTAACTTTAAAGAAAAGCATTTAAATACTCATGCAATAAAATCGTTTTAATTTAAAATACTAGAATTATGCATAGTCTCATACGTAGTCTAATTTACGGGTTCTACAGATACAAATCTCAACATCTCATAATCCATCGATAAACACAATTCCAATACCATATCTTTATATTCTAAAATAATTCAAATCTGAAAAATGACAACAATTCCATACGGTATCTGTTCTTCAATCTCATTTCGATTATACGATTACCATAATCTCAGGAATACATAATATAGATCAAATCATGATTCCTTCAATATCATGTTTTCAAATCACAAAAGAAAGTAGTAGAACTTACGTCCTGTTGAAGCTCTTGTCGAGAGGAACACCGAACTCAACTCAGAGTGAAATTCCAACGGTCGGATCTTGTAAAATCAGAATTCTATTCATTGAAGGAAAACTTGAAATCTCCTATGGCTTTTCTCGGTTTCTTCCTGGGAACTCTGAATGAATGAAAGAGTTTTACATAAATATTGCATGGCAAGTACATGTGGCTTCATCTTTGTGCAGCACGTCTCGCGCATATGCGCGACCATCATCGGCGCATAAGCGAGAGACTCTTGTCTCCGCACATAAGGAATTCACCATCTCGCGCATACGCGCATCCCATCCCGCCGCATATGCGCGAGACCTACTGTCTCTGCGCATAAACACATATCTTGCTCGCGCATATGCGCGAGACCTACTGTCTCGGAACTTCTTCCTTGCACATGCTCGCGCATATGCGCGTCTCTTCTCGCGCATTTGCGCGAGGTCTTCTGCCTCGGCATGTGCTACTCGCGCATATGCTTGTATCTCTGCCGCGCATGTGCGCGATACCTACTGTATTCCCACAATGCCAAACTCAGTGGTCCTTCTATAATTCCATCAATACATAATTAATAATCTTGGATTAACAGAAAAAAATATCGGTCATTACAATTCTCCCCCTCTAAGATCTCATTTTGTCCCCGAAATCACATGCAATTATGTTGGAAACTAAATTCCGGCGTTTGACAAAATATGAATACTCTGAAAATACGAACCAACTGATCGAGTAAACTGAACTCATCAACTGGACTTAATAACTGAAATCAACTGACTGATCAGTTGGAAACTGATCAGTTGATATATTCAGCCGTATGCTAAGCACCCTTCAACCGAACATATCTCGGGAAAGAACAATCAACTGTCAAGAGACATAGAAGATTGCAACGCCGTACTTCAATCAATACAGCTTAGAAAAACGCATTTCGGCGAAAGCAATTAAGACGCCGCATCACAATAAATGAAGCAAACAATGTCCAAGGAATAATCAACGGATACCAAGATTCAAATTCATCTCAAGTTACCGTTGGAGAAAAGAAGCTTATAAATATGACAGAAGAACAGCTGAAGAAAGTGAGTCAACACTATTCAAAAGCTTGCTGTCACTCTGTCAAAATCTCAGCTCAATCTTACTTGATATATTCGTAGCAGTTAAGGCTACAATTTGAGCTCATTAGCAACTTGTAATAATCGTTGAAATTTGATAGTGCTAATATCAGTTACACACTGAGAACATTCGGTAATACTAAGAGTTTCAGTTTTGGCAGTGTTAAGTCCAAATTGAAGTGGGTCAGTACAATTCTTGTATTTGATCAAAGTCTTTTAGTGGATATCCTATCCTTGAGATAGAAGGGGTGACGTAGGAGTAATTAAATTCTCCGAACATCCAGAAACAACCCTTGCCTACTTTATTTCAGTTTCGTATTCTATCTTTCAGTCAGTTATTTTCCGCAACTACTTTAGTTTAACTGATTGTCATTGACCAACAAGATTCCGAGAATCAGTTTGTCACCAAACTGAACTCAAAATTCGAAAAATATCAGTTTTAATTGTGAGTGTTTATTCAACCCCCCCTTCTAAACACTCTTGATACGTTAATCGATCCTATCAAGTGGTATCAGAGCGGTTGAATCTTGTTCTTGAATACTTTTGATCTAAAAACTTGCCAGCATGACTTCATTCAACAAAATTCCCATGTTCTCCAGAGAAGAATTTGATGATTGGAAAATCAGAATGCAGGCTCATTTGGCTGCACAAGATGATGACATGTGGTATGTCATAACTGATGGACCCATGAAGATTCTAAAAGCAAATACAGCAGTTGCCATAACAGAAGGGGCACCACAAAGAATAGAAAATCCCAGAGATGAATGGACAACTGAAGACAAAGGAAAAGCAAATCTTGACAATGTGGCTAAAGACATTCTGTACAAAACGCTGGACAAAGTAACTTTCAGCAAAATAAAGATGTGTAAAACAGCCAAAGAAATTTGGGAGAAGCTGATCCAGCTGTATGAAGGAAATGATCAAACCAAGGAAAATAAACTTTCTGTTGCTATGCAAAAGTTTGATAACATCAAAATGAAAGCAGGAGAATCGATGCACGAGTATGATGAAAGAGTAAGCAGTGTCATCAATGAGTTAAATGCACTTGGAAAAGTGTATACTAACAAAGAGATTTCACTAAAGATAATGAGAGGTCTTCCCAAGGAATGGGATGTCAAAACCATGGCAATGAGGGAGTCCAAAGATCTAAACCAGATTGAACTTCATGATTTATTTGCTGATTTAAAGGCTTATGAGTTCGAGCTGCAGACCAGAGAAGGAGAACCATCCACCCCTGCAGCCACAACTGCTCTAGCTGCTGTCAGAACTGAACAAATTAGTTCAGTCGAAAAATCTTCTGATCAGTTGAGTAATGATGCTATGTCATTATTCATCAAAAAATTCGGAAGATTCATGAGAAAGAATCAAGGGAACTTCCAGAAGCCATACCAAAGGAACAATTCCAAAGATGAACCAAATGCCTGCTATAACTGTGGCAAATCAGGTCACTTCATTGCTGATTGTCCTAAACCCAAGAAGGACAGTCAAGGCTCAACTGACAGAAGAAAGAAATCATATGAACGCAAAAGAAGATCCAAGGAAGATAAGAAGGTCTTCAGAAAGAAACATGAGGTACTCTTAGCTGAAAAAAACAAATCTAAATGGGCAGAAACTGACAGTGAAGAGTCGGAACCAGAAAGCTCATGCAGTTCAAGTGATGATGAGGAAGTAAAGTGCTTGATGGCTAATGATGCAGCAGAAGAATCATCTAGCCAACAGGTATTTGATTTGAGCTCAACTGATTTCACACGAGAAGAACTCATTCTAACACTACATGACATGGTAAATGAGTATCAAAAGCTTGCATCATCATTTGAAGAAATCAAAGCAATGCAAACTGATCCCACAGACAATAAAACCAAAACTGATGAATCAGTCGATGGGTTGAGTCTAAAAAGAGAAATTGCTGAGTTAAAAGCAGAAAGAAACAAAAACCAGGAATTAATCCAGAAGTTAATTCTTGAAAATTCAAAACAAACTGAACTTATTCAGGCTTGGAACAAATCATCTGTTTCATTGACTGATATACAGAACTCCCAAAAATCAGTAACTGATAAAACTGGTTTGGGGTTCTGTAACCAAGATGAAATGTCAACCAATGATACTTAACCAAAGCTGAATATGGGCAAAGGGAAATACATTCACTTTGTCAAATCAGTTATGGTACAAGAACAATCAGAGCCAAGTAAACTGGTTGAAAAGCCAACTGAAAGTATGAACAAGGACAAAAGATATGGTATTGGTTATAGTAAAAAATTCTCAACTGATTCACAAAGTCAGTCATCAAAGAGATTTTACAAAAACTATTCGAATTGCTATTCCAATTACTATAACTGCAAGCCAGTTCAGAAGAGATATAGACTGAACAATCAGTTGAATAAAGCTAAAACACATATTGTATCATTCGTACACTACACAAGCACACAAAAGCCGAGAAAAATCATTTGGAATACAGCTACTGGAAAGCCTGTTAGACTAATCCAAGTATGGGTTCCTAAAGGAATAATCAGTTCAGGACCCAAATAGATATGGGTACAAAATTATATTATGTGTGTGACTGCAGATAACAGGTAAAAACAAGAACTCAATATGGTATTTGGACAGTGGATGTTCTCGACATATGACAGGAGATGCAAGTGTGCTATCTCAACTGATCAAATACAGTGGTCCAAATATCAGTTTTGGGGACAATTTCAAAGGTAGAACTGTGGATAAGGGTAAGCTTATCCATGTTAACTTTACTTTTAAAGATGTTCTATTAGTAGAAAACCTGAAGTATAACTTGATCAGCATCAGTCAGTTATGCGACAGTGGATTCTCAGTACATTTTGACAAAAACTCATGTTCAGTCAAAACTTCAACTGATGAAATCATACTAACTAGCAAACGTTGTGGAAACACATATAAAGTCAGTTGGAATGATCAAACTTATGCACCAGTTTGTTTTATTGCTTCCAAATCATCTAAAAACTGGTTGTGGCACAAGAGACTAAGTCATCTAAACTTTAAATACACTGCCTATCTGAGTAAACATGAACTTGTAACTGGTTTGCCCAAAATAGACTTTTCAAAAAAAAAACTTTGCTCAGCATGTCAGTATGGTAAACAAGTACGATCTTCTTTTAAAAACAAGGGTTGTAAATCTTCATCCAGATGCTTAGAACTGTTGCACATGTATCTCTTTGGTCCTATACCAGTCATGAGCTTAGGGGGAATGAAATACACCTTGGTAGTCGTTGATGATTTTTCAAGATTTACTTGGGTTATTTTTCTCAAATGTAAAGACCATACTGCTTCACAACTGATAAAGCTCTTCAAAAGACTTTTAAATGAAAACTCAGTTGGAATTGATCGAATCAGATCAGATCGAGGAACTGAATTCATCAATCAAACTCTTTCAAATTTTCTAGAGGATGGTGGAATTAAGCATGAGCTCTCAGCAGCCAGAACTCCTCAGCAAAATGGTGTAGCTGAGAGAAGAAATCGGACCCCTAAGGAAGCTGCTAGAACAATGCTTGCTGATTCTGGTATTTCTCAAAGGTTTTTGGTAGAGGCAGTAAACACTGCGTGTTATACTCAGAACAGATCAAAGATTAATAAGAATCACATGAAAACACCATATGAGATCTGGCATGGAAGAAAAAGTATAATTACTTATTTCAAAATATTCGGCTGCAGATGTTTTATCCTTGATAATGGTAAAAATTATTTAAAAGCGTTTGATGCTAAATCTGCAGAGGGAATATTTCTTAGATACTCATCAGTTAGTATAGCTTATAGAGTCTTTAATAAGAAAACCCTAAATGTTGAAGAATCAGCTCGTGTTGATTTCGATGAAACTGAACTAACTAATAAGCCAACTGATCAAGTTGAGCTAGTTGATCGATTTACAGATATCAGTTTGGAGGATGATGATGAAAAAGACAATCATATTAATCAAAACAATCTCCAAACACCCGAACCAGAAGTGTCAGATCAATCAGCTGAACCAGAAGCCATTCCTAATGATCAGTTGATAGAGCATAATGATAACATTCAAATACAAGTTGATGAAGCACCAACTGAGACTGAAAACTGTGTTCAGTTACTAACTGAAGAAATTGCTGATATAACAAATACTGAGTACAGATGGAGAAAATCACATCCTCCTGAGCTGGTAATAGGAAATCCATCTGATCCAGTAAGAACTCGCAATCAAATGCTAAATTCATTTATCCATTCAGCTTTAGTATCACAACTAGAACCAAAGAAAACTGATGAGGCTCTTGCTGATCCTAACTGGGTAAATGCAATGCAAGAAGAGCTAAATAAGTTCACTCATAACAATGTCTGGAACTTAGTTCCAAGACCAGTTTCAAAAACTGTTAAAGGTACAAAATGGGTGTACAGAAATAAACTGAACGAGGATGGTTCAGTTGTGCGCAATAAAGCGAGACTAGTAGCACATGGATACAGACAAGAAGAAGGAATTGACTATGATGAGACATATGCTCCAGTTGCAAGACTGGAAGCAATCAGAATGTTTCTTGCTTATGCATCATACAAGAACTTCAAAGTCTATCAAATGGATGTCAAAAGTGCATTCCTAAATGGCCAGCTACAAGAGGAAGTATATGTTGAACAACCCTCAGGTTTTGTAAATCACAAATTTCTTGATCATGTATATCATTTGAACAAAGCTTTATATGGTCTTAAACAAGCTCCCAGAGCTTGGTACGAAACTCTTTCAAAATTCCTAACAAATCATGATTTTTCTGTTGGATCATTTGATAAGACCTTGTTCAAATTTACTAAGAATGATCACATTTTATTAGTTCAAATTTATGTTGATGATATCATATTTGGGTCAACTAACCCCAAATTATGCGAGAAATTTGCTAAGCTAATGCATGATAAGTTTGAAATGAGCATGATGGGTGAACTGACATTCTTTCTTGGACTACAATTGAAGCAACTAGAAACTGGTACATTCATCAGTCAGACTAAATATACAAAGGAGCTGCTGAAGAAATTTGGCATGGAATCATGTTCAGCTGCAAATACTCCCATGAGCTCATCAGTAAAATTGGACACTGATCAAGGGGGAATATCAGTTGAAGCGACATTATATCGAGGTTTAATAGGGTCATTGTTATACCTAACTGCCATTCGCCCTGATATTGTATTTGCTGTGTGTATGTGTGCTAGATTTCAAGCAAATCCTAAGCAATCACATTTCTCAGCTGCTAAAAGAATTTTGAAATACCTTAAGGGTACACAAAATGTTGGGTTATGGTACTCTACAGACTCTAATTTCAATTTAGTTGGATATTCAGATGCAGATTATGTAGGATGTAAGCTTGATCGTAAAATTACAAGTGGATCTTGTCAGTTTCTAGGAGACAGGCTGATCTCTTGGTTCAGCAAGAAGCAGACATCTATAGCTACCTCAACAACTGAAGCAGAATACCTTGCTACCTGGTAGTTGCTGTGCACAACTGATCTGGATCCAGCAACAATTGAGAGATTATGGAGTAATTACAAATAATTCGCCCATATTTTGTGACAATACGAGTACAATTGTCATCACCTATAATCCAGTTCTTCACTCAAGGACAAAGCATATAGATGTCAGACACCACTTCATAAGAGATCATGCTTTGAAGAAGAACATCAGACTGAAGTATATATCAACTGAGCAACAATCAGCTGACATCTTCACCAAACGATTACCCGAGACTAAGTTTTCTTACTTTCGTAATATTCTTGGTTTAATTGATCTGTCTTAAAATTATTACTAATGTTGCTTTACTAATAGAATTATCTGCATAAAATAAGAACACGACAAATTGAAAATAATATTTTATTAAGAATACCATCGATCCCAGTGTACAGAAGATATCATAGAACCAACTGAATCCTGCCATTCTCTAATCCAATCATTCAACTCATAAATTTGGATTCTAGAAAATGACCTCGTTGTAGAAATCTTCTCAACCACATGCCATTCCTTCCATAACATTGCTTCTAACAGACATTTGTCATCAATCAGATCTGTAACATGTCTAACTTCAAAACGATCAATGTATTTTCTTGCTGTTGCTGCTTGAGCACGAGTAGGAACAGCACCACTACTACTTACCCTCTGCAAATCATGAATCTTGAACCATGTTGACATCACCTTCGTGAAGACATATTCTTCCATTGTCTTCTTAAATTCTTCTAAATAAGGACTTAATTGCTCATTAACTTGAATATGCGAACTACTGCATGCATCAGAGTTACTTGAATCCGACATATTGAACTGTTATTGTCTCACATTCTATCATCTTATTTAAAGACAGATGAAATTTAAATGTTGAAGAAACTGAAGAGACTCAAATCAACCAAAGCGTCTTTCTCATTTACCGAGGCCTCTTATCTATCAGTTGTTCATTATCAACTGATATCAGTTTGACATTTATTACTTAACGCTTAACCAATCATCAGTTCATCTGTTTATGATCGTAATTCATATATAATAACTAATGAAAATTATTATTTGCAAGAAAAAGAAAAAACAAAGTTAAGCAAAAATAAATGTTTTATTCAACGATAAATATTTGCTTGGATTACGTTTTCATATTTTTCCTCTATATCATCTATCCACATTCTCAACCAAACGGATAGAGATGAGGAAGATGTCTTGAGAAAGCTGTGTGAAGAAGCTATGCGATTAAGGATCTCCAGTTCCTTTCGAAGCATCAGCTGATAGATACGACCATCCGTAAAGATGTCCACCCACACAGCTATATTCAAGTGCTCCCGCACTTCTCTCAACTCTGCCATCAGTTTGCGAGTGGTAGCCTCTCCAGAATTATACAGGAACGCAAGCTCCTGTAACTTTTCCCAGTAGGGAAGACTCTTGTAGAAGACTTCGTCTTCTATAACAGCTTTCCTAGCTTCCAAAGAAAATGGCGAAGCACTCAAGCTACTCGCATCTGCCATTCTTTCGTCTTGAATATTTTCACCAATATAACTGAAACTTACCATGTTACTTCTATTTATAGCAGAATATCAAGGAAGCTGAAGGGTCATCAACGTTTCAGCAAACGATAATCTTTCTGACCTTTAAATTTATTCGCTTTAATTATTTTATGCACTAATTTAGGGGGAATAATGGTTTTAAAAGGTTAACTGAGAAGACAAATGTTAGTAAACTCTCAACTGAAAGGACGCAGTCTTCAACTGATCGTTCAGTTGGGTATTTCACCTTCTCATATAAGTTAACTAATTAAAACATATTATATTCCAAATCAAATGACATGACTGTCTATTATCTAATGATGAATCTCATTTTGAAAACGTGGAAGCATTTGAACCGTTTAAATAGTACACACGCTTATAGCACACGAACACACGTTTTTATTCAAAAATTTGATGGACTGACACGTGTCCAGAATCTAAACAGTCACATACATATAAATAATTTCCCGCTTCAATTCAGCTTTCTTTCTTACGCGTACATCATCTCTCAGAGCAAACTCATACACTCAGAGCTTGTATTTCGCAAAATTTCAGGTTTCCTTACTCTCAGCAATGGCGAATCAAATCCCAGCTCACATGTTGAACGCTATGGCCATTGATTTTGACTCAGTTCTATCAGTTCACGAAGATGAAATTAAGAACGTCTTTCTGAAGATTGAATCTGCTGGTCTCAGAATGTTTTTGGGACAATACTCGCAGGAGATTTTACCCAAAAGAACTCCAAGACCTCTACTCAAATGGATATATCAACTCTGATGGAAACATCATTGCCAATATTAACGGTCAGTCGGTGACCATTTCTGAAGATTCTTTCGGAGAAATCTTTTCATTACCCTCTGATGGATTAGTACACCTTGCTGATGTTAAAGCATCAGATATTGAAGAAATGCAAATTGCACTCTCTGCTGATGGACGGAAAATCAAAGTTTTCGATCCTAAGAAGGAACTGAAGCATGAGGTTCAGTTGCTGGCTGATATCGTAACCAAAGGGCTATTGGCCAAGGCAGGATCGTATGCTGCCCTGATTTTGGAGAAGTTTCAAGCTATTACGATCATTATGGCTGGAAGAAAATTTAACTAGAAACAACTCATTTTTAGTATCTTGAAGAACATGTTTTCCTCCACCAAGCAATCCAAAGGATTTGCAGTGCCGCTAAGCTATTTGATGAAAGTCAAAGGGTTGGTGGCTGATGATTCGGAGAGATTATCTAAATTCAAAATTTTCAATGGGAAGAATATTCTGCCACCCAAGACTAAACTAGACATTTCTCCTGCTCAGTTTGTAAAGATAAAACAGGAGATTGAGACTCAACAGGCGGCTCCCAAATCAGCTAAACAGGAGAAGACATTGGCTCAACTGAAGACAGTTAAAAGAAAACTGATTATTAATGAATCCGATTCTGAGAAGACGCCCTCTCCAAAACTTGCCAAGAAACCAAGAACACAAAGGACAAAATTACCAACCACAGTAAAATCAATTCCTACTGAAAGACTGATATCTTCAGATGCCCAACAGCCTATCAAAGCTGATCGAGCAAAACTTGCACAGTGAATAATCCCAAAATTTATTTTATAAATGAAAGCTCGATTTAAATATCGCAAGTGCACGATAGTCAAGTTATAATAAACGTAAGTGAATACGAGTATCGTTCCACAAGGACTGCGTTACACTATTTTTTATTTTCAAGTAAAATTTCTTTAGCAACGATAAATTGAGTTGATGATTAAACTAATGTAAAGTAAACAATTAAAATAATTAAATTGCAAAGAAAACGTGTTCAAGAACGCAATGATTAATTTGGATTAAATTAAATGAGAAATGAATTGGTTGGGAATTATCAGTTCACCTACCACTCATGTTTAAATAATTACACTCGAATTTTACTCGTGCGTTCGACGGAATTCCCTAGACTAATTAATATACTCTGTCGAGCTATATTAATACTAATCAAAAACATGCAGTACTCAAGTGTCCTCAAATATTTAACAGTTCAAGATTGCATTACATTCTATGGAATCCACTAGCTTTCATTCGGGTGAACTATCACTATCGACACGTACCCAATTCCGTATATCTACTAAAATTGTAAATCCGTGGTTTATACTATTTGATCCTATTGTTAACTATTCTATCGAACTCATCAACAACATGAAATAATCAAAGGAAGTTAGCTAGGCTTCGATTGAAACACGAAAGAACAATAGCATAAACAATTCACTAATGAAAACGTCGAGAAATAATGTTAAACACCGAGTACGGGGTAGGATCCCCTCAAATCCCAACAAATCTAGAGTTTAGCTACTGAAATTCATGATAAAAACCAACAATCAATGTAAGAAATAAAATACTGAATAATGAAAATACTAAAGATGACGATGGATGACGGCCACGATGCGTGGAAATCTCGAGGTCTTCGAAATCTCCTTTGCTCCTCGCCTCCTCTCCAAGAAAAATGATGAAAAGTCTGATAAAAGATGAAAAACGGCTGCTGTTCTCGTGTGTTAGGTTATGGTGTAGGATAGAGTCCCTAGAAATTTGGAAACAAATCTTTCTCAATCTCGCTTCTCGCTAGGGCGGTATATTTTGACCGCCCTAGCGAGAGGTCCTCGAATAAGCTTCCTCGAGCATGTCCCTGGTTTCGTTGGGGCGGTCACTTTTGACGGCCCTAGCGAGACACTTGCGCAAAATAATCCTCGGCCAGACCACAATGCTCGCTGGGGTGGTCACTTTTGACCGCCCTAGCGAATCCTCTTCGACATTATGCCAAAGTTTCTCCCACTCTTTGGTTCAATTCCTATAAACTCACCACAAAATACACGAGGTCAGTCCAATGCTAAATAATGCTAAAATGATGCAAAATTAAACTAAACAAGCTAATATGATGCATGAATGCGACTCAAAACCAACACTAAAAACACGTAAAAACGAGTCCTATCAACCCCCTCATACTAAACTTTTGCTCGCCCTCAAGCAAAATAGGTTAAAGCACGAGATTTTAAACAAACACAACAAACACAAAATACTCAAACAAGAAATAACTAACACAAGTAAATGTCAATGGTGAGTTAACACTTTTATGCTCATGCCTCAGTGAACTTTCCCACATACAAATCATAATCAAGTCAAATCACAAACGAATACTCATTCTCATTTACACATAAATCTCGACACTAATTTGAACGTGTGTGTGTGTCATGATGGGTCTAGTCATTCGTACTTCAAATAGATCAATCATCCGATCATGCGAGTCACTCAATTAGCACTTCAATACAAGTCTCACTAGCATGCACCCCCGTGTCCATTTATCACTAACCATAATTTGAACTTTATTCGATTCTTAAGTGCAGAGAAGGGTGTCGAAAAGAAGGAAAATAAGCTCAAGTGGCTAACAGTCGGGAGTACACCGATCATTTTCATTGTGCAATCGTCAAGACTTTTCGTCTGACTTTCCTCGTCTCCTTACATCTCCAACTTTTAACCCAGGAATAGAATTTCATTCCTTTTATTTCGGCTCCCCCTCACCTTACATCTCCACCAATTTTTTCTTTTTCGATATATATATATATATATATATTTTTTTTTTTTGATGCACAATTTTCACACGTGTACTTCCTAGGCTAAGAATATATACTTTGGATTACAGCTGGTTAGGAGTATGATATTTTAATTCAGTGCATTGAAAAAGGGGTATATGTGAAGTTCAAGGCAAATCACATGTTCTCATTCAAGGTCCCAATTAGTGACTTATTTTCACGGGTTTACATGCTAAATCAACTCATAAATTATGCCTTTCAAGTTAACCACACAAAACCTTCAAATTTCACCATTATTCCTACAAAATTCTAGTCCCCACACATATGTGCTCAAAAAGTTCAACTTTGTGCCAAAATTCATGCTTTAACAATCAAGAGTACCATTCATGAGGTGACCCAATCAATACTTTTGTATACTATCAATTCAACATCATCATTGGCTCATACACTAAGTCTTCTCACCATAAACGACACCAAATAAAAGAAATGCAACAATTTAAAACCAATTAACTAAGCAAACATAACAATCTACCCCCCTCATACTAGAGTTGTGCAATGCCCTCAGTGCACAAAACGAAACAAACACTAAAAACATAAAAAAACCTCATGAATTTAAATGCAAAGATAGAATATGCAAAATAAAAAGAAAGGGGAAACAGTAAACTCCCCTGATCAGAAATCATCCTCCTCCTCATTCTCCGGCGGTGGAACTCCCTCTTCAGCTGCTGGGGGCATATGATAATTGTACTGAAATTGGAAGGGTGGCGGGTATGCGGGTGTAGGTGGCCGTCCGGAAGTGTCGATGCCCAAATGAGTTGAGATCCCCTGCACCAGGTGTTCGATGTTCTGAATATGTGCCTGATTAACGGCCTGGTACTGCGTCTGATAATGGGCCCAAGCGCCCAATTCGGCGATGCGATCTCGCATGGCATGGCGGCGTGGCTGCGGGGGTGGTGGTGCATGTCCTAAGGCCGGAGGTGGTTGAGCTGCTATCCCATAATCGAAAAATACCTCCTCGGGCAGCTCAGCATGTCTCTTCTCCCTCTTGGATTTATAGAGAGCCTCATCAATGGCTCTCATCTGCGGTAACCACTCATCATCATCTTCGAATATCACCCCCGCTCGGGCACACAGCTCAGTCACTATCGTCGGGAAGTAAAAAGCCAAATTGCTGCTATTAATGCACATGTTAAGCTGTCCGAAAATGAGCCTGCCCACATCAATCACCATCCCAGTACAGATGGCATAGAGAACAACCGCCCGCTCACGCTGCACATCACTCGTATGACCGACCGACATCAATCTCTTAGACAAGAATGCATACCACAATGCCCCCTCCACTTTCAAAACCTTTTCAAGAAAGACCGTGTAAGTCCTCGGTTGTTTCCACGTGGTGCCCAGATAACAGAGTGTGCGAATGATCAAATCATAATCCGGGTTAAGCACCCACGCCTGAAACACCGAATCGTCCACCGACGGTAAACCCAACATATCATTGATCGTCTTGGGATCATACGGGACTAGATGTCCCCTCACAAATGCCTTCGACTCATTTCCCTCCGGAGCATTGGCATAAAATTCACGCACAACCGGAACCACTGCTGCATTCGGTTGTGCTACAAAGGTATTCCACCCTCTTCTTTCTATTTGGGACTCTGAAAATTGACCGATAAGAAACGAGCTAAATCCACGCTCAGGGATTGGTTTCCTATGTAGTCTAGCATGCTCAAATCTCTCCCTAGATTTTTCATTAACAAACATAGATGGAGTGGAACGAGAAATAGAAGCACCGTGAGTTACCTTAGATATTTTGGGTGCCATGTAGAGATTGGAGTGCACAAAGTATCCAACCGCCGGAAAATTGTTGAGGGTCGCCGGAGAAGCTCACCGGAATATGTGGAAGATGACCGGAGTTGCTTGAAAGACCACCGGAGAAGAAAATCTTGTAGCCTAAATGCTTCCTCGTGGATTGTATGGACCAAGATTGAGTCTTTGCCCTGAAAAATCACCAAATAATAAGGATTGAGCACAAAAGATGGAGGGGGGGTGCCGAAAATCGGAGGGGAGTAGTAGGGTTCGAAGTGGGGAGGAAAAGAGAAGAGGAAAGTATTTATAATCTGCGCGACTCGCTACGGCGGTCAAAACTGGCCGCCCGAGCGAGAAGTTTTCGGAAAAAAAAAATTTTTTTTGTTAATCTGTGCGACTCGCTAGGGCGGTCAAAATTGACCGCCCGAGCGAGAAGTTCTCGGGGAGAAAAATTTTTAATCTACGCGACTCGCTAGGGCGGTATATTTTTCCCGCCCAGGCGAGACGTTTTCGCAAAAGACTTCTTTTTTTTTTTTTTTTTTTTAAAAAAAAAAACGAGTACCCGCTGGGGCGGTCAGTTTTGACCGCCTGAGCGAGAAGTGTTCGGGAAAAAAAATTTGAATGCAATGCCATGCAACTACCTAAATGCAAATGATGCGATTAATAACTAAAAAAAATATAATCAAAATCAAAATAAGGAGTAGAAGTAATTCTCAATTTATAGTCTAGAGCTCGACTCTTCACCCATGTCCTCAATGACCGTCATGGAGCCGAGTGACTCCAATTTGTGGCTCAATTGTGCCACCGATATAGTGCTTCAATCTTTGAGCGTTCACAGTAAATGTCCCGTCCTTGCCATCATGCAACACCACTGCACCCGATGGGAACACCTTGGCTATAGTGAATGGTCCTGACCACCTTGACTTTACCTTGCCCGGAAAGAGTCGTAAGCGAGAATTGTATACCAACACCGCTTCAACCACTTTGAATTCCCTTCTTATAATGTGTTTGTCATGGGCTCGTTTGGTGCGTTTCTTGTAAGATAGTGCAAGATCATAAGCTATTCCCCGAAACTCATCTAACTGATTCAACTGCAGCAATCGTTTTTCACCTGCAAGAGCAAAATCAAAGTTTAGTGCTTTGGTCGCCCAATATGCTCTATGCTCTAATTCGACTGGTAGATGACATGCTTTACCAAAAAGCAACCTATATGGTGTAGTGCCTATAGGTGTTTTAAAAGCAGTACGATACGCCCACAAAGCATCATCTAACCGAATGGACCAGTCCTTCCTATTCACATTAACCGTCTTCTCTAAAATCCTCTTAATTTCTCGATTGGATACTTCAACTTGTCCACTAGTTTGGGGATGGTATGGAGTGGAAACCTTGTGGGTGACACCATATTTGCCCAACAGTTTATCAAAAATTTTGTTGCAAAAATGGGTGCCACCATCACTTATGATTGCACGTGGTGCACCAAATCGATTAAAAATATGTTTCTTCAAAAATTTTAACACCACTTGTGCATCATTAGTGGCACAAGCCTCTGCCTCCACCCATTTAGATACATACTCCACTGCCACCAGAATAAATTTCTTTGCAAAAGACGCAGGAAAAGGACCCATAAAATCAATACCCCACACATCAAATATTTCACACTCAATAATGTTATTTAAAGGCATCTCATGACGGTTGGAAATATTACCTGTGCGTTGGCATCTATCACAATTGAGAACATACAAACGAGCATCCTTAAAAAGAGTTGGCCAATAGAAGCCACATTCAAGTACCTTAGATGCCGTCCGTATGGGTCCAAAGTGACCACCTACCTCACGGTCATGACAATGGTTCAGAATTTGATTGGTTTCCTCCTCCGCCACACATCTTCTTATCATGGAGTTTGCACAAATCTTAAACAAGAACGGTTCCTCCCAAAAATAATATTTCACGTCTGAAAAGAATTTCTTTCTTTGGTGAAACAATAAATTAGGTAGAGGTGTGCCAGTGACGAGAAAATTTGCAAAATCGGCATACCAAGGGTACGCATTTACCTCAAGCAATTGTTCATCAGGAAACCAGTCATCTATATCATCGTCACTGCCCTTAATTCTAACATGCTCAAGCCTAGACAGGTGGTCAGCAACTACATTTTCCACACCCTTTTTATCTCGAATTTCGAGATCAAATTCTTGCAATAATAAAATCCACCTAATTAACCTAGGTTTCGCATCTTTCTTAGCAAGCAAGTATTTTAGGGCAGAATGATCTGTATACACAGTTGCTTTAGACAGAACAAGGTATGAATGAAATTTGTCGAAAGCAAATACTATAGCAAGCAATTCCTTTTCAGTAGTAGCGTAATTCAATTGAGCATCATTTAAAGTCTTACTTGCATAGTAGATGGTATGAAATACCTTGTTCTTCCTTTGACCCAGCACCGCACCAACAGCTGTATCACTAGCATCGCACATCACCTCAAACGGTAGCTCCCAATCAGGGACAGTCAGAACAGGTGCTGTCACCAAGCTTTCCTTGAGTATCTCGAATGCATGCAGACAAGTAGAATCAAAATTAAATTCAGCATCTTTCATCAACAAAGAGGATAAAGGTTTAGCAATTTTGGAAAAATCTTTAATGAAATGCCTATAAAAACTAGCATGCCCTAGGAAAATTCTAACTCCTTTTATTGATGAAGGTGGGGGTAAGTTTTTGATTACTTCCACCTTGGCTTTGTCAACCTCAATTCCATTCTCCGATACCTTGTGTCCTAACACAATCCCCTCTTGAACCATAAAATGACACTTCTCCCAATTCAACACCAAATTGCTCTCCTCACATCTAACTAACACCAAGTTCAAATTCTCTAAACATTCATTAAATGAGGAGCCAAAAATAGAGAAGTCATCCATAAAGATTTCAAGGAAATTTTCAGTCATGTCATGAAAGATAGCGGTCATGCATCTTTGAAATGTTGCAGGTGCATTGCATAAACCAAAGGGCATACGCCTAAACGCAAAAGTACCATAAGGGCAAGTGAAAGTAGTTTTCTCTTGGTCCTCAGGTGCAATTGTGATTTGATTGTATCCCGAATATCCATCTAAAAAGCAATAAAATTCATGACCTGCTAATCGTTCAATCATTTGATCGATAAATGGCAAGGGAAAGTGATCTTTACGAGTTGCATAATTCAATTTCCTATAATCTATGCATACATGCCAACCCGTAATAGTTCTAGTGGGAATCAACTCATTTTTTTCATTAGCAATAACAGTAATCCCACCCTTTTTAGGCACACATTGTACAGGACTTACCCACGCACTATCAGAGATAGGATAGATAATACCTGCATCCAGAAGTTTAATTGTTTCAGCTTTTACTACCTCTTGCATCTTTGGATTGAGTCTCCTTTGTGGTTGTGCTAGAGGTGAGTATTTATCTTCCATCAGAATTTTGTGCATGCAGATCGAAGGACTTATCCCTTTTATGTCCGAAACCTTCCAAGCGAACGCTCCTTTATGCTCCTTGAGGACTCCCAAGAGCTTACTCTCCATATCATCTGTCAAAGAAGAGGAAATAATAACAGGCAATTTATTATTTTCTCCTAGATATACGTACTTGAGATGTGGATGTAATGGTTTGAGCTCCAAAGTAGGTGGCTCCTCTAGGCTTGACTTTTGAGGCATTAAATCTTTTCTGTCTCCCAATTCCTCTAGTCTAAGCCTCACTTGCTTTCTCCAAGGTGGAATGGCATTCAAATGAGCTACCATCTCCATATTTTCCTCGTCTAGCTCGTCCTCCTGCTTTTCAGTAGTGAGAGTGGCCTCCAATGGTTCTTTCAATCCATCCTGCACAAAATCACAAACAAGCGAATCCAAGACATCAATACGAAAGCAACTATCATTGTGCATTGTGTGCTTGAGAGTATTGAAAACATCAAAAATAATTTCTTCTTCTCCAACTCTCAGTCTCAATTTCCCCTCCTCAACATCAATCAGTGCTTTCCCTGTAGCCAGAAACGGTCTCCCTAGGATTAAAGGCATCTCTAAATCTTTCTCCATGTCAAGTACCACAAAGTCTGCAGGAAAAATAAACTTATCCACTTTCACCAGAACATCTTCGATAATCCCACGTGGATACTTGACAGATCTGTCAGCCAGCTGCAACGACATCCTAGTTGGCTTGGGTTCACCTAATCCCAGTCTCCTAAACACAGAAAAAGGCATCAGATTAATGCTCGCACCAAGATCACATAGAGCTTTATGAAAATTAATGTCACCAATAATGCAAGGTATCGAGAAACTCCCTGAATCTTTTTGCTTCGGAGGCATCTTGTTTTGAACTAAAGCGGAGCAATTTTCGGTCAAATTCACCGTCATATGATCTTCTAGCTTCCGCTTATTTGCTAGGATATCTTTCAAGAATTTTGCATAACTTGACATATTCAATAAAGCATCAGCAAAAGGAATGTTAATATGCAATTTTTTAAATATCTAAAAAAATTTACCAAATTGTGCATCTAATTTAGCTTTCTTCATTGCTGCAGGAAAAGGTAGAGGGATAACAATTTTATTCTGTGCAATAGGTGTAGATGTAGAGTTAGAAGACTTACCTCCTCGATTTTTCACCTCATCCTCACCGTGCTTGGTCTTTTCCTCATTAGACCCGAGTGTTTTTCCACTACGCAATTCCACCGCCTTCACATGTTCTCTTGGGTTAGTTTCCGTGTTGCTTGGTAAAGTTCCTTGCTCCCTATTAGCAATCAGCTTAGCCAATTGTCCAATTTGATTCTCTAACCCCTTTATGGATGCATCTTGGTTCTGAAATCGCGTCTCTGTTGCAGAAATAAATTTAGTCATCATTTGCTCTAAATTGGACTTCTCCTCCCGTGACGGGTCTGGCTTGAATCCTTGGTGCATCACATATGGTGGACCTCTTTGTTGGTGATGTTGGTTGTTTTGACCTCCCCATGAAAAGTTTGTGTGATTCCTCCATCCCGGATTATATGTGTTCGAGTAAGGGTCATTTCTAGGACGGTTCTGGAATCCCACTTGTTTTACCGGTGCTCCCTCAAGCACATAGAATGGATTGCCATCTTGGCAATCCTGCACATCATGCTCACCCCCACACTTATCACAGAAAATTTCTTGCAGACGCATAGCCGACCCACTCATGCTCATCCCATCAATCTTTCTATTCAAAGCCTCTAACTGTGCTGAAACCGCCGACAAATCATTAACTTGATTAACTCCAGCACCTCGTCTCTGCCTATCAGACTGAGGATGATAGCTACTAGCAGCCATCTCCTCCAATAACTCATATCCTTCCTCCGCCGTCTTTCTCAGTAAGTTACCACAGGCAGCAGCATCTATCATAGTACGGTTAGGAGTAAGCAAACCGTAGTAGAAAGTTTGAACAACTAACCCAAGAGGCAGCTCATGGTGTGGACATCTCCTCAACAAGTCCTTGTAGCGCTCCCATGCCTCGTAAAGTGACTCTTGCTCATATTGAGCAAAAGTAGTAATGTCGGCTCTGAGCTTCATAGTCTTTGATGGAGGAAAGTACTTGATCAGGAATGCCTTTGCCATATCTTCCCATGTAGTAATAGACCCTACAGGCAAACAGTTTAACCACGACTTAGCTTTATCTCTCAGTGAAAATGGAAATAAACGCAAACGAACAGCGTCATCAGACACGCCATTAAACTTAAAAGTATCACAAATTTCAAGAAAGTCAGCTATATGAGAATTAGGGTCGTCAAGTGCACTTCCCCCAAATTGGACAGTGTTCTGAATCATCTGAATGATAGCTGGCTTGATCTCAAACTGATTAGCTCGGATGACTGGTCTTACGATGCTTGGACGTGCTCCATCAAGAGAAGGCTGTGCATAATCCAACATCGGTATACGCCTTGGCTCTTCTCTTTGTTGATCGCCTTCCATTCTTTCCTTCGCTCTTTGCTGCTGTAGTCGACGTCTAGCTGTGCGTTCGATCTCGGGGTCAAAAGGCTCAAGCTTAAACTCGAGTGATCTTCGCATGCACCACAAGAAAAATCTGCAACACAATGAGAGTATCAAATAACAATAAAATAAATAATACTAAAGAATTTAAATGAAAAATAAAAAATTGTGAATCAACAGTCCCTGGCAACGTCACCAAAAACTTGATCGAGCAAAACTTGCACAGTGAATAATCCCAAAATTTATTTTATAAATGAAAGCTCGATTTAAATATCGCAAGTGCACGATAGTCAAGTTATAATAAACGTAAGTGAATACGAGTATCGTTCCACAAGGACTGCGTTACACTATTTTTTATTTTCAAGTAAAATTTCTTTAGCAACGATAAATTGAGTTGATGATTAAACTAATGTAAAGTAAACAATTAAAATAATTAAATTGCAAAGAAAACGTGTTCAAGAACGCAATGATTAATTTGGATTAAATCAAATGAGAAATGAATTGGTTGGGAATTATCAGTTCACCTACCACTCGTGTTTAAATAATTACACTCGAATTTTACTCGTGCGTTCGACGGAATTCCCTAGACTAATTAATATACTCTGTCGAGCTATATTAATACTAATCAAAAACATGCAGTACTCAAGTGTCCTCAAATATTTAACAGTTCAAGATTGCATTACATTCTATGGAATCCACTAGCTTTCATTCGGGTGAACTATCACTATCGACACGTACCCAATTCCGTATATCTACTAAAATTGTAAATCCGTGGTTTATACTATTTGATCCTATTGTTAACTATTCTATCGAACTCATCAACAACATGAAATAATCAAAGGAAGTTAGCTAGGCTTCGATTGAAACACGAAAGAACAATAGCATAAACAATTCACTAATGAAAACGTCGAGAAATAATGTTAAACACCGAGTACGGGGTAGGATCCCCTCAAATCCCAACAAATCTAGAGTTTAGCTACTGAAATTCATGATAAAAACCAACAATCAATGTAAGAAATAAAATACTGAATAATGAAAATACTAAAGATGACGATAGATGACGGCCACGACGCGTGGAAATCTCGAGGTCTTCGAAATCTCCTTTGCTCCTCGCCTCCTCTCCAAGAAAAATGATGAAAAGTCTGATAAAAGATAAAAAACGGCTGCTGTTCTCGTGTGTTAGGTTATGGTGTAGGATAGAGTCCCTAGAAATTTGGAAACAAATCTTTCTCAATCTCGCTTCTCGCTAGGGCGGTATATTTTGACCGCCCTAGCGAGAGGTCCTCGAATAAGCTTCCTCGAGCATGTCCCTGGTTTCATTGGGGCGGTAACTTTTGACGGCCCTAGCGAGACACTTGCGCAAAATAATCCTCGGCCAGACCACAATGCTCGCTGGGGCGGTCACTTTTGACCGCCCTAGCGAATCCTCTTCGACATTATGCCAAAGTTTCTCCCACTCTTTGGTTCAATTCCTACAAAATCACCACAAAATACACGAGGTCAGTCAAATGCTAAATAATGCTAAAAAGATGCAAAATTAAACTAAACAAACTAATATAATGCATGAATGCGACTCAAAACCAACACTAAAAACACGTAAAAACGAGTCCTATCAAAAGCAGTTCCTCTGAAGATTATTCCACCAGAAATCTCAGCTGGTGCAACAAAGGAAACTGTTAGAATCAAAGCTCCTCTAATCCACATCAATCGTCCTACCGTTTTAGCACCTCCCAGACCCAAAGGTATAAAGATTATAGAACAGGTGGATACTACTCGTACTTGATTGGAAATTCCACACATCCTCAGTACTGAAAAAGGCAAAGGCAAAGGCAAATTGATTGAAGAGCCCAGGCCATCCAATTCAATTCAAACTCATATTGAACTTGTTTGGGAACAGGTTAATAATTTTGCAGCATCAAAACTTAAAATCTATGATGACTGGACCGGCTACAGAACTCAAATTTTTGCTAAGCAGCTGAAAAATACATCCTAGCTGAACAAATTTATCAAACTGGAAGCAATTGTCCTCAAGATGGTCAAAGCTGCTACAATTGTTCAGGCTTTAGAGAGAAAAACATATTTTTTTGATCAAATTCGAGCTAAGAAGCTATCTCAACTGCTTGAGAAATTTAAGGCAAACTACATTCCCACCAATCCAACTGCCTATAATGACCGAGCTGTGATCACTCAGCTAGATACAGATCTTACTAGATTGCAAGCTCAGATAAAAATATGGGAAATGGATCAGGAGTTAGTGTTTCCTCCTCTGAAGAAGAAGAAGAAAACCCCTCCTCTCAGCAGAAAGAGCCATCCTCAGAACAAACTATTGTTACAACTGAAGAACCAGTTCAGGATGTGCCACAATCATCTGCTGTGGAACATCACCTGTACTCTGAAGCCGAGTTGAATTTTGCCAACATTGATGAAATAATTCAAACAGTAGTGACAGAATCTATGAATAATGAAACCATTTCTGAAAAAGTTGATCACTCAACTGATCAAATCACTCAAGAGGTTTCTATCTCAACAGAAGCACCAGTTCAGCCTGCTGTTTCTGAACTAAAGGAGCAAACAGTGGTGCCTACTCAATCACCAAATCAACAGATTGCTGAAAATATGGAGGCAATTCATGACCCTTTCACTAAAAATCTTATTCAGCAGGAAAACCCAATTGTTGATCAACATCAATCTTCATCTCCTCCAGTCCAAGTAGCAGTAACTGAAACAGATGTTCCAGCACAAACTGTCTCTGAAACGATATTATCTGATAGAACCATGGTGGTCTTTGATCAAGTCTCACATGAACCAAGAACATCTAATCAGTCACCTCCTCTTCAATCCACAGAAATAGATCTTGTTCTTGAATAAATCCAGAATATGCAGCACAATATGCAGCAGATGATTACTGAAATCAAGAAAATTCAATCCACACAATTCTCTCATACTGTCAAATTGGATTCTTCAATTGAATATGACTTCGCAAAACTGAAAGCCATTCAAACAAACATGGAGTCTCTTACCCGAACTGTACTTGAGATGAAAAATAACAAAGGTCTAGCTCAAAGTCTCTATACAACTCAGGATATAATCAGTCAACGAGTTGAGCGATTGGAAACTTCTGTTTCTAATAAAATGGAATTGCTGCAGACTTGTTTACAAACTGCTGTCTCAAGTATCTCCGCAGATGTCAAAATTCTTTCCACTGACGTTCGAAAATTATCTGAGAAGATGGATTTGTTTGACAAAAAGGGGGAAGAAATCAAAGATCAAAGAGCATCTTGAAAAACAGCAGAAAACAGCAGAAGCAGTTAATCAGATTATTAGATTCAGCTGTAATTAAATCAAGATCTCTTTCAGTTCAAGAAATTCAATCTCTTATTTTATCTACAATGAGCTCAGATGTTCAGTTATTATTTACTTAGTTTTGTCAAACACCATAAAGGGGGAAATTGTTGGAAACTAAATTCCGGCGTTTGACAAAATATGAATCAACTGAAAATACGAACCAGCTGATCGAGTAAACTGAACTCAGCAACTGGACTTAATAACTGAAATCAACTGACTGATCAGTTGGAAACTGATCAACTGACTGATCAGTTGATATATTCAGCCGTATGCTAAGCACCCTTCAACTGAACATATCTCGGGAAAGAACAATCAACCATCAAGAGACATAGAAGATTGCAACGCCACACTTCAATCAATACAGCTTAGAAAAACGCATTTCGGCGAAAGCAATTAAGACGCCGCATCACAATAAATGAAGCAAACAATGTCCAAGGAATAATCAACGGATACAAAGATTCAAATTCATCTCAAGTTACCGTTAGAGAAAAGAAGCTTATAAATATGACAGAAGAACAACTGAAGAAAGTGAGTCAACACTATTCAAAAGCTTGCTGTCACTCTGTCAAAATCTCAGCTCAATCTTACTTGATATATTCGTAGAAGTTAAGGCTACAATTTGAGCTCATTAGCAAGTTGTAATAATCGTTTAAATTTGATAGTGCATAATATCAGTTACACACTGAGAACATTCGGTAATACTAAGAGTTTCAGTTTTGGCAGTGTTAAGTCCAAACTGAAGTAGGTCAGTACAATTCTTGTATTTGATCAAAGTCTTTTAGTGGATATCCTATCCTTGAGATAGAAGGGGTGACGTAGGAGTAATTAAATTCTCCGAACATCCAGAAACAACCCTTGCCTACTTTATTTCAGTTTCGTATTCTATCTTTCAGTCAGTTATTTCCGCAACTACTTTAGTTTAAATGATTGTCATTGACCAACAAGATTTCGAGAATCAGTTTGTCACCAAACTGAACTCAAAATTCGAAAAATATAAGTTTTAATTGTGAGTGTTTATTCAACCCCCCCTTCTAAACACTCTTGATACGTTAATCGATCCTATCAAATTAAATCACATATAAGAAGGAGATATACAGAAGCTAAATAAGAAAGCTCACATCAAAGAAATAACTCTGGAAATTTCTGTCTCATATCTGATTCAGTTTCCCAAGTAGCTTCTTCAATGCCATGACGACTCCACTGAAATTTCACAAGCGGAATAGTCTTCATTCTGAGCTGCTTTTCTTTACGATCGAGAATCTAGATCGGTTTCTCAAAGTAACTCAGAGTTTCATCAAGTTCTGCTTCGTCTGGCTGAAGAACATGAGAAGCATCAGGAAGATATTTCCGCAGCATAGATACATGAAAGACATCATGTATGCCAGATAGAGAAGGCGAAATAGCGAGTCGATAGGCACGAGTACCTAACTTTTCCAGAATCTCATACGGACCGATATACAAGGAGATAATTTCCCTTTCTTGCCAAATCAGACAATGCCTCTGAAAGGAGAAATCTTCAAAAATACTCTGTCTCCTGGCTCAAACTCTAACGTTCGACGTCGAATATCTGCATATTTGGCCTGTGTATCTTGAGCTGTCTTCATTCTCTTCTGAATCAGCTTCACTTTCTCAGTCATCTCTCGAATCATATCAGGCCCAAGTTCAGGTACCTCAGATATCTCATCCCAATAAAGAGGGGATCTGCACTTCTTGCCAGATAACGCTTCAAATGGAGCCATCTCTATACTCGTCTGATAGCTGTTGTTGTACGAAAATTCACAAAGTGGCAAAGAATCTTGCCAACTAGAACCGAAATCTAGCAGTACAGCTCTAAGCATATCCTCCAATGTCTGGATAGTCTGCTCTGACTATCCGTCTGTCTGAGGATGATATGCAGTACTCAAATGTAATTTCGTATCTAGAGCTTGTTGCAGACTATGCCAAAAATGTGAAGTAAATCGAGGATCACGATCTGATACGATAGACTTCGGCACACCATGCAATCTGACCACTTCTCTGACATAAATCTCTGCCATCTGGTCATGTATGTAGGTCATCTTGTACGGAATAAAACATGCTGATTTGGTCAACCTGTCAATAACGACCCAAATCGCATCGCAACCTCTGTAGGAACGTGGTAGCTTTGTCACAAAATCCATAGAAATGTGATCTCATTTCCATGCTGGAATGGACAAGCTATGCAACAGACCTCCTGGTTTCTTTCTTTCTGCTTTCACCTGTTGGCAATTCAAACATCTGGATAACAAAATTTGCAATAACTGATTTCATCTATTTCCACCAAAACTGTTTCTTCAGATCGTTGTACATCTTTCTGCCACCAGGATGAACACTGAAACGACTACAATGTGCCTCTGCCAAAATCTGGTGTCTCAAATCTAAAACATCTGGCACAACAAGACAATTATTCACATATAATATATCATCACGAACCTGATATTCTGATTGATGCCCTGATCTGACCATCAATATCGAGTTCTGAAAATTCTGATCAATTTTCTGTGCTTTTTTTATTCGAAAAATCAACTCTGGTTCAACTAGAATAGCATAGAGTTTCAAAGGTTGACAATCTGTCTCAAATACTAATCCAGAAAGACAGAAATCTTCAATCAAATTCGAGTCGATAAGGATAAAGAACATACCTTTCGACTCAGTGCATCAGCTGCTGCATTAGACTTTCCCGGATAATATTTGATTTCACAATCAAAATCTTTCAATAAATCAAGCCATCTTCGTTGTCTCATATTCAATTCTGACTGTGAAAATAGATACTTCAAACTCTTGTGATCAGAATAAATCTCAAATTTCTCACCGTACAGGTAGTGTCGCCAAATCTTTAATGCAAATACAATGGCCGCCAATTCAAGATCATGAATCAGGTAGCGAGTCTCATATGGTTTCAGTTGTCTCGAGGCATAGGCAATAACATGTCCTCGCTGCATCAAAACACAACCTATTCCTCTGTGAGAAGCATCACAATAAACAACAAAATCACCAGTACCTGACGGAATAGTCAACAGAGAAGCACTGGTCAATCTCTTCTTCAACTCTAGAAAACTAGATTCACACTATTCTGACCAAATAAACGGTGCATTCTTCTGAGTCAACTGAGTAATCGGCTTAGCAATACTGGAAAAATCTTTAATAAATCGACCAAAGTATCCTGCTAAACCCATAAAACTGCGTATCTCTGGCACTGATGTCGGTCTAGGCCAACTGATCACAGCTTCAACTTTGCTAGGATCAAGAGAAATATCATCTCCAGATATAATGTGTCCCAAAAATATCACTTGCTTCAGCCAAAACTCACATTTAGATAGCTTAGCATACAATTTCTCAGTTCTCAGAATCTTCAATACAGTTCTCAGATGCTCAGCATGATCCATCATATTTTTTGAATAAATCATAATATCATCAATAAAGATAATCACAAAATCATCCAGATACTTCTGAAATATGCGGTTCATCAAACCCATAAATACAGCTGGAGCATTCGTTAAAACAAAAGGCATGACTATAAACTCATAGTGGCCATACCTGGTTCTGAAAGCTGTCTTCGATATATCAAAATCTCTGACTCTCAGCTGATGATATCCAGATCTCAGATCGATCTTGGAATAAAAAGAAGAACCCTACAACTGATCAAATAAATCATCTATACGAGACAAAGGATATTTATTCTTTATTGTCGCCTTGTTCAGTTGCCTATAGTCAATGCAGAGTCTCATTGAACCATCTTTCTTTCTGACAAACAGTACTGGAGCACCCCAAGGAGAAACAGTCGGTCTAATGTAACCCTTGGCCAGTAAATCTTCTAGTTGCTCTTTCAATTCTTTCAACTCAATCGGTGACATTCTGTATGGAGTTTTCGAAATAGGAACTGTACCTGGTATCAATTCAATACGGAAGTCTATTTCTCGGATTGGAGGCAAACCCGGAATTTCATCTGGAAAGACATCAGCAAACTCATATACCACTGGCCAATCTGCCAATGACAGGCTCGATTTCAGTATGTCTACTGAATACACATGGAATCCCTCTGCTCCTTTCTGTAATAATCGAGTCATAGACAATACAAATATTAAAGGAATTCTAGCTCTAGAACCCTTACCGTAAAATTTTCATTCATCAGTCATTTCAGGTCTGAATCTCACAATCTTCTGGAAACAACAATCTACGGTAGCTCTGTACTTGGTCAGCATATCAATACCGATAATGCAGTCAAAATAAGACAAACCGAGTACAATACAATCTAACTCAATCTCATTGCCATCATACTTCAGTATACAATGTTTAACAGACTTCACTGATATAAGACCTCTCCTCAAAGGTGAAGAGACAAATACTACAGCAGATAATGACTCAACAGGCAAATCATGTATCAATGCAAATCGCTCAGAAATAAACGTATGGGATGCACCCGTATCAATCAATACATAAGCAGAGTAACCACAAAGAGAACAGTTACCTGCAACAACATCATTGGTGCTTCCTGGGCCTGTTCTTCAGTGAAAGCAAATACTCTGGCCTGCTGTCTCGGAGGCTGGCTAACAGTCTGGCTTCCTCCTGGCCTCTGCTGTGACTGAGTAGTAGTTGTTGGCCGGAAGGAGTGAATAGTAGATGATCGTCTATCAGTCTGAGCCACTGATCCAGATGATTCTGCTCCCTGGGATCATTGAGAACCTCGCTGTGGACAAACTCTAGCAAAGTGTCCCTGCTGTGTACAGATATTGCAACTACCATATACTCCTTGGCATTGCTCTGTGAGATGTCTTTCTCCAAAAGTTCTGCAATAGATCTCTGTATAACTCTGGCTCTGTCGTTAACCACTGCAGCTAGATGAACTACTACCAGGCCTCTTAAACTCTTTGCCTCTGGCTTTCAAATGATCTTTCTTTCCACTGCTGCTACCACCACTATCAAATCTGGGAGGGGGTTGGTGGAATTGAGTGGAAGGTTGTTGCTGTTTCGGTGCTGGAAGCAACATACAAATCTCATTTATGTCTAATCAAACCTCTTTCTGCTCCTTTGGCTCTGTTCAGGTCATCAGCAAAGTTATTCGTTCTCCCAACATTTACCAGTGTAAAGATCTCTGGATTCAATCCATTAATGAACTGATCAGCCACAGCTTCATCATTCTCAGCAACATGTGGAGCAAATCGTAGCAAGGTCGAAAACTTGGCCACATATTCTTCTATGTTCAATTGACCCTGTCTCAGATTGGCAAACTCTGCACCCTTGTCCTTCCTGTACGATACTGGGAAAAATCTTTGATAAAATTCAATCTTAAAGATCTTCCAAGTAATAATTGTACCTCGATGCTCCAAAGCCATCTTAGTCGAGAGCCACCAATTCTTCGCAACGTCATGCAACTGGTGCCCAATCAGTCTAACTCTTCTTTCATCTGTGTAATCAAGGGAATCAACAACATCTCAATATAATCTAGCCAACTCTCACAGTCAACAGAATTATTTGTGCCCTTCAAAGTCGGCGGTTTGAACGACTGAAATCTCTTCAGCAGTGTTTCCATGGGTGTCGCTGTAAAATCCATGGGATTAGTCGAGGTACTACCCTGTTCTGGGATTCTTCAAGGATGCATATCTGATTATCAAAATGATTAGCAACCAAATATAACAAATCTGTTTCAGTCCTCCTCTGATCATCTTACTGCTGATCAAGAATCGGTTCTGATTCATTCTCAAGTCATACATATTTCCAATCAAATCAGATATTCAGGTAAACATGTATTAAAGCAGTAAAACATGATGTCATCACAAAAGCAGGAAAGAAAACTCAATCTACCCCGTTCACTCTCTTCAATCTTAGTCTAAGGAACCTACTGCTCTGATACCACCTGTTATGGGGACCCGAACCTAATTCGTCTTTTTAATCGTCTTTGGAATTAATTGAATCAATTAATTAATTTGGGACTAAATTTTTTTTTATAAAAATACATAAGTGCGGAACATATGATAATAAATCTTATTTCATTTACAAGATCAAGTTTAATATCTACAACCTGATCAACAGTACAAGTCTGGTACAAAATGAAATCATAACATATTAGTATTCATCAACTATAAGTCAGTGTTGAGAAATCAATTCTACTTCTAAGCTCGGATCTCCACTCTAATCTTGATCTCTCATCCTCTTCTTGACCCTGATCCTGTCCCACCTATTGTCATGCACACATACAAACACAACAACAGCCGGATAACTCCGGTGAGAATATAATTCCCAGTATAAACAACATAAACATGCATTTGATATAAAAGCATATATAAAAGTATATAACACTTATCACTAACATGTATCATAATCTGAAAGACATGAATCGATATAAACTGTAAGTCAAACTCTTGACTCTTAATCTCTGACTCGACTCTTCTCTAATATATGGATCTCGATTCCCGGACGTTGGCATATTATATCGAATCTCTGCAATAGAATTCGATCTACTCCTAAGCAACATCGATATAAACCAAACATCCAGTGACTTGGAAACTCTGCCAAAGACTTGGCACCTCTGCCAATGACTAGGCACATCTTCTATGACTCTTTCTCGATGTCTATCCTCTTTTCTCTGCTTTTTTATAAATCAATAGAACAAAAGCATATACATTCAATGAATACAAAGGTAATAAAGTAATAAAAATAAGTATGTGGTTTTGGGAAACTCAAGTCGAATCTAACTCGAGTCGTATCTCCCGGTTAACATTGATTTATACCTTTCTTTTGTCGATCTGACGAAGTCGAAGTTTTGAATTCGAAGCTGTCAATACTCAATCTGGCAATGAAATTATTGAGAAGTACAATATCAATATACAACTCAAATCAATACTGGATATGATCAGAACTCAATCTAATTATGTTTCGACGGCATAGCAGCACAACCTCGATATACCCAGCAATACGATATCAACAGATACAATTCTCGACAACTCATAATCAATCGATAAACACAATTCCAATACCAAATCTGTATATTCTCAATCAATTCAAATCTGAAAAATGATAACAATTCCATACGGTATCTGTTCTTCAATCTGATTTCGATTATACAATTATCATAATCTCAGGAATACATAATATAGATCAAATCATGATACATTCAATATCATGTTTTCAAATCATAAAAGAAAGTAGTAAAAATTACGTCATGTTGAAGCTCTTGTCGAGAGGAACACAGAACTCAACTCAGATTGAAATTCCAACGGTCGGATCCTGTAAAATCAGAATTCTAGTCTTCGAAGGAAAACTTGAAATCTCCTATGGATTTTCTCGTTTTCTTCCGGGGAACTCTGAATGAATGAAAGAGTTTTACATAAATATTGCATGGCAAGTACATGTGGCTTCATCTTTATGCAGCACGTCTCGCGCATATGCGCGACCATCATCGGCGCATATGCGCGAGACTCTCTGTCTCCACACATAAGGAATTCACCATCTCGCGCATATGCGTGTCCCATCCCGGTGCATATGCGCGAGACCTACTGTCTCTGTGCATGAACACATATCTTGCTCGCGCATATGCGCGCCTCTTCTCGCGCATATGCATGAGACCTACTGTCTCGGCACTTCTTCCTTGCACATGCTCGTGCATATGCGCGCCTCTTCTCACACATATGCGCGAGGTCTTCTGCCTCGGCATGTGCTACTCGCGCAAATGCGCGCATCTCTGCCACGCATGTGCGCGATACCTACTGTATTCTCACAATGCCAAACTCATGCATTTCCAATTATGTTCTCGGAGTGGTACTTCTATAATTCCATCAATACATAATCAATAATCTCGGATTAACAGAATAAAATCTCGGGCATTACAAAACCCCAAAACAATCCTTATATATATATATATATATATATATATGCATATTTTAAATTTTTTTAAACATGGAAGACACGCACCTTGTGTAAGGGTCCGGGTCCGGGTAGACACTGGAAATTCACAATTCGAAAGAAACAAGGGCACGTACTCTGTGTCAGGGTCCGGCTCTGGGTCCGTGTAGGCTCTGGAATGTAAACCAACCGAATTCACAACACTTGCGGCTTAATCCTCATAACTCAATCATACGGACCATGAACCAATACCTCGAGACCCATCCTTGGACGCTACGGCAATGATTCAAACTCCCATGATGCCTCAAAACAACGATGCAAATCATACAACGCAACTCAAACCGTGAACACGACATTTTGACACCAAAATGTTTCCTACAACTTCTAATGCAACCAAGTGTCTATCGTCACGAAACAGAGCACCAAAAATCATCCCAATATCATACTCACAATACTTAAACGTAGCAGCGATCATCCAACGGTTTCCAACGAAGCCTGCAACAAATAAACTTCAAGAATTCATCAAGAACACATTTTCAGAAAAATTACAGTTTGAGCAGTCCCACGAAAACGATCATAACTCACTCGTTTCTTGTCCAAAAATTACGAATTTACTGTCAAATCAAAGGTATCAAAAATTAATATGTTTTATATGTTGAATTTTTTCCATAAAATCGACCGAAAAGTCGCAGTATTTAAAATGAAAACAAATTTTGAGTTTCCAGATCTAAAATCGTTTCAAAATCGATCAAACCACTTTTTGCTCAAACTTTGTACAAAATACATAAATATTTACACATAATAAAAATAAAAACATATACTATGATAAGATCGATGCATAAAAGAAAGAATATACATGCCTTTGATATTTAAAGTTATCGAAACGACGACACTGAACCGTGAAGGATGCGAGGTTGATCCGAGACGATTTTTGGTTTGTTTTTCTTGAAGAAAAGAGGGCGAAACTTGCTGGAAAAATCCTAGTGTAAGGGGCGGCTGCTGTTTCTCCAAGATCCTGACCTTTCTTTAAAAAAATGAAATGAAGAGGGGAATGAATGTGTGTGTGTGTTGTCGTGTATGTGTGTGTGTGTTAGTTTTTAATAAATTAGGGAAATAAATTGCTTAATTGCACAATTAAAAATTCTAATTAAAATGAAAATTAAAAATGTTAATTTCCACTACTAAACAAAGACCCTTAATTTAAAAAATAAAATGCACAATAGCTAACTTTAAAAGTTTTAAAATTCTAAAATCACTAAATAAATAAGTTAGGCTTTGAAATGCTTAAAACTAAATAAATCATTTAAATGCCCCAATCTTAATTTAAAACAAAATATCAAATTTAAAAATCGCCAAACTCGTCGTCGGTCACTTTTTCCTCGATCCCGCATCGAATAATCCCCTGAAAAATGAAACTCAAGAAATCATTTTAACGTGCATCACATAAATATAAATAATTTAAAATAATTCATTTAATTAAATCATGCACCTCTAAAATCAATTTAAATTAAATAAACAATTTAAATAAATGTATGAGTTTTACGTTTACTAAATTTGGGCTCTACAGTTCCTCCCCCACTTAAATAAATTTCGTCCTCGAAATTAAGTCTTCGCGTAGCGGTTCTTTTTATCTGCCTCGATCTCCCAAGTGGCCTTCTCCACTGATTGATCCAGCCACCAGACTTTGAGCAACTTGGTCACTTTGTTCCGAAGTCTCCGCTCCTATCTGTCTAGGATTTGGACAGGTCTTTCCTCATATGACAGATCTGGAACCAACTGCAATGGCTCAAAGCTCAAAACACGTGAAGGATTCGCTAGGTACTTCCTCATCATCGAGTCGTGGAACACATTGTGTACACTGGCCAGATTCGACGGTAAGGCTACACAATAAGCTAGTGTCCCAACTCTGTCAAGAATCTGGAACGGTCCAATAAACCCAAGACTAAGCTTGCCTCTCTTCCCAAACCTCATAACACCCTTCATAGGTGTTATCTTCACGAAAATGAGATCACCTACGACAAACTCGAGATCCCTTCTCTTTTTATCAGCATAACTCTTCTGGCGGCTCTGGGCGGTCTTCATGCTGTCTCGGATTTTGACCACCAAGTCTGCAGTCTGCTGAACAATTTCTGGACCAAGTTCTGATCTTTCACCGACTTCATCCCAATGAATCGGCGATCAGCACTTCCTACCATACAGCGCCTCGTAGGGAGCCATACCTATAGATGATTGGAAGCTATTATTGTAGGTGAACTCCACTAGAGGTAGCTTTGATTCCCAATTCCCGTGGAAATGATCACACAAGCTCTTAATAAATCCTCCAAAATCTGGATCACTCGCTCAGATTAGCCATCTGTCTAAGGGTGAAATGCAGTATTGAATAGCAACTTCGTCTTCATGGCTGCATGTAAACTCTTCTAGAAGGACGATGTAAACCTCTGGGTCCGTGTCGGACACGATAGAAACTTGGATTCCGTGCAATCAAACTATCTCCCTGATATAGAGCTCTGCATACTGCGTCATGGAGAAAGTCGTCTTCACCGGTAAGAAATGTGCTGACTTAGTAAGTCGATCTACTATACCTGACCGACCTCGGCAAACCAACAACAAATTCCATGGTGATATTCTCCCATTTCAACTCGGGGATAGGGAGCGTCTTAAGCATTCCTCCTGGCCTCTGATGCTCTGCATTCACTTGCTTACAAGTGAGGCATTCAGACACAAATTGGCGGATGGTCCGCTTCATGCCTGACTACCAATACAGAATTTTCAAATCCTTGTACATCTTGGTACCTCCTGGATGGATAGAATAGGAGATGTATATGCCTCTGTCAAAATATCCTCTCTGTTCGAATCAACACTAGGCACCCACATCCTTCCTTTGTATCTCACAATGTCATCAGACACTGTGTAGAGTACACTGCCCTTGGCTTCATCATTCAGTCTCCATTTTTGTAACTGCTCATCCACAGGCTGACCTCTACGGATTTGGTCTAGCAAAGAAGACTGGACTGTCATATTAGACAGCTTAGGAGCTCTGCCCCTGGGATAAACTTCTAACCCAAACCTCTGAATCTCTGACTGAAAAGATCTCTGTACTGACAGGTGTGCTAATACTACAACTTTTCTGCTCAAGGCATCTGCCACCACATTGGCTTTCCCCGGATGGTAGCTAATCTCGCAATCATAGTCTTTCACTCATTCCAACCACCGTCTTTGTCTCATATTCAGTTCCTTCTGCATGAAGAAATACTTGAGACTCTTGTTATCAGTAAATATCTGGCATTTCTCGCCGTACAGATAGTGTCTCCATATCTTCAACGCAAAGACAACGGCAGCTAACTCAAGATCATGGGTCGGATAATTCTTCACATGCAATTTCAACTGTCGGGAGGCATAAGCTATAACCCGGCCATGTTGCATCAAAACTGCACCCAAACCGAGTTTATAAGCATCGGTGTATAGCACAAAATTGCCTTGCCATGCTGGCATGGCTAACATTGGTGTTGTGATAAGAGCTTGTTTCAAAGTATCAAAACTCTTCTGAAATTCATCACTCCATACGAATTTAGCGTTCTTTTTATTCAATGAAGTGAGTGGCACTGCTATATAAGAAAATCCCTGAATAAATTTCCTATAGTAGCCTGCTAAGTCTAGAAAACTGTGGATCTCTGACGCATTCTTCGGCTCAACCCATTCCTTAACTGCTGCCACCTTAGCTGGATCCACCTCGACACCATTGCTAGATATTATATGACCCAAAAATGCTACCTTTTCCAACCAGAATTCACACTTACTGAATTTTGCAAACAACTTGCGACTCTGCAAGACCTGCAAAACTGTACCCAAGTGTTGACTGTGCTCCACGTGGCTCTTCGAGTAGATAAGAATGTCTTCATTGAACACTATGATAAACTGATCTAGGTAGGGCTGAAATACTCGATTCATCAAGTCCATAAAAATCGCTGGAGCATTCGTCAGTCCAAACTGCATCACTAAGAACTCGAAATGCCCATATCTGGTTCTGAAGGTCGTCTTATGAACATCTACATCTTTTACATTCAGCTAATGATACCCAGATCAAAGATCTATCTTAGATAACACTGTAGCTCCCTGCAACTGATCAAACAAGTCCTTGATCCTTGGAAGTGGGTATTTATTCTTTATCGTTACCTTGTTTAGTTCTCGGTAATCGATACACAACCTCATGCTCCCATCTTTCTTCTTTACGAAGAGTACTGGTGCGCCCCTTTTTGAGAGCAGATGAATGCTTTATCCAAGAGCTCCTGAATCTGCTGCTTGAGTTTTAACATCTCAGCTGGAGCTAAATGGTACGATGCCTTTGAGATTGGCACGTTGCCTGGCACAAGGTCAATGGAAAACTCCACATCTCTCTCTGGTGGAAGGCCTGTGATGTCAGAAAAATCTCTGACTACTGGTACCTCAGATATCGACGGAGTGGGTACGTCAGGTGCGGAAACAATGCTTGCCAAGAAAGCCTGACACCCCTTATGAATAAGTCTCCATGCCTGCATGCAAGAGATCATGCGAGGGAAACTTCTCCATCTATCTGGCTCAAAAAGAAACTGCTCCATGCCCAAAGGTCTTACCAACACTGACCTTTTCTGAAAGTCAATAAGAACTATGTTCTTTGTCAGCCAGTCCATTCCCAAGATGATATCAAATTCTGGCATCGGCAACTCAATCAGATCGGCATACACTAGGTGGCCCTGCAGTTCAAGATCAATGTCTCTAACCATGCTAATAGCTGATAACACTTCCCCCGATGGGACTGTCACTGAATAGCTCACGTCGAGTCCAATAGACTGGGCGTCCAGATGATTATCAAAAGTCTCCGAAATAAAAGAGTGAGTGGCCCCTGAATCTATCAAGGCCTTCGTAGCTACTCTCTTTGTGAAAATATTTCCCGAGATACGTTATCACGACACACAAACCTATATCCCAAAATTCTAATCTTAACTTCCAGCATAGTAGAAAAATCTCTACACAAGTCATGAAAATACTAACTAGCACACTAATAATCTAAAATAAAATTTGAAACATGCATAGCAAAATAATGCGGTGCTGAATTAAATAAGTTACCAGTCAACATGGTCGTGTCTGGGTTCGCCTCCTTTGCCTGCATGGAGAACACTCTACCCTGGGTCGGCTACCTCCACTTTGGGCAGTCTCTTAGCATATGATCACTGGCTCCGCATTTGAAGCACTTTCCCTATCCCCATAAGCACTGTCATGGATGCTGGCGGTTGCACTTCAGGCACATCGGGTGCTCTCAGCAGCTGCTGGCGGTTGCACTTCAGGCACATCGGGTGCTCTCTCGGCTACTGAGGAATAGGACCCTTGCCTTTCGGCGGTCCCTGGAATGGCCTCTTCCCTTGAGGTCTTTGAAAAGGCCTCTTAAATTGAGATCGTTGTTGCTGCTGATGCTGAGGTGCCTGGTAGGGCCTCTTGCCCTGTACGTCGACCTCTATGTCCCTCTAGTCCTGCTCTGCCACCAAGGCTCTAGACACAGCAACGACATAGGTGGTAGAACCAGCAACTCTCACATCACGGAGCAATATCGGCTGCAAACCATCCATAAAATGCCTCGACTTCTCCCGGGCATCCGTTAGCAATTAGGGGCACGAAGTGATACCCCCTCTCGAACTTCCTCACAAAATCAGCTACGCTGCTGTTTCTCTGATGCAGCGTCATAAACTCCCTAGTCAGTCTGGATCGTACTTCCTCAGTGAAGTGCTTGGAGTAAAGTGTGTGTTGTCGTGTATGTGTGTTCGTAAAAGTGTGTGTGTGTGTGATTTTTTAATAAATTAGTGAAAAAAATTCTTAATTGCACAATTAAAAATTCTAATTAAAAATGTTAATTTCCACTACTAAACAAAGTCCCTTAATTTAAAAAATAGAAAGCATAATAGCTAACTTTAAAAGTTTTAAAATTTTAAAATCACTAAATATATAAGTTAGGCTTCGAAATGATTAAATCTAAATAAATCATTTAAAATGCCCATATCTTAATTTAAAACAAAATATAACATTTTAAATTCACCAAACTCGTCGCCGGTCTCTTTTTCTTCGATCCCACATCGAATAATCGTCTGAAACATGAAACTCAAGAAAACATTTTAACGTGCATCACATAAACATAAATAATTTAAAATAATTCATTTAATTAAATCATGCAACTCTAAAATCAATTTAAATTAAATAAACAATTTAAATAAATGTATGAGTTTTACGTGAACTAAATTTGGGTTCTACATTTGTTTTAAAAGAAAATTGATTTATATATATATGCATGAATTTTTATATAAGTGATGAAAATATGAAACTTTGGAGAAGGTGAAACGATTGTGACCAATACAATGATATGATTGGAGATAACGTTAGGGGAAGATGCCCCAGAGCGATCCCGTTTACGGGAGAAGGCCCTAGAGGGAGCCCGACGTCGTATTTCCATTGACATGATATGATGACATGATAGGCCAAGGCTCAGTTCACGGGTGAGAGTGTCGCTGATTTCTCCGCCACCCAATACTGTGGTTACACGTAGATGGATCCATCGACCTTCAGCTGATACAAAAGTCATAATCAACGATCCGAATTCAATAAAAGGGAAACATATATGTATATGATGAAAACGAAAATGTTTATGATGAAAGGAAAATTTTTATGATGAAAGGTAAATGTTTATGTTTATACTTGTTCATGAAATGCTATTTCAAGTAAAAGTATTTTCACTTTTGCATGTGGATTTATATGTATTACTTGTTATCATGGTTAAGGTTGCTGGGTCAATAGACTCACTAGGTGTGATCGGTGCAGGTGAGCATGAGTTTGATGTTAATGAGGAACTTGATGGTTGATCTTGCTGGACTGAAGATGCACACAACCCGAGGACCAGCGGTAGTTTTTCTGCACTTACGACTTATGTTTATGACCTATGCTAAATGATTTGAGTTATTTTTAAGATTTTATGACTTATGATGTTTTTGAGAGATTTTTGAGAGCATGTTAAATTTAAGTTATTTTGAAAATGTTAAAGTTATGTTTGGTTGACGATTTACGATTGTATGTTTTGAAATCACTTTCTTTTGGATTTTTAAATAATAGTCGGCTCGTTATTTTTAAATAGTACAATAGTATTTTAAATATATTTAAATATATGTGTATGGATTCGGCCGAATAGATGGGAAAAAAATATTTCTAGTATTTTTTAAGAAAAATGAGTAGTGGACGTTTCTAGGGGTGTGCAACGGTCGGTTTGGTTCGGTTTTAATAAACTTCGGTTCGGTTTTTCGGTTTACGATTTTTTGAATGCCTAATCCTAAACCAAACCATTTTAATTCGGTCCGATTTGGTTTTTTTGTATTACGGTTTGGTTATTACGTACGGTCGGTTAATTAAGGTTTGTGTAATAAATTAAGTTATAAATGAAGTTGTACGTTATAAATTTTAAAAAAATATAATAAAAAACCACAATCAAATTTCCTTGATTTTTTTTACCTATTTTAATCACATTTGTTGAGCAATATCATAGCTAAACGAGCCTTCAAACCCCAAACAAGACAAAATACACCCTCTCTAGCATGATTTTTTTTTTTAAAAAAATAAGAAACAAAAAAGATAGCTTCCACACCAGCTATTCCCAAAATATAAGCTGAATTCAGTTTGAAACTCCAGAGCATTTAATTCGAACTATGACATATTCATTAATGCAACAAAAAAACTCCGTACCCGTGTTTCAATATTTTAAGAAGAAAACAACTAAGAAGTTAAGAACTTTGATATTTGATATGATAGCACTATAGCAGAGTCGGCTGGAGAAATTGGAGTGGAAGATGAAAAGTTTAGAAGAAAGGCAAGGCGAAAAAATTGTAAACCTAATGAAATTACATATATTAATTATTTTATTATTTATTATATTTTAAATGGTCGGTTCGGTTTTTTCGGTTTTAAATTTTCAAAAATCGATAACCGAACCGGAAAACCGAAAGTACAAAAAATCAAAACCATAACCGACCAAAAAACCGTTTAAACCGAACCAAAAAAAATTAAATTTATGGTTTGGTCGGTTTTTTCAATGTAAACCGTTTAATGAACACCCCTAGACGTTTCAATTGGTATTAGAGCAACATTCCTGCAAAGGGTTTTTCCACCGTAAGTTCCGGAAAGCTCGGTCATCAAGCCTCAAATCTGTAAGTTTAAATGTTTTTAATGCATGTTTACACGGTTTTTACGTTTAAGCTACATGTTTAAATAATTATTGAGGTTAAATAACATTTATGTTTAAGTTTGCATGATAAATGATTTTATGATTAAACATGCATCGTTGCATTTTTTTTATATAAAATATTAGAGGCTTTATAATTTTTATGCATATTACGATATGAAACAAGAAATTATATGATTTCCATGCACGCTGGATTTGTGATGGAATTGGACATGTTTAAGAATTTGGTTAATGGGCGTTAGGAAATGTCGAAAATGATTGGACTATATTGATTTTTAGGTTTTAGTACTGATGTTCTACTTTTTGGATCATAAGTTAATCGTGAAGATTATGAATGTTTTTGGGACATGTAGATTATTTATGAAAACATTGATGATTTGTGGTTACTAGATGAGTTAATTTTTGAGAATTCATATACGGAATAATGATTCGAAGACTATGACGATCTTTAAAAGTATAAAAATGTATAATTTGGGATTTTTGGTTTTGATGGTAAGGTAAGATTGATTATGAGAATTGATTTTGAGTTTCATAAGTTTATAATTATTGAACTTTATGTTACGGGGAACCTATAGAATGAAATTAGGAATGCCAAGAACTTATGGGTTAACGGTAAAATTTTTGAAATTTAGAACCAATTGGATAATTCTCGAGAAAGTAAAAATTTATTTTCAATTGTTAAGAATTTGAGGGCTAAGTTACAAATCATCGAAACTATTGGGACTAAATGGTAAGGATTCGAAATCTTAGGGGATGGAAACACAATTTTCGAAAATTATGTATGGTGAAATGGTGAATTTTTGAGGAAGTTAGGAATTAATTTTGCAATTTTTAAGAAATTTGGGGACTAGTTTAGAAAAAAAATGGGAATTTAATTGTTTAAATGATGGGAATTTTCGATGATTTAGGCTTGAAATGATATTTACAACATTAAAATATCTTTATTATAAGGTTATAAGGAAAGGTAATCAAGGCCATAGTAGGAGGAATTAATATCGGGCTTGAAAATCTAAGGGAAAATTAAGAATTTAGAGTGACGACAATTTCAGGTAAAGTTGATCAATTAGTTAAGTTATAGGATTACACATTAAGTTAGCATATTTTGGGAACTTAAGATTTGATTTACATGTGTCATAAGTTGTAGTCATTAACTTATACCTTTGTAAGATGTTATGCTTTATAAGAAATAATGGCACTTGAGGAATTTTTGGAAATCACTAAGAAACATGGTATTAAGTGGATATGTATATTGGAATTATGTTATCTAAGACAATTTGGATTGTGGAAGTCTGAATTACAAGATTATGAGATAGGTGTTTATATGAAAAATTTTGGTGGAATGTAAAAAAAAAAAAAATTAGTTGTGCCCAACATATGTTACCAATGAACGAATATTAAGATTTTTATTCGAGTACGCAATCTAAAATCTTGATACGTGGATTCTAGAATTCTAGGGATTTTTAGTGAAGTCAAATGATTGGAGTTAGTCTAACATTAAACATGGATAACTTACTAAGTTTTATACACTAGTGCTAATTAAGCATTAAGGATACGACAGAATGCGACAATCATTCCAATGAGAAAAGCCCGAGTGTCTTAGGCATCAACTACATTGTAATTAGGAAGAAAATAGCTTAAACATGTAATTGATGCTAGAAAGGTTTTATTATATAGGTAGAAGATCGACGTTGGATATTTTGGGTTTTTTGGCTTAATGGTACTCGAAATTTAAGATTTGCAGCAATTCTATATTTTGGATATATTGTAAATAGTTAAGTCACGTTAGTTTGGTACCGTAAGATAAATGTTTGATTCAAGGATCTTAGACTAATATTAAATTGAGATTGAGTTAAGGTTTAATTACTAAGAATATTACCCAGGATAGAAGTTGATTAGTAAATTTTGAGTGGTAAGATCTCTTAAGTTGGACTGCATAAATGCTAATCTTGGGATTTAAAGCCTTAGCATATCTTGAATTCAATAAATTTAAGAAAGGATGCTTTTGGGTTTTTAATATTGAAATATAATAGGTGATAAACATCTTGGGTATAGTATAAGGAATATAAGGTACGATGAGTTTGGTCAACCACTTCTAAAATTGGGAATTGTTAGAAAAGTCGAAATTCGAGGTTATTGTAAAATAGAACTAAGCCATCATAGGTTGTTGTAAGTTGTGGTGCGCAAACGATGATCTTGAAGGCAAATTTAATTAAGATCGAGGAGACATAAGGACATTCTAAACTTATTTTATCAGAGCAGCGCAGCGGAAGCGTGGATTTTTGAATACTAGAATTAAGTCTAATGAAACGTCTCGCCCTTTTTATTGCTTTAAAAGTACTAGAATTTTTATTTTTTTTTAAAAACCTCACATAGCATTCGGCCGAACCATAAAATTTCATAAAATATTTTTGGCATCATTTTAAAATAAACAACCAACTAACATTTTTCTAAATCTAAAAATAACATTTGAAAAGTATAGCCCATACTATAACCTCTCAAAATCCACTCATACTCATGATAAAAGTCATAAAATCTTTTAACATAAATCATAACATATATGCGGAAACTAGCGTCGGTCCTCGGGTCATGTGCACTTTCAGTCCAGTCGGATCAACTATCAAGACCTCCATTAGCATTATCATGATAACCTGCATCCATCACACCTAGTGAGTCTAAAGACTCAACACACCATAATCTTTATAACAAGTACTACGTAATACAGTCAACATATAACGTTGAAAAATACTTGTACTTAAAATATCGTTTTCATGAAAATGCATAAACATAAACATTTTCAGTAAACATTTTCATGATGCATAAAACTTTAAACATAAACATTTTCCTAAAATACTTTTTCATGACATGCAATCATAAACCTTAACTTTTTCCTTTTTCCTCAACATGACATGACATAAAACATTTAACATGATCATGAACATTTTCCTTTTCTTTTTCTCTTTTCTTTTGTTGAATTCAGATCGTTAATTGTGATTTTTCTGATCATGCTCATGAGGGTCGATGGATTCATCTACATAAAACCACAGTACTGGGCGGCGGGGGACACCAGCAACACTCTCACCGGTCAACTGGGCCCTGGCCTATCATGATTCGAATAGAAATACGATCGTCGGGGCTCCCTCTGGGGCCTTTTCACAAAATGGGCTCCCTCTGGGGCCTTTTCCCCTCACGATATTCCCATTCTTGCGTTACCACAAAACCGTTACCACATATTCGCAATGATGGAAACACGATCGTCGGGCTCCCACTGGGACCATAACCCTCACGACGTCGCCAACATTAACGAATTAGTCACAATCACTTCACATCCTTCAATATTTTCCATTCACATCACTTAGAAAAATCATGAATAATATTTACCGTTTCCATTTTTGAAACCAAGCATGCAACATGTATTTTAAATGTCTTCCTTTAATCATAAAAACCCTTTAGACATTTAAAAATTATAAATTAATCATGAACATTTCATAAACATTTAAAAATAATCATAATATCATAAAAACAGCATTTAGGGCACTGCCATGACCTTTACTAATTTCCAGGTGTAAAAAGACCGTTTTACCCCTGGACGTGACATTTTACGTTTTTGACTTTTTTCTTGATTTTTTGACTCTAACATGTCCCAAATAACTATTTAAGCTTAAATTAATTTTCTCATATTTTTATTTAGCTTAAATCGAGGACTTTTAAATTAATCTTTAAATAAGACGTATTACTGCGTTTTAATCCCGAATTAAACCAAACCTTAATATAAAATTCCCAAATTAAAAACTTAGACTTCTAATAATTATTTAAGCTTAAACCTAATTTCCATAATTTTATAAAGGTTAAAATTAGGCGTTTCAATTAACTCGTTAATTAGCGTTTCGTACGGCGATTAAATCCTGAATAAATCCAAAACTCATTATTTTGATCCCAAATTTTAAACATAGTATTTTTAAGATTTATGCTATCCTTCCAAGTCATGAGCCATCCCCATGGACCCATGGAATCAATTTTGGCTTAATTAGTCTCGTTTTTGACCCTTCGACGAACACACCGAGCCATCTCCTAATTTACCCGAGCCACGCCCGAGCCACCTTGTACCAAAACCTAGCCAACCCATCTAGAGACCCTCCTACTGTGCAAGAACAGCCCAAAAAACCCGGCCCTGGCCCTCTCAAAATCCTGCTGGAAACTCACCAAAAATCTGCATGTGTGTGTGCGTGAGACTCATGTGCTTCTAGGACTCCTAGCCAACCTAGGACACCTCCAGCCGTGAACCACTTGGCCTCTCATGACCCTAACCTTCCCTGGACCACGCCCAGCCCATGCCAATCCCAAGCTCCAAAACCCAGCAGCGAATCACCCGAACCTTGACAGCAACTCACGCCTAACTTGCTGCCAAAAATCTTCTCCCTCACGTTTTCTGTGCTTGGCTCGAGCCCCATCGAGCCACCCTGCATCAACTCATGACCAGACCATCTAGGCACCCTACGGGACCCTTAGAACCCATAGGACTCGACCCCAGCCCCTGAAACCAAAGCTACCACAGCAGCTACACAATCCAGCCGAGGAACCCACTTCGACAAGGACTCTTGTTCCTGTTGCTTGCACCTAGCCAACCCAACCAGGCCCTGAACCAACCCCTTTAGCACCCTTATAGGACCCTAAGGACCTATCCTAACCCAGCCCAAGCCCTCAAGCCGAGCCTTTCCCTCTTACAAAAACTACTGAAACCTGCGCTCATCCTATTGCAACTCTCGGGTGATCTTGGGTGGAGTCCTAGCTTGCTAGGACTCCTCCCCAACTGTGACCCTTGAGTCCTAGGCTGCCTAGGACTCAACCCTTAACCCCTCATGACTCTAGCCCAGCCCTGGATGCAACCGAGCCAAGCCATGCATCGTAATTCATGAAACCCGATCACCTAAGATTCAAACATTCGAATTCGGTTCCAACGTAATCGGTTCGTGCTTGCAGCGTGTATGTGTGTTCTTAGGACTCTGAAATTCATGAAAAACGTTGCCTAAACATGTCCTAATCATGGCAGCCCCTTAAACACACAATAAACATGATTTTGGAGATTAAGAACACCACTTTAGAACCCATAAGCATGAGATTACGAAAATTCTGAAAAATCTTTCATGTTCTTCATGCATGTAATAATTCAAACATTAATATGATATGATAGATGAGAAAAAGGAAATATATGGCGTGCCTTTGCGTTATATACGCTCGAATATCCGTTGACGACGAAGAACGGAGAGGACCCTCTGGCTTGAACTTGCTTGCACCTTTCGAAAACCCTTTCCAAATTGGTTGTATATGTGCCGTGTGTGTGTATGAGAGGGGTGGGGAGGGTTTCAGATTTTTAAGAAGAGGTGGCCGATTATTGTGATGCTAGGAGTGTAGGGTTTAATATATTTTATACACTAATTAACTACTAACTAGGCTTTGGCCTATTAAGCCAATTAAATTAAGACCATTAGTCTAATTAGGTTTTAAATAAAATATTAACAATGTTTTGTTTAATTAAACATGTGAATTTATTAGCCGGGTTGCAAAAAAGTTCGTATTTTAGTTGAAAAACCAGCACCGATAAAATTTACGTCCCGGCGTATAAAATCATTTCAAAACCTTTTATTTTCAAAAATACTAAAAGCATCAATCATATTTTAAATAATTAAAAACAATTATTTAATAAAAATATTTTCTATTCTTCAGCCCTCGGTCCCCATTCCTCGATCGTCACTTGAATATTCCTTAAAAAATACAATTTTTATGCAATCATGTAGAAAAATATATTTTAAATATGCAAGTATGCAAAACATAATTAATTCATGTAATTAAAATATTTAATTAAAATACAAAAGAATTTAATAATTGCATGCACGTGGTTTGCGTGAACTTTAAAATTTTCGGGGCATTACAATCTTCCCCCCTTAAATTGAATATCGTCCTCGAAATTCGCTTATCCTTGATAACCCAAAGTTTAGGCTTAATTCTAATATCCCAAAAATCCACGCTTCCGCTGCGCTATTCTGATCAAACTTAAGTTCTAGAATGTCCTTACGTCTTATTGATCCTAATTAAATTTTCCTTCTAAATCCTTATTTTCAACTCGCAACTTAAAAGACCCAAATGACTTAGTGCTATTACTATTATAACCTCGAATTTCAATTTTGCTTACAATTCCCAATATTAAAATATGGATAATCATGCTTATCGTGTATTACTTTCCTTATTTTATACCCAAAATGTTCATCAACCTATCAAATTTCGATCTTAAAATCCCAAATGCATCTACTGACGGTTAAATTTTCAAGCTTAATATTTGTTCAATCTTAAAAATCCTTGATTAACGTTCCTTATAACACTATAACCATGATATCCCAAGGTTTCATATATTCTTAAAAAGTCTAAATCCTCAAAATTCTTACTATTTAACCCATTCAATTTGTTCTTATTGCTAAACTAGTCTCCAAATTCTTTAATATTTGCTAAATAAATTCTTAATTTCCTCAAAAATATCCTAATTGATCCTTAATTTTTAAAATCCTACGATTTACCCATAAGTACTTGACATTCTTATTGCCTTCTATAGGTTTCCCATAACATAGATTTCGAAAATTTAAACTTATTTACCCAAAAGTCAATTCCTATAACCAATATTACATTTCATCAAAACTTAAATTCCCAATTTATACATTTTCTTATTCCCAAAGTCGTTGTAAATCCTCGAATCATTATTACTTATGAGTAATTCCCAAAAATTAATTCAACTAGTAACCACGAATCATAAATATTTTCTTAGAAAATCTACGTGTCCCAAAGCATTCAAAATATTTACGATTAACTTATGGACCAAAAAATAGAACGTCAATACTAAAACCCAAAATCAACATAGTCCAATTCCACCACGAAGCCAACATGCGTTAAAATAAAATAATTTTTCATTTCATATCGTATCACATATAAAAAATTCCAAAGCATATAAATCATATATCATCATGAAGCTATTAAACATGTGACATGAACATATAATTCATGTAGTCATGCAGGTGACAACATATAAATCATATAAAGCAGGTAAAAACTTACAACTTTGAGGCTTGACGACTGATCTTCCCGGCGCTGATGGTGGCACAACCCTTTACAGGAACATGGCTCTGATACCAACTGAAACGTCTCGCCCTTTTTATTGCTTTAAAAGTACTAGAATTTTTATTTTTTTTTAAAAACCTCACATAGCATTCGGCCGAACCATAAAATTTCATAAAATATTTTTGACATCATTTTAAAAAAAACAACCAACTAACATTTTTCTAAATCTAAAAATAACATTTGAAAAGTATAGTCCATACTATAACCTCTCAAAAACCACTCATACTCATGATAAAAGTCATAAAATCTTTTAACATAAATCATAACATATATGCGGAAACTAGCGTCGGTCCTCGGGTCATGTGCACCTTCAGTCCAGTCGGATCAACTATCAAGACCTCCATTAGCATTATCATGATAACCTGCATCCATCACACCTAGTGAGTCTAAAGACTCAACACACCATAATCTTTATAACAAGCACTACGTAATACAGTCAACATATAACGGTGAAAAATACTTGTACTTAAAATATCGTTTTCATGAAGATGCATAAACATAAACATTTTCGTAAACATTTTCATGATGCATAAAACTTTAAACATAAACATTTTCATAAAATACTTTTTCATGACATGCAATCATAAACCTTAACTTTTTCTTTTTTTCTCAACATGACATGACATAAAACCTTTAACATGATCATGAACATTTTCCTTTTCTTTTTCTCTTTTCTTTTGTTGAATTCAGATCGTTAATTGTGACTTTCCTGATCATGCTCATGAGGGTCGATGGATCCATCTACATAAAACCACAGTACTTGGCGGCGGGGGACACCAGCAACACTCTCACCGGTCAACTGGGCCCTGGCCTATCATGATTCGAATAGAAATACGATCGTCGGGGCTCCCTATGGGCCTTTTACCATAAATGGGCTCCCTCTGGGGCCTTTTCCCCTCACGATATTCGCATTCTTCCGTTACCACAAAACTGTTACCACATATCCGTTACCACATATTCGCAATGATGGAAACACGATCGTCGGGCTCCCACTGGGACCATAACCCTCACGACGTCGCCAACATTAACGAATTAGTCACAATCACTTCACATGCTTCAACATTTTTCATTCACATCACTTAGAAAAATCATGAATAATATTTACCTTTTCCATTTTTGAAACCAAGCATGCAACATGTATTTTAAATGTCTTCCTTTAATCATAAAAATCCTTTAGACATTTAAAAATCATAAATTAATCATGAACATTTCATAAACATTTAAAAATAATCATAATATCATAAAAACAGCATTTAGGGCACTGCCATGACCTTTACTAATTTCTAGGTGTAAAAAGACCGTTTTACCCCTGGACGTGACATTTTACGTTTTTGACTTTTTTCTTGATTTTTTGACTCTAACATGTCCCAAATAACTATTTAAGCTTAAATTAATTTTCTCATATTTTTATTTAGCTTAAATCGAGGACTTTTAAATTAATCTTTAAATAAGACGTATTACTGCGTTTTAATCCCGAATTAAACCAAACCTTAATATTAAATTCCCAAATTAAAAACTTAGACTTCTAATAATTATTTAAGCTTAAACCTAATTTCCATAATTTTATAAAGGTTAAAATTAGGCGTTTCAATTAACTCGTTAATTAGCGTTTCGTACGGCGATTAAATCCCGAATAAATCCAAAACTCATTATTTTGATCCCAAATTTTAAACATAGTATTTTTAAGATTTATGCTATCCTTCCAAGTCATGAGCCATCCCCATGGACCCATGGAATCAATTTTGGCTTAATTAGTCTCGTTTTTGACCCTTCGACGAACACACCGAGCCATCTCCTAATTTACCCAAGCCACGCCCGAGCCACCTTGTACCAAAACCTAGCCAACCCATCTAGAGACCCTCCTACTGTGCAAGAACAGCCCAAAAAACCCGGCCCTGGCCCTCTCAAAATCCTGCTGGAAACTCACCAAAAATCTGCATGTGTGTGTGCGTGAGACTCATGTGCTTCTAGGACTCCTAGCCAACCTAGGACACCTCCAGCCGTGAACCACTTGGCCTCTCATGACCCTAACCTTCCCTGGACCACGCCCAGCCCATGCCAATCCCAAGCTCCAAAACCCAGCAGCGAATCACCCGAACCTTGACAGCAACTCACGCCTAACTTGCTGCCAAAAATCTTCTCCCTCACGTTTTCTGTGCTTGGCTCGAGCCCCATCGAGCCACCCTGCATCAACTCATGACCAGACCATCTAGGCACCCTACGGGACCCTTAGAACCCATAGGACTCGACCCCAGCCCCTGAAACCAAAGCTACCACAGCAGCTACACAATCCAGCCGAGGAACCCACTTCGACAAGGACTCTTGTTCCTGTTGCTAGCACCTAGCCAACCCAACCAGGCCCTAAACCAACCCCTTTAGCACCCTTATAGGACCCTAAGGACCTATCCTAACCCAGCCCAAGCCCTCAAGCCGAGCCTTTCCCTCTTACAAAAACTACTGAAACCTGCGCTCATCCTATTGCAACTCTCGGGTGATCTTGGGTGGAGTCCTAGCTTGCTAGGACTCCTCCCCAACTATGACCCTTGAGTCCTAGGCTGGCTAGGACTCAACCCCTAACCCCTCATGACTCTAGCCCAGCCCTGGATGCAACCGAGCCAAGCCATGCATCGTAATTCATGAAACCCGATCACCTAAGATTCAAACATTGGAATTCGGTTCCAACGTAATCGGTTCGTGCTTGCAGCGTGTATGTGTGTTCTTAGGACTCTGAAATTCATGAAAAACGTTGCCTAAACATGTCCTAATCATGGCAGCCCCTTAAACACACAATAAACATGATTTTGGAGATTAAGAACACCACTTTAGAACCCATAAGCATGAGATTACGAGAGGGGTGGGGAGGGTTTCAGATTTTTAAGAAGAGGTGGCCGATTATTGTGATGCTAGGAGTGTAGGGTTTAATATATTTTATACACTAATTAACTACTAACTAGGCTTTGGCCTATTAAGCCAATTAAATTAAGTCCATTAGTCTAATTAGGTTTTAAATAAAATATTAACAATGTTTGTTTAATTAAACATGTGAATTTATTAGCCGGGTTGCAAAAAAGTTCGTATTTTAGTTGAAAACCAGCACCGATAAAATTTACGTCCCGGCGTATAAAATTACTTCAAAACCCTTTATTTTCAAAAATACTAAAAAGCATCAACCATTTTTTAAATAATTAAAAGCAATTATTTAATAAAAATATTTTCTATTCTTCAGCCCTCGGTCCCCATTCCTCGATCGTCACTTGAATATTCCTTAAAAAATACAATTTTTATGCAATCATGTAGAAAAATATATTTTAAATATGCAAGTATGCAAAACATAATTAATTCATGTAATTAAAATATTTAATTAAAATACAAAAGAATTTAATAATTGCATGCACATGGTTTGCGTTGACTTTAAAATTTTCGGGACGTTACATCTAAAATTTTTGATTATCAAGGATAAGCTAATTTTGGGAACGAAATTCAATTTAAGGAGGGCAGATTGTAACGTCTCGAAAATTTGAAGGTCCACGTGAACCACTTGCATGCAAGTTATCAAATTTGCTATGTATTTTAATTAAATTGTTTTAATTGAATTAATTAAATATGGTGTGTATGTTTACATGTTTAAAATATTGTTTTCAATTATAATGCATAAAACTGTGTTTTAAAGGTTATTCAAGACGCGATATAGGAATGGAGACCGAGGATCCATATAAGGGAATATATTTTTATAAAATAATTATTTTAATTGTTTAAAGTATAGTATATTTTAAATGACATTTTCGAAAATGACAACATTTGGGGTGTTTTTTTTTTTGCGCGTCGAGTCGTATTTTTAGCCGATATTAGATTTTCGACGAAAATATGAACTTTTTGAGAACTTGGCTGATATTTTCACGAACTTCCCTAAAAAAAATATTTTAAATATTCACTAATGGGCATAATGGGCCTATTATACTATGATTAATGGGCCTAATCTTGCACTTATGTTTTAATTAAAATAAAAGGCCCTAAACCTTACCACAACCTCCACAAAACTCACGCCCCACCCCATGGAATTGTAGCAGGACTCTTCTTCTCCATCAGAAGCACACACCACACTGAAATTCTTGAAGGAAAACCATGAAATTTGAATGAAAAATCAGCAAGGTTGCATCCCTCGTCTCCTCGCCGACGTTCTTTGCATCGCAAGCTATTTTTCGTGTGTAATAAACGTAAATGCATGCCTTAACTTTATTTCAAATATCTTTCACACCATATTATGTGTATTTAATTATCCTTGCATGAAAAAACATGATACACATCTTTTATTTTCGTTTTTTGACATGCCATGTCCAAAAACTCATGTTTTAATGATCCAAAACTCTTGTTAATGGTGCATAAAGGGGCTGCCATGCCAGGGCAATAAAAAGGGATGAATTTCATAGAGTTTAGAAGGCTAGATACGGTTGTACAAGGGCTGGACATGGAGGGTATCTAGCTTGCACGAAATTATGAGTCCTAGTGGCTAATGGGTCTTCGGCTAGGAATCCTTGTTGTTTATGGTTTCTAGCTACTGTTAGAGAATGACTAGGAGAACAAAGAGGGCTGCATGAGGGTATTAAGATGGCTGCACGAGGGTTGGATCGAAGGGCAAGGTGGAATCGCTTGAGAGTAGGGTGCCATACGCATGCTTTAGTTGACGGGTTGAAGGGATTAGGCTTCTAGGTCTTCTAGACTCGGTCCAGTAGGGTTCATAGGGGTTCTGTCATTGTCCTAGGAGGGGCTCATAGGGGCTGGTCGAGTTGCTTGAAGGCTAGGATCGAAAATTTGCTTGATATGGGCTAGGCTTTTAGAAAATAGGAACACCATAAATTTCAATAGGTAGCTAGGCTGGTTCGAGGGTTCTAATGATCTTAGTTTTGGTTGGAAAAGGTTTATTGAGTATTATTACGATTTGCTCCAAGTTTGTTAAGTTTCGGGTCCATACGAGTCAAAACTAAGAGATACGTCTAAGCTTTAAAAACTATTTGGGAAATTAGTTGAGGGGCACAAGCTTGAGTCTAAAAAGTAATTATGAGTGTATTTAAGGTTATATGTTAAGTTTGAAATGATTTGGGACGTCGTTTCGAGGTTTAAGGATAAATATGGAAAGTTAGGGTTTTAGGGGTAAAATAGTCATTTTACACCTGAAAAATGTTAGACGTCTTAGCAGTGCCCTGGATGCTGTAATATATGTTAAAATGTTTATTTTAAATGTTTTTCGAATTTTATGATGAAACGTTAACGCTAAAAGACGTGTTGCATGCTTGGTTTAAATGAAAAATGATTTATATATGTATGAATTTTTATAAGTGATGAAAATACGAAACATTAGAGTATGTGAAGTGAATGTGACTAATACGATGATGTGATTTTAAATAACGTGAAGAAAAAGACCTAGAGGGAGCCCGTTTACGGGAGAAGGCCTCAGAGGGAGCCCGATGATCGTATTTTCATTGACATAATATGATGATATGATAGGCCAAGGTTCAATTGACGGGTGAGAGTATCGCTGATGTCCCCATTGCCCAGTACCAGTGGTTAAACGTAGATGGATCCATCGACCTTCAGCTGATACGAAAGTCACAATTAACGATCCGAATTCAATAAAAGGAAAACGTATATGTATATGATGAAAAGAAAAATGTTTATGATGAAAGGAAAAATATTTATATTAACGCTTGTTCATGAAAAGCTATTTTAAGTAAAATTATTTTCACTGTTGCATGTAGATGTATATGTATTACTTGTTATCATGGTTAAGTTTGCTGGGTCTATAGTGTAACGTCCCGAAAATTTAAAGGTCCACATAAACCACATGCATGCAAGTTATTATATTTCTTTTGTATTTTATTAAATTATTTTAATGCATTAAATGCATGTTTATTTCATGAATTTTTATTTTAATTAATGGTTTATTTAAAGTTTCATGCAATAGGATTTTATGTTGCATTTCGAACTTGAACGAGAATTGGAGACCGGGGAAAATTAAGAAAAATATTTTTATTGAATTGTTAATTTTAATTAATTAATATAAGGTGTTTTAAGTGTATTTTTCAAGAAATGGGCTTGGTTGGGTATTTTGACCCTCCGAACCGTATTTTTAATCGGTACATAAATTTTATCGAAACAGGTGGGACTTTTTGAGGGCTCGAGCAATTTTTTCAAAAACGTGCCTAAACGATATATTTTTTGGGAGTGTGTTTGGGGCTTCTTCGATTTTTTTTATTTCATAATGGACTTAAAACCATTTTAATTCCTTTATAATCCAAGTTAGGGCCCCTTAAGTGCAATGTTTAACATTTAAATAATATATTAACCCAACCCTAAACCTAATTCCCATACACCAACCGTCCACACCCCTCCTCTCAGCATTTTTCTATCGGCTTTCGGCAGCCAACTCCAAGCATCCATCGGCCAAGCATTTTTTCATGCAAGAGACTCCTTCCCGCCTCTTTCGGTGCCTTCTCGACGCGCAAATCTCCTCGTTTTCGGGCATAATTAATCACATCACGCATGTTCTTCCCTTGTGCATTATACATGATGATATTATGCGTAAAGTTTGTGTAAAAGCATGCAAAAGTTTTGATCCCTGCATGTGTGTGTTTCGTTGATGGATTACATGAGAAATATTGCATCTTTTGTTGGTTGTTCACGTTTTTCTTGAACGTTGTTGCAAGGGGGCTGTCGTGGGGTGTTATTGAAGGTTTTATGGTCGACGGTATTACTGTCAATAGGCTGGAATTGATGGAGTGTAGGTTTATGGTTAAGGCCGAGAGCTAGTGTCATAAGCGGCTAGGGTTTTAAGGAGTTGTGTTGCAAGGTGTAGTAGACTCGGCTGAAAGAGTGCTGAACCAGACCAAGGTGAAACCAATGAGGGTCCAACCGAGGTCCAAGGAAGGCCTCACCACAGCTGGTCTCGAGTGGAAGAGGGAGTCGGGTGCAGGATTGGTTCGGATTTTGCTTTTGGGAGATTCGCCGAGCGTGCGACCCGTGCTGCATGCATGGGGCTGAGTGCGTGAGGTGTTTTGGTCTAGGAGATCCTTGTGATGGTCTAGGTGAGGTTGTTTAGGTGCTGGTCCGCGTGTTCTTGTGCTAGGAGTAATAAGTTGCAAGTTTAGGGAACTGGAGTTTGTAGATGTGATTGCATAGAATTTTCCAGCAGCTTGCTGGACTATTATTCGAATGTCTAAGGGTCTTATTTTGAGGTTTTTGGGACCTTTTAGATGTTTATAAGGTGTGGTAAAAAGTTGGGAAAAATTTGGTTAAGTTCCGAGTTGATTCGGGTTAAAACCAGGACCCCGGTCTAAGTTTTAAAACGGTTCGATTAAGTTTTGAAACGAGCTCGAGTTTACGTCTAAGAAATACTTTTAATTATGTTTTGGGATGTTTTAAGGATTTTGGTAAACTTCAGGTCAAAATTTAGAGGTCCAGAGTAAAACGATCATTTTGAGTTTTCCAGGGCAAGATTTTAACCCTGGCAGCACCCTGAGCGCAAATTTATCATATTTTTAAATGTTTATGCATCATGATCATGATTTTTATGAAATTTTGATATATACGTTGTATGCTTGATTTTAAGAAAAATTTACATATATGCATGTTTTTATTAATGATGGACATGATGACACGTTTTGAAGGATGAAATTTGGTTGTGACTAACACGATTATATGAGATATTACGAGCTGAGGCAAAAGCTCAGTGGTCGGGTAATGATGTCCCTAATGTCCCCGCCGCCGGGTACCACGGTTAATAGATGGATCTATCGAATAGAGCTGATATGAAAGTCACAACTAATGAACTTAATTAAATTAAAAGAAAATGTATACGTATATGATGATATGATGAGACATGTTTTGACAGGTTATGATTTTATACGACACGTTTACGTTCATTCTTTTAAGTTCATGAAATGTATGTTGAATACGGTATTTTTCACTGTTGTGTGCTATGTATATGTATTTGCTAATAACGGTGCAGGTGTGTTGAGTCTTTAGACTCACTAGGCGTGTTTGATGCAGGTGAGCATTTAGACGAGGAGACTAGATGTGCCGAAATCTGAGTAGGCAGGGCTGGATGTGCGAGCACGACCCGGGGACCACACTTTTCCGCACATCACGTTTTTATGAGCTTTCCGCACATCATGTTTTTATGAGCTTCTAGTAGACATTATCAGTTTTACACGTTTTTATGATACATTGTTGTTTTTCAATATTTTTTCTTGCTTTGTTTTATTTTTGCATGGTTAAGGGCCGAGTTGGCTAATTTTTAAACTACAATAAATTTCTTTGTTGATTTTTTGCGATTAATTTTTAAATGGCATATTTTTCACCAGGGTTGCATAGATGCAAAATATTTAAATGTTTATTTTCAAAAATGTGAGCTTTTAAAAAATAAAAATTTCCGCATTTTAATTTAGTAAATGTTACAAATAGACTCATTAGGTGTGATCGATGCAGTTGAGCATGAGTTTGATGTTAATGAGGGACTTGATGGTTAATTTTGCTGGACTGAAGGTGCACACAACCCGGGGATCAACGCTAGTTTTTCCGCACTTACGACTTACGTTTTTGACTTATGTTTACGACTTATGTTAAATGATTTGAGTTATTTTTAAGATTTTATGACTTATGATGTTTTTGAGAGGTTTTGGAGAGGATGTTCGAGTTATTTATTGTGAAAATGTTAAAGTTAGATTTGGTTGACGATTCACGATTTTATGTTTTGAAAATACCTTCTTTTGGATTTTTAAATAATAGTCGGTTTGTTTATTTTTAAATGGTGCAAAAGTATTTTAAAATATATTTAAATATATGTGTATGGATTCGGCTGAATAGATGGAAAAAAAAATATTTCTAGTAATTTTTAAGAAAAAACAGTAGTGGACATTTCACTAACAGTCAAAGCAAATGCGGAATGATTATTGTATCCGTTTCAATGCTTCAATAGATTGTATTAGAGTTTTGTTGCGAAAAGGGCATTCATTTTGAAGTCACGATGAAACTAAAAGTTCTCTTTGTCCAGGTAACTTTCTTATCCAAGTGGAATTTTTAGGTGCTCATAATAAAGAGATTAATGAAGTGGTATTGGAAAATGCTCCTAAAAATTGCAAGTTAACATAACCTGATATTCAGAAGGACATAGTGAGTGCTTGTACCACTGAAACGATTAATGTTATTATCAGAGATGTTGGTAATTCGTTGTTCTCTCTTTTACTTGATGAATCTCGTGACATGTCAACAAAGGGCAAATGTCAACTGTTATCTGTTATGTGGATATTAGTGAACATGTAAATGAACGCTTTATTGGGATTGGACATCTTACTAGTACTACATCACTCTTACTTAAATCTGCTACTGACAAGATGTTTTCTAGATATAATTTGAGCATGTCTAAATTGAGAGGACAAGGTTTTGATGGAGCAAGTTGTTAGAATCAGAATTTTGGAGTTTGACAATTAAAGCTTTTGAAGATTGCAGAACTGATCGGTTCAACTGAATTAATTCGAACTGAAACTACTCAAACTGAAGTTTCCCGAACTGATAATTAATGAGTTAAATGATCGGAGAAATCAAACTAATCAAAACTAACTGAATTTGTAAAGATAACTGAACCATCAGTTGGAACTGATCAATCATACAGTCAGTTCAACTGATCGGCTATATAGTCAACTGACAAGCAGTTTGACACGTCATCAGTTAAAGCGTAGTTACCAATCGACAAATCGTATGTAGCAGAGTGCAACTATCAGAAGGAGTGCCGCTTAGCAGAATGCCATAGCGTACTATTTTCTAAAGAATTTTGACATATTCATAAAGGACAAATCAATGGATAATTATTAATTAATGCATTCAATGTTACCGTTGAGAGCAAAGCTTATAAATAGCTGAGGAGTTCAGCTGAGACGAGAACTTTTCGCACAATTATTCTGAGTGATTTTTGAATTCAAGCATACAAGCTCAGTAATTGAAACATCTACTACTTAAAATACTGTTAAATTTTTTTTTTAGAAGCTCATTTTCGAAATTCTTAAAATTTGCATGCATGCGACATTGGCAATGAAAAATACCCTTACAAAATGATCGTACTTAAATAACAAATAATACTCTGCAGTAAAAAATAAACAAGTTAAAGTCCTAATAATCATCAACATTACAAAACCAGTGCATAAAAAAATGTTGATGTCTACTCCAAAATCATAAAAACATGATGTGAGAAAAATACGGTCTTCGGGTCATGTGCGAACATCCAGCCCTGCCTACTCAAAATTCGGCACCTCCAACGTCCTCATCAACATGGTCATGACCTGCATCAAACAAGCCTAGTGAGTCTAAAGACTCGACACACCTGCACCGTTAATAGCAAATACATATATATAGCAAGCAACAGTTAAAAGTACTGTAATAACATACATTTCATGATCTTTAAAGCATAAACACAAACGTGTCGTAAAAGCATGTGTGTCAAACCAACTCATCATAGCATCATATACTTATACATTTGCTTTTAGTTGAATTCAGGTCATTAGTTGTGAATTTCGTATCATCTCTAATCGTATCAGCTCTATTTCATGGATCCATCTATGTATAACTGTGGTACCCGGGGGCTGTCGTACATCGGCAACAGTATTACCCATCCACTGTGCATAGTCCTCATCATCATTGTACACATATATTGTCAGTCACAACCAACTCTCATCCTTCAAAAGCATCATCATTTTTATCACTTATCAAAAACATGCATATACGTAATTTTTTCTTAAAACCAAGCATGCAACGTATTTTTCATAATTTCATCAAAAATCATGATTATGATACATAAACATTTTTAAAAAAATGATAAATTTGTGCTCAGGGCACTGCAAGGACTAAAAACTCGACCCGTGTGCAAAATAACCATTTTTCCCCTATAAACCCAAAATGACCATTTTACCCCTAACCTCTAAATTTCGACCAGAAGCTTACCAAACTTCTTAAAACATCCCAAAAATATCTACAAGCATTCCTTAGATGAAAATTCGAGCCCGATTCAAAACATACACGATTCAATATAAATTTGGACCGGGGTCCTAGTTTTAACCCGAATCAACCCGAAACGCAACAAATTTTTTCCAAAATTAAAACACAACTTAATATCATCTTATTAGACCTAAAACCCTATACTTCAAGCCACCTCAGATCTCCCAAAACCTTGCTGCAATATATTGAAATTCCAGCACCTAAACGTGGAAACCCTAGTTGTAACATCTCGGGCCTAGCTCGATCACCGCCCCTACCAGACTCGAACCAGACCACCTAGGACTAAGAATAGGCTCTACTGGACCCAACTCATCATGGCTTGCAGCCCCACACATGCCCTCACAACCATGCACCCAAAGGATTCCCAACACACCAAAGCCGCGACAAAGACTAATCTTCGATCGGTTGGCTTTGAGACAAGATCCAGCCGTGTTCATGCCATCTTGGACCCTGACTTTGACCCACCAAGGTCTGGTTCATGGCTAGGAATGACCCTTGAACAGCCGGCTCATCCTCTCACCAAAACCCTAACGAAAACGAGCCAACCCCTCAACACAACCCCTCGGCTCTTAACATGACATGCCTACCCTCGACTGCATCCTTATGACAACTCTTTACCATCATGCACAACCCCTTTTCCTCGACAACACGGAAGCCCCTTGCAAGAAAATCATGAAAGCGTGAGTTATGCACAAGAAGAAATCGTTTTCATGAACCTTCAAAGCAAAAATGTAACAATCATGCAATGATTATGGATCCTACATAAACTTCCCACATATCATCAAGTATATACACTATAAGAAATTTCCTAATCAACAACACACATACGACAATGGTTTTCACTAAAACCGTTGTTAAAAAACTTTTTAACAACGATTTTAGTGATAACAACGGTTTTAGTGAAAACCGTTGTCGTAGAGCGTTTTTTAAGCAAAAGACAATGGTTTTATAAAATCGTTGTCTTTTGGGGGTCAAAGACAACGGTTTTTAGGGTCAATGACAACGGTTCTATAAAACCATTGTCTTTGAGCATTTTTGACAACGGTTCTACTTAAAACCATCGCTAAATTTAGCGACGGTTTTTCATTCTAGCGACGGGTTAAAGTAAAACCGTCATATTTTTTAAATTAGGGACGGTTTTATGAAAACCGTCGCTAAATTTAGCGACCCTTTTAAGCAACACCAAAACAAGTCCTTATGGAGCTCACTTGGGACTAAAAGGAGCTGGAGGTCCCGGTCTCGGAAGAGACGCAGCATTACAAAACCGTCGCAAAATTTAAACATGCGATGGTCCTGAAAATACCGATATAATTTGCGACAGTTTTACCAATAATCGTTGCAATTAGCGACGATTTTACAAATAACCGTCGCAAACTGTCTATAATTACCCTCCGTCTTCCATCCACTTCACAACACTTAAAATTTTTCTCTCTTACACAATTTTACCACTTCAAAACACTTAAAATTTTTATATCTTACACGATTTTAGTTTTGATTTAGGGTAAATTTTTTCGCTTTAATTTTTGATAAATTTTTAAGTGTTAGTTAAGATCAGTAATATTGTTAGCATAGTAAGATTGTAAGTTTTTTAAGATTTATTAAAAGTAATTTTTTTTATTCTACCTAAAATATTAGCGACGGAAGTCATGAAAAAACCGTCGCTAAAATTATCGATGGATTTATGGTAAACCGTTGCTAATTTAAGCGACGGTCCACCGTTTAAATTAGCGACGGTTTTTTATTAGCGACGGATTTATTCAAAATCGTCGCTAATTAGCGATGGTTATGAATAAATCCGTCGCTAATATTATTTGCGACGGTTTTTAAAAAACCTTCGCAATTTGTAGCTACAACCACGGTGAAAAACCTTTGTCTTTGAGCGAACCCTTTAACAACAGGAGCTTAACAACAGTTTTAAAAGGGCTACGACAATGGTTTTTAACTGTTGTCGTTGGGCATTTTTTTTGTAGTGATAGCATGAATGATGCAAAAATAAGGATACATGGCATGCCTTGATGTGTAGATGCTCAAAATCTCGAAGAAACGCGCATCGAGGTAGCATCGGAGTAGCATGGAGGGAACTTGCTTGAGAAATCATTGAGGAAAATCAATAGGGGGCTGGTTGCTGCTGAAAAAGGGTGAGGGAGAGGCTGCTGATGGGGAGAAAGGGGCGGCCACTAGGAGTAATAGGGTTAGGGTTTGCTAGGGTAGGATTTAAATAAACAAAACATGCACTAATGGGCTTAATCTAAATTTCAAAATGATTAAAAATGGTTTTGAGCCCATTAAGCATTAAAACAAACCCATCAAGCCCAAAAATGCTCTCGAAAAATACTTCGTTTTCTTACGTTTTTGAAAATATTTCCCGAACTGATGGAGCACCTCATTGTATTGAAAAATCACAAGAATAGTGGATTGTTGAAGACAAGAGGAAAGCAAATCTGGACAATGTAAACATTGGATAAGATCACATTCAGAAAAATCAAGATGTGCAAAACAACCAAAGAGATTTGGGAAAATTTGATTCAGTTGTGTGATGGCAACGAGCAAACAAAGGAAAAAAGCTCTCAGTTGTTGTACAAAGGTTTGATAATATCAACATGAAGACTGGAGAGTCAATAAATGAGTTTGACGAACGAGTTAGCAGCATCATCAATGAACTGAACACACTTGGAAGAGTGTATTAAAATAAGGAAATTGCAGTGAAGGTTATTCGTGGTCTTCCCAAAGAATGGGATGATAAGACAATGGCCATGAGAGAGTCCAAAGATCTAATCAAGGTGGAACTACACTATTTATTTGCTGATATCAAAGCCTATGAGTTTGAACTACAGACAAGAGAGGGAGAACATCAACTCCACCAGTCACAACTCCCTCAGCGCAATGAAACTTGAACCAACTGGTTCAGCTGAAAAGTTTGTAGATCAACTGAGTAATGATGTCATGTCATTGTTCGTCAAAAAGTTTGGGAGATTCATGAGAAAGAATCAAGGTTCATTTCAAAGACAATATCACAAGAACATCTCTAAGGAGGAACCAAATGATTGCTACAACTGTGGCAAAACTGCACACTTCATTGCTGACTGTCCTAAGCCAAAGAAGGATAGTCGACGTTCAGCTGAAAATGGAAAAAAAGTCATTTGAGCACAGTAGAAGAGATAAGGATGATTAGAGATCATTCAAAAAGAAACATGAAGTCCTGTTAGCTTAAGAAAGCAAGTCCAAGTGGGAAGAAACTGATCGTGATGAATCAGAATCTGAGAGCTTGAGCAGCTCCAGAGATGAAGAAAAAGCAAAGTATTTGATGGATGATGACATAGAACTGGAGTCAAATAATGAGCAGGTATTTGATTTCAGTTCAATTGACTTTATACTGGAAGAACTTATTTCCACACTACACGACATGGTCAATGAGTATCACAAGCTTGCTCTCTCATTTGAGAAGGCCAAAGAAAGGCAAACTGATCCCTAAGAAAATAAAAATGAAACTGATAAAATAGTTGAACTGTTGAGTCTAAAAATGGAGATCGCTAAGCTGAAACCATAAATGCGTGAGAACCAATCTATAATTCAGCAGTTGAAACTTGAAAATTCAAGACAAACTGATCTGATTCGAGCTTGGAATAATTCATCAGTCACATTGACTAAAATGCAAGATTTAAAGAAATCAGTTAGTGATAAAACTGATTTAGGCTTTAATAGCCAAGATGAATCTTCTACTAGTGATACTATGCCAAAGCTGAATATGTACAAAGGGAAGTATATTCACTTTGCAAATTCAGCTATGGTACATGAACTTTCAAAACCAAGTAAACCAATTGAGCAACCGATTGAAAATAAGAACAAGGCTAAGAATTATGGAATCAGATATAGCCCTACGAGTCCAAATGATTCGCGAAGCTGGTCGCCTAAACGCTTCAGCTATAAAAACTAAAATTCTAAGAGTGGCTATTCTAATTATTATAACAGTAATCTTATTCAGAAAAGATATTGGATAACAACCAATTGAACAAGGTGAAAATATTATTTCATCTGTACACAACACATCAAACACACAAAATCCGGGAAAAACTATCTGGAACACAGCAACTGGAAAGTCTGTTAGACTGGTCCAATTCTGGGTTTCTAAAGGACTAATGGGGATGCTGCCATTCGTGCACAACCCGAGGTCCGTTGCTACTTTTCTGCAAATAAATTAAGTTTATGACTTATGTTTTTGCCTTATGCTAATGATTTAATTTACTTTTAAGATTTTTTTGCTTTTGATGCTTTTCAGGGGTTTTTGAGAGGATGCTAAAGTTAAATTTATTTTTGAAATAATGTTAGTTTATGTTGGTTGACGTTTTATGATTTATGTTTTGAATTACGTTCTTTTGGATTTTCAAATAATAGTATGTTGGTTTATTTTTAAAAGGGTGCGAACACATTTTAAATATATATATGTGTTCGACCGAGAGAGAGAAAAAAATCTAGTATATTTTAAAGAAAAACAAGTATTGTACGTTTCAGTTGGTATCAGAGCAACGTTCCTACAAAGAGTTGTGCCACCGTCAGTCCGAAAGCTTAGTCGTCAAGCCTCAAATTTGTAAGTTTAAATGTTTTATATGATTTTATTGTTAGCACATGCATTACCGCATGATCCATATGTTTAAGTTGCATGCTTATTGAATTTAATGATATTCATGTTTAATTCGAACAATAAATGAAATTTACATGTTGCATGATTAGAAACCGTAGATTTAAATGCATGTTGGTTACGTTTAGAATTTGGAAAACGTTTATATATAATGCCTCCTAGACGAGCACCTAGTACTGATAGGCAAGTCGAAACTAATGGAGATTTTCAAGGGAATGCACCCCGACCTCCTAATGGGGATACTGCTATTCGTGCACTGAAAGGCATGTCATGCTTCTTTGAGCAGCAGTTTCAGCAGGCTCCGAGGCCTTAGCTTGACGTTTATGATCAGTTCCGGAGACTAGGTCCGAAGGAATTTTTCTGGCACCACCGACCCATTTGCTGCTGAGGGTTGGATTCGATCACTTGAGGTGCACTTTCGTTTTCTGAATATTGGAGACGCTGACCGAGTTAGGTGTGCTACTTATATACTTAGATATGATGCTTCCCTTTGGTGTGAAGGGGTGGAACATGGGATTGATTTGGCTACACTTAATTGGGTAGGATTCAAGGAAATATTCTATGGAAATACTTCACTGCTGATGTCCGAGGAGTCTCCGCCAGGGGGACACGACTGTGGCTGAGTTTGTAATGAAGTTTGATCGGGGTTGTCACTTTGTGCCGCTCATTGCTAGAGACGCTGCTGAAAAATTAAGGCATTTTATGGATGGTCTTTGGCCTACTATTCGCCATGATGTAATGATGATGCGACCGGCGAACTATGCATGAAACGTCTACTAATTTAAAATGAGAAAATATTTTTTTAGTAAAAGCTCACATTTTCGTAAATATCATTTAAATATTTTGCATGCAAGCAACCCTACTAAAAAATATATCATTTAAAAATAATCGTAAACTATCGACAAAGAAAAATACTGTAGTTTTAAAATTGTGCCAACTCGGCCCTTAACCATGTGCAAATAAAACAAAGCAAAAAAATCTTGAAAATCAGCAACGTATCATAAAAAAAACGTGTAAAACTGATTATGTCTACTCAAAGCACATAAAATCTTGATGTGCAGAAAAGTGTGGTCCTCGGGTCGTGCTCGCACATCCAGTCCTGTCTACTCAAAGTTCGGCACCTCCTGTCTCCTCGTCTAAATGCTCAACTACATCAAACACCTCTAGTGAGTCGGAAGACTCAACACACTACACCGTTAATAGCAAATACATATACATAGCACACATCAGTGAAAAATACCGTATTCAACATACATTTCATGAACTTTAAAAGCATGAACGTAAACATGTTGTATAGAATCAAAACTTGTCAAAACATGTCTCATCATATCATCATATATGTATACATTTTCTTTTAATTGAATTCAGTTCATCACTTGTGACTTTCATATCAGCTCTATTCGATGGATCCATCTAAAAACCGCGGTACCCAGCGGCGGGAATATCAGCGACAGTATTACCCGTCCACTGAGCCATGGCCTCAGATCATAATATTTCATATAATCGTGTTAGTCACAATCAAATATTATCCGTCAAAACGTGTCATCATGTTCACCACTTAATAAATACATGCATAAACATAAATTTTCCTTGAAATCAAGCATGCACCGTATTTTTCATATTTACATAAAAATCATAAACGTAATGCTTAAATATTTAAAACATGATAAATTTGTGCTCAGGGAGCCGCCAGGACTAAAATTTCACCGTGGGTCCAAAATGACCATTTTGCCCCTGGAAACCAAAAATGACCAATTTATCCCTGGACTTCTAAATTTCGACCAAAACTCATCGACCAAAACTCACCAAATTCCTTAAAACATCCCAAAACATAATTAAAAGTATTTCTTAGACGTAAACTTGAGCCCGATCAGAACATGACCAATTTGTTTTAAAACTTAGACCGGGGGCCCGGTTTTAACCCGAATCGACCCGAAACTTTATCAAATTTTCCCAAGCTCAAACCATGCGTAAAATACATCCTACCAGCCTCTAAACCACATTTTCTAGCCCACTAAAACCCACGAAAACAAGGCCACAAGCTGCTGTAATTTTCACCCAAGTCCCATTCGAAAACCATAGATGCACTACCCTCCATAATTTCGCCCCTAACTCAAGACCGAACGGACCAGCTCCTAACCAACCTCTGCTAGGCCACCCTAGGACCTTACTGGACCAAACCAACCAAAGGACTCAGCCCGATGCACTGCTGGAAATTGCTTCCTCTCGGTAGCCACCCAAAACACTCAACTGTGACCTCCCTTTGGTTCGTCTCCCTCGGGCGGCCCTAAAGTCAAGACCAACGGTGTTAAAGCTCTTCTAGACCGTGGTTCAAACCCATCAGAGACATGTCCAAGGCCTAGATCTGCCCTCAAACCAACGGCTTCACCCTTGGCACGTACCACAACCCAAAACAAGACAAACATCAACATAGCCTCTCAGCCATCAACACAAAACCGAGCACACCCTCGACTTCCACCCTTATAACGACCCTTACCATCAAACACAGCCCCATTAACTCGACAACCAGCAGTCCCTTGCACTGAAAATACATGTAAACGTGAGTGGTGAACAAAAGAATGCATGAACTTAAACAAAAACCGAAAAATCTCCATGTTTTATGCTGGATCGAGAAATCCTTATGCAAGTAAACAAATATCAGCAAGTATATAGCGTTTATGATGCAAAAATAAAAGTACATGGCGAGCCTTGATGTTTTATGAACGAAAACTTGGAGTAACACGTGTCGGGGAAGCGCCGGAGGAGCAGGGAGGGACTTGCTTGAAGAAAAATGGGAGAACCGAGACCTTCAGCTGCAAACATGCGTGGAGATGTGCTGCTGAAGGAGGGGTTGACGGCTGATATGAATATGGTTAGGTTTAGGGAGTTCTTAAGGTAGTAGTTAAATAGATAATTAAAATGCTAATGGACTGTAACTTTGATTTAAAAGGATTAAAATGGTTTCGAGCCCATTAAGCTTAAAAATAGGCCCATCAAGTCCAAACACACTCCCGAAAATTATTTCATTTTGATAAGTTTTTGAAAATATTGCTCGAACCCTCAAAAAGTCCTCCGTTTCGATAAAATTTGCGTACCGATTAAAAATATGCTCCGGCAGGTAAAAATACTTAACAAAGCCCATTTCTTGAAAAATAAACCTAAAACACCTCGTGTTAACTAATTATAATAATTTTCCTGATATTTCCCCGGTCTTCATTCCTCGTTCGAACGCGAAGTGCATCTAGAAACCCTAATGCGTGAATGTTTTAAAAAAATCGTGAAATGAACCCTCACGCAATAATTATGCATTGAATGCATAAAAATAAATAAAAACACCTTTTAAATAATCATAGGAATCCCTGTCACAAAGTCCATGGTGATGTTCTCTCATTTCCACTCGGGAATACGGAAGGGTCTCAACTTCTCTGCAAGTCTCTGATGCTCTTCCTTGACCTGCTGACAAGTCAAACACTCGGAAACGAAACGTAAAATATCCCGCTTCATGACCAGCCACCAATAAAGAGTATGGAGATCCTGATACATCTTCGTACTCCCTGGATGGATGGAGTACGGGGTACTGTGGGCTTCTCTCAAGATATCTACTCTAAGGGAATCACTCTCAGGAACCCATAGACTGTCCCTATATCAGACTATGTCGTCCACAAATGTATACAATATCTGGACTTTAACCTCGTCCTTCTATCTCCACTTATGCAACTACTTGTCAGAAGTCTGCCTTGCCCGAATTCTGTCCCCTCAATGTCGGTTGTACTGTCAAAGTAGAAAGATTTGGGGCATCGCCACTAGCATAAACTGCAAGCTCAAATCTCCAAAACTCCACCTGTAGCGGTCTCTGTACCGACAAATGAGCAATCACTGCGTGCTTCCTACTCGGAGCCTCTACAACCACATTAACCTTAGCCAGATGGTAGCTAATGTCACAGTCATAGTCTTTCACTATCTCTAGCCATTTCCTTTGCCTCATGTTCAGCTCTTTCTATGTGAAGAAGTATTTCAGGCTCTTATGATCAGAGCCTGAAGGCTATAACCCTTTCATGGTGCATCAGAACCGTTCTCAAACCGAGCTTCGAAGCATTTGTATAAACAAAAAACTCTCCTTGTCCTGATGGCTTAGCTAGAACTTGTGTTGTTGTCAATGCTAGCTTCAACCTGTCAAAGCTCTCCTGTCACTCAGATCCCCATAAAAACATGGCATTCTTCTTTTTCAAGGAGGTCATAGACATCACAATAGAAGAGAAACCCTGAATGAATTTCCTGTAGTACCCAACCAATCTCAAAAAGCTATGGATCTCTGTCACGCTCTTAGGCATTGGCCAATCTCTGAGTGCTTTGACCTTACTGGGGTCGACCTCTATTCAATCATGAGATATGGTGTGGCCCCAGAATTCCAACCTGTCAAGCCAGAACTCGCACTTACTGAACTTGACATACAACTGTCTGTCCTTCAAAGTCTGCAGTACGGTTCTCCGGTGCTGACTGTGCTCCTCCCTGCTCTTCAAATAGATCAGAATGTCGTCAATGAAAACTATGATGAACTGGTCCAAGTATGGCTGAAACACGTGATTAATGAGATCCATTAAGATCTCTGGCACGTTCGTTAAGCCGAAGGACATCACCATAAACTCATAGTGCCCATAACGCGTCCGGAATGCTGTCTCATGCACATCAAACTCTCTCAACTTCAGCTAATGGTATCCGGATCGGAGGTCTATCTTGGAGAACACTGATGCTCCCTGAAGCTGATCTAACAAGTCATCGATCCTCAACAACGAATACTTATTATTGATTGTGACCATGTTCATCTCTCGGTAGTAAATGCATAGTCTTATGCTGCCGTCCTTCTTCTTAACAAACAGAACTGGTGCGCCTCATGGAGAAAAGCTAAGGCGAATGAAATCCTTATCTAGAAAATCTTGTATCTTATCTTTCAGTTCTTTCATCTCGGTAGGTGCTAGATGGTAGGGTGCTTTAGATATCGGCACTATCCTTGACATGAGCTCAATAGAGTAGTCCACCTCTCTGTCTGGTGGAATGCATGAAATATCATCAAGAAAAACACTGGAGAAATCTCTGACCACCTCTACATCCTCTAGCCTCTGATCTATTGGCTCAAACACGGATACAATGTTGACCAAAAACGCGCGGTAGGCTCTCCTCATAAGCTTCCTCGCACACATGCAGGAAATGACGTCTGGCCGCCTCAAAAACAAATTGCTTCCCATTGGGCGGTCGGACAGATACTGACCTCTGTCGTAAGTCTGTGATAGCTCCGTTCAACGAAAACCAATCCATACCCAAAATAATGTCGAACTCCATCAACGGTAGCGCTGTCAAATCTGCATGCACCGTATATTTCTGTAACTGAAGCTCCAATCTCTTCACTATCTGAGAAGTGAACATCTAATCCTCGGATGGAATCGATACTCTGAACCCTGAATACATCGCCATTGGTATGATTCCTAGCCGCTTGACGAAAGATTCGGATATAAACGAATGTGTAGCTCCTGAATCTAGCAATGCATGCATGCTTACACCTGAAATATATATCCTCCCTGTGACAAAACATACCATCAAATCTAATTGCGTTGAAACTTTGGAAATTCCTTACCATTAATTATCCCAAAATCCTCGAAAAATTACTCAATTAACACCAGTATTCTTCAAAAATTTGGAATTTTCAGTTTAGCCCTTAAAGTTTCGAAAATTTGTGAAATAACCCCTTTAAAATTTTAAATTCTAACCCCAAAACAATCGAATAATTCCCGAAAAATTTAGAATTAAATCTCCAAATCCAGAAGTTTTGAAAAGAGTCCCCTGAAATCTTGCTTTTAGCAATTGCGTCTTCAAATTATCGGTTATTGAAATTGGGTCCATAAAATTCTCATATTAACCCAATTAAATTCTTAATCCCAATTAGGTAGAGCATGCATCTTAATTACTTCTATGTTATTAATCCCACAAATTAATTCATAACAAATGTATAACCCATGCAATCGAGCGATAATTTAAAATTTTAAACATAAGGGTAACAAATAATCAGCGTCGAGTCTGGTTCTGCCTCAACCTCCTCAGCATGCATCACATATGCTCGGTTAGTAGTGGGGCCTTTGTTCCTAAGGCAGTCTGCTGCTTTATGCCCCTCCTGTTTGCAAATGAAGCATTTAAAGGTTCCTCACATGCACTTGTCGAAATGGAACCAGTTACACTTTTCGCAAGGCTGTCCGTCCTCTAGCTTAGGCGCCCCTGGAGCCTGAGGAAGTCTTTGCTGCTAGGGCCTCCTAAAATGTCCCTGGGTCTTCTGCTTCCCCTGTTGCCTCGGTGGCCCAGTAAACTGCTTCTTCTGCGGCTGGGAACTGGACTGAGTCTGCTGTCTCTTCCGTTGCATATCAAAATCAATGTCTCACAGCGCCTGCTCCGCCTGAAAATCACTTGCGGTGGCCTCGTCATAGCTCGCTGGCCTCATCAACATGTCATCTGGCGAGGGCTAGATATCAGTCCGTCCATAAAGGGCATCAGCTTTTGAGCGACATCTCTAGCGATCATGGGGACAAAATGGCAGCCCCTATCAAACTTGCGGATAAACTCCGCCATAGATAAGTCCCCCTGTCGGAGACTCATGAACTCCCTTGTCAGGCGGCCCCTGACATCAGCTGGGAAATACTTGCCGTAGAATATATCCTTGAACCTGTCAGGAGAGAGTAGCCAAGTCCACGGCATGCGCGGCGGCAGGTTACCAAAGATATCACCTCATTATTTCTCCTTGTAGATAAGCTGAAGAAGGACCAAGTGACATTTCCAGCTCTCTTCCACTCTCAAGAAATGCTTATCAACCGAATTGACTTTGTACACAAAATTATGTCAAAGCGGATGGATTTGATGTAGGAACAGATGCTAAATGCTATATCTCAAGTCAGCTCAGAAGTCCCTTCTTTCTAAACTTGCTGGTGTTGAAAAAAAGGGGGAAGAAGAGCAATCAGATAATGAAAAGAAAAGACCTAGTCAATCTACTGATCTAGGACCTGCAGACAAAAGAGCTAAGAAGTGAAGAGCAGTCAGTTCAATTACTTTTTTTTGTATTTGTACGAATCTGTACATTTGAAGATTATTTTATCTACAATGAGGTTTATCAGTTCTTGAATTCTATGTTTTGTCAAACACCAAAAAGTGAGAATTGTAAGAATCAGAATTTTGGAGTTGGACATTAAATCTTTTGAAGATTGCAGAACTGATCGGTTCAACTGAATTTATTCGAATTAAAACTACTCAAACTGAAGTTGCCCGAACTGATAATTAATGAGTTAAATAATCGGAGGCAATCGAACTGATCAAAGCTAACTGAATCTATAAAGATAATTGAACCAGATCGGTCATACAATCAATTCAACTGATCGGCTATATATTCAACTGACAATCAGTTTGACACGTCATTAGTTAAATCGAAGCTACCAAGCGACAAATCGTATGCAGCAGAGTGCAACTATCAAAAGGAGAGCCGCTTAGCTGAATGCCACAGTATACTATTGTATGAAGAATGTTGACATATTCAGAAAGGACAAATCAACAAATAAGTATTAATTAATGCATTAAATTTTACTGTTGGAAGCAAAGCTTATAAATAGCTGAGGAGTTCAGCTGAAACGAGAAATTTTCTCACAATTATTCTGACTGACTTTTGAATTCAATCATACAAGTTCAATTACGATATTAAAACAGAAAAGCTCACACTTAACAGAGATATTTCATAGCTTTTAGGCTATCAACTGAGCTAAAGCACTAGCACATTACATTGTTGTATTTGATCTTCTAAGATCAGTTGTGCTAAGAAAATAAAATCAGTTGTATACTGATAATTGTAAAGGGAACAAGAATTTTAGTTTGGCTGTGTCTAAGTCCAAACTGAAGTGGGTTATTACAGTTTTTTTTGATTAATCAAAGTCTTTTAGTGAAAAAAATATCCTTATGATAGAAGGGGTGATGTAGGATCATTTGAAGCCTCCGAACATCCATCAAATCTTTGTGTTCTTTGTTTCAATTATTCATTAAGTATTCAATCTATCAATTGGTTTATTTCTGCAATTATATTAGTTAACTGATTGATATCGATGATAAGATCATTGGAATCAGTTTGTCACTATTTCACCATTATAAAAAAAAAAGAAAAATCTTAAAGTTTTTATTAAACCCCTCTCCTTTTAAATACTTCGAACCTTCAAACTGATCCTAACACAAGTAATATGCAAGGTAAATTTAATGGTTTAAAAGCACTCATTTTAAAGGAGAACCCATGTGCATTTTACATACATTGTTTTTTCGATTAGCTTCAACTAGCTCTTATAATTGTGGCCAAGAAAAATCTTCTGATTTTTAATTTCTTTCTTGTTGTTGGTGATGTGTTAAATGTTGTTGGAGTATCTTGCAAAAGTTCTGATCTTATTCGAGAGAAACATTCACATTTTATTGTTAAGGCATTGGAGAGAAGTCAGATTTCAAGTGGCCGGGGTCTTAATCAAGAAACTACCCTTCAACTTGCTGAGGATACACATTGGGGGTCACATTACAATTCTTTGATAAGTTTGATTTCCATAATATCTGCTGTCATTGATGTTCTTGAAATAATTTCAGAAGATGATTCCAGTTCTCTAGATCAAAAAAATGAAGAATTTAATTTATTGGAGTCAATACTTTTATTTGATTTTGTATTCAATATGCACTGGATAAAACATGTCTTAAGAATTTCGAATGAGTTGTCGAAAGAATTGCAAAAAAAAAAAGATCAGGATATTGTGAATGCAATGGATTTGGTACAAATATGCAAACACCGACTCCAAAGGATGAGAGATGATGGTTGGGATTCATTTTTAGAAAAAGTTCACCGGTTTTGTGAGCAACATTACATTGATGTTCTCAAAATGGATGATATATTTATACGTTTGCCACCACGTGGTCGTCCCCATCGTAATCCACCAGAATGACAAATTTTCATCACTATCGCGTGGATTTATTCTATGGTGTATCGACATGCAACTCCAAGAGTTAAATGATCGTTTCTCAGAGACATGTACATAGTTACTCCTTCGTGTAGCTTGTTTGTGTCCACAAAACTTGTTTTTTGCTTTTGACAAGAAAAAATTGATGCAAATAGCTATATTTTATTCACAAGATTTTTCAAGATTTGATATCCTCATACTTGATGATCAACTTGAAACTTATATATGTGATCTGCATTCTAACAAGGCATTTCAAGGATTGAAAGGTCTTGGTAATCTTTCAGAGAAGTTGTTTATGTCAAAGAAAATACGGTGTACCTGTTGGTTTATAAGCTTTTAACATTGGCATTAATTCTACAGGTTGCAACGACGACAGTAGAGAGGGTGTGCAATGAGAATCGTGAAAGACAGGTTGCACAATCGAATGAGTAATGATTAGATGAATGATAGTCTCATTGTTTATGTAGAGAAAGATATATTTCTGACAGTTGACAATGAATCTATTGTACAAATATTTCAAAATATAAAGAAGGTAGTTATTTTGTTATGTTTTATTATTAAAAAAATTTTTGTTTTATTAATTATAATATACTGTATCCTACACTTAATCAAAATTCTAGCTCCATCCCTGCCGCTATGCATCTACAAATTGTTGCCTCTAAAAAAACAGAACAAAAACTCAATTTATGACATATCTCAAGATCGAAAAACCAGGAATATGGGATGAGTTCTCAAAGAGAATTCTGCACATGATGTATCTGCTTATATTATTGTTTTATGTAAAATAATGCAAGGAATCGGTAGACATATCATAAGTAACTTGTGATATGATCTAACAGAAGCTAAGACACCATTTATTTAGTGCCACTTCGACTTCCAATCCAGTAGTTATCTTTCGTTTTATACACAAGTATCACAAGTAGCTGATAGACACAGTGACCCATATAATCTCGGCTGATTTACGAAGAAAAAAATGGAGTTTAGGAAACAATGGAAGGGGATCTTGCAGCAACCATGCATCCTAAAAATCCATTCTTAGTTTTTCCCGCCGACTGGAGTTGGGAGGTATGGCTTTTTTCTTTTTCCACAATTTATGTCCATTCCCACAAGAAGTTGTTAAATTTGAATGTAAATCGTTGATGATGGTGGTGAAAACTAAAGAGAGATCAAACCTGTTCTTTAAATGGTGCGATAATTTTGTTCTTTTGGGCGAGAATTGAGAAGAAAATAGGTTGAGTCACGAAAGAGGTGGTTCGGACTTCGGATTACTAGATTCATTAGCTTGAAAAGTGTTATCATGAAAAATATTATTTGTATGTCAAAAATTTGTTTTATATTTCACTATGAATATCAACTGGGTTGATCGACTCGTGGATAGATAATTTATATGGTCTCACAAAAGAATTATTCATTGATTAGGGACATAGATATTGTCTACTTAGCTAGCTAGGATAATTTTGAGAGTTCATAGAATTTTTTTATTTTAAATTCATATCATACATAATATAATTTATAATACCATTATCCCTATATTTCATGTTATTATCACTCATGTCATTCTTTTATGACAATGGGATAAAGGATTTATCTATCTAAATCTAAATAACACACATAAGAGACTCTAACCCAATCTCTTATATCATTGTTAAGTATAATTGTTATAAAAAAAATTTATGAGACGAATCTTTTATTTGGGCCACTTATGAAAAAGTATTACATTTTATACCAAAAATATTACTTATTATTGTAAATATGTGTAGGGCTAACCCGTCTCAAAGATCATCTCATGAAAGACCTATATATAACTGGTTCGGGAAAAATGCAATTTCATTCCTAGAACTTGGCATGTTTTTTAATTTAGTCATGTAACTCGTCAATGTTTGGTTTTAATCTTGTAACTTAGATTTTTTTTCTTTTGGTTTTTTTTGGGCCAAAAGTCATCAACTCTTTCGAATATTGTTTATCTGACATGAATATTCTTCTGCATAACTTTAGCAGCTAGAATAAACTCATATTACACCCATCAAAATAAATCTAAACAAAAACAAAGGGGCCAAAAAGTAAAACGACGCCCAATATTTCAAAATGGAAGGAAAAAAATTGTTGTTTCCTTTTATTTTGTTTAGACAGATTTTAATTTGCATAATATGTGTTTTTATAATGGCCCGAAAATTCATGTTTGAAAATTTGCGGAAAAATTAAAAATTTTCTTTATAAAATAATTAAAATGCCTCATTCACAAAATAAATTGATAAATCAAGTTTAATGTTTAAAAATAGCAGCGGAAGAAATTATTGCTCACAAAATAACAAGTAAAGTAATCCAACAATTGATAAAAATGTTTGAGCATAAAAATGGCAAGTGCAGTAAATGAGGTCCTCGGGTTCCACTACTGCCGATCCAAGCTAGCTCACTGGTCCCCGCCCTCAGCCCCGACATCATCAGTACCTACAACAATCAAGTCTAGTGAGCCTAAAGACTCAGCATGCATATATCGTAAATAACGAGTAAATAATATAATAAAGTTGCATGGGAGTAAAAATATCATGTCATGAGGCATAACGTGAAAATAACTTATCATTAGCAATTATAATACGTGCATAACTGACTGAAAATCATAAGTGAAATGTTTGCTCCATAGAGCCCTGTAATGAAATAGCATGTAATAATTTTCTGGTGAGATTATGGTCTACGCAAGTGGCCCCTGCACTGAACTGAACTGACCGGTAACTGGCGACCGGGTGAAATAATGAACGTCTGATCAGACTAATGCCACAGTATACTGGGTGGAACTGAACTGAACTGACCGTTAACTGGCGACCGGATAATACAATGAATCCCATGATAGTGAAATGGCCACAAGCAATATCACATAAATCTCAAAAATGAATTTTTTATATTTTTATGCACGTAATATAATTAAATGGCATGATGAAATATCCTGTATTATTTTACCACATTGATTGGATCGTTCCCAGGCTCGTTGCGACCTAAATTTATCATGAAAATAGGCAAATGATTTTCTTGACCAAACTTTGTAATTAAATCCAAAAACGAGACAATTACGCCCAACGACTTCGTATTTAATCATGACTCCGTGCCTACCCGAACCAACACCGAACTATCATTTAGTCATGATTAAAATACACCTAAAATGACGAAATAATGCTCCAAAAATGATGCAAGTCGAAATTTTGGTGAATGGAGGTCAAAACATGAAACGCTCTTTCGAGAGTCAATTTGGCACATTGCACCGTAATTTCTCGTACGACCTCTAAAATGATCCGAATCACAAACGGCCAAAAAAATGACCTTCCCAACTTGATGAGGCACGGTCCAGTCCAAGGCCATAGGCTAAAAGCCAACCAAGAACCCGAACAAGCCACTGAACCGAAGCAGCAAGTTGCTGTCCACAAAATACAGCAGCTGTGCTTTGGTTTCCTTGCGTCGTTTGCAGGCTAATGGCCATTGGGGCTTGAACCAATGACCAGAACCTCTTACCAACATCCTAGGGTATGGTTTGAACCATGGCTAAGGGCCAGAGGCCAAACAAGATCCACACCATTCCACCAAAAACCAAACAACACATGCAGTAGGGGAAAGGGGCCGAGGGGCTGTTCTTGTTTCTTTAATTAAAAACCGATTCAACCATGGACCAAGCCTCAAAAGGGCGACTTGGTCACGTCTCAGAAATCACAAGGAGAGGTTCTAACCATGGCTATAGCCTTTATGGCAGCCAAGATCAGATCCATTTCCCTTTGACAGCAACATGAGAAAATCGATCACAAAAAGGGGCATGCTTGGGGAGTTGCTGTCATTTCTGATTTCCAGCATGTATGGGGCTTGAACTAATGGACCAACATGATCCTAACATGTCCTAGTACATGTCTAGATGCAGCTTTGGGAGCCTGGACACGAGTCATCCACCTGAAACACCAAAAACAAGTGAACCGTGGGGAGCACAAGGAAGGGCCGAAAATCTGCATCTTTTATTTTCAAAGTTCTTGATATATTTCGGTTATGCCATGGAAATGATGATAATATAATGTTTAAAAATGTTAATATGACTTGATTGAAGAGCAAGGAAAAATATAAACATGCCTGGTTTCGTTTGAAAGAAAAACGAACGAATCGACGACGCGGCGCGGAGGAGACGGAGTGCTTCGCTACTTTGTTTTCTTTCTCGGTTTTCTCTCCTATTTCTTTCTATGTGGCTCACGATTTTTACTATGAATCCTCTCTGAATTTCAGTGATGAGGGATGGGGAATGATGGTTAGGAGAGTGAGGGGAAGGGGTTGCAATATAAGAGGGATGGCAAGACCAAGTCTACCTCTCTTTTGAATTTGAAATGGTTGATATCAAAATGATTTTTGGAGGGATAGATGGTGTGCCAATGACCGATTCAACATGGCTAGATATAGGTTGATTATTAATTAAATGGTGATCAAAATGAAAAGATTATCCTACTAATAAATAACAAGGAAAGGGTCAAAGGTGGTGAGTTGTCAAGGAATTGTTATCTCACCATGGAGTGGCCGAAAATCATCAAATAAATGGAGGGGAAATATTTTTTAGTTAGTGTATTTTTAAACCTGTAGAGCCTTACCTATCCTTTAAATAATTTAGTGAATTAACACATTAATTATGGAACCTAAATGAACTTATTTTCTACTCAACTCAAGTTACTTAAATAATTCCTTAAACCTCATTTTAACTTAAATTAACTTACTAGCTAGCTAAAATAAACTCTAAGAATGTTTTCTTAATTTTAAATTTTATCTCAAAACTCCGAACTCCAGTCCGGCCTCACTGAAATAACTGAAAAGATAAAAATTTAAACTACAGCATAAAATAATTAACTTTAAAGAAAAGCATTAAAATACTCATGCAAATAAATCATTTTAATTTAAAATACTAGAATTATGCATAGCTTATACGTAGTCTAATTTACGGGTTCTACAGTTTTATTCTTACTATATGAATCATATAAGATAGTATTAGTTCAAAATAAACAATATTTGATAGATTTCGTGGTTTCGAGTGATAAAAGAGGGTTAAAACAAATAAAAAAATCTATGTCAGTGGATGAAAACTATGTATTGACAAATTACAAAACTAAAAGAAAAAAATTAGTTCACTTGGGCCTAACTACGCTATTCTAAGTTTCTTCCGCCGAATGGAGTTGGGAGGTATTATTTTTTCCTTTTTGTACAAATTTCTATCCATTCCCACAAGAAGAAGTTAAATTTGAATGTAAATCGTTGATGATGGCAGCGAAAATTGAAAGAAATATCAAACCCGTTTTTTAAATGGTGCGATAATTTTGTTTCTTTGGGAGAATTCAAAAGAAAATGTTGGGAATCGGTTTTCTAGTGTCCAAAACACAGGAAAAGTTTTAAAAAAATTATTTGAAGTTCAAATAACGTCTTTGGATACTAGTATGGTTTGAAATAAATAAACATTCATATGGCGTTTATGAATATAATTTTAGTAAATAAATTACTTGGCACCAACTATTCCGGGATTGACGGAGATAGTTTTTGTAGTATTCCCTACGAACGATCTTCTTGAAGCTTTTCTTCAATTCTCCAATCAATTCTACGACTAGAAAATTTGTTCTTCTAAATTGGACTAGAGAATTTCGAAGAATTTTATTGTTGAGATCAAAAACAAAAAGACAACTCGAACCCCAAACTATTTATTGAAGGTGGCTGAAATTTTTTGGAGAAATTTGGGGAGGGATTTTCGAAAAATACAATGTGTGGAGGCTAGGGTTTTGTGTCCCCTTTTTTAGACCATGAGCCCTTAACCTAGTTTCCTTAATTATAGGTTTAGGGGTCCTTAATTAAAAAATAATGGGCTTAGTTAATTCATTTGACTTGTCCAATTAATTTAATTAATTAATACAACAAAGTTCATTAAGAACTTTAATTATTTAGCATATTAGACTTGTTTTCCTACAAGCCCATTATACATATTTCTCATTACTTTTAATTTAATTTTTCATAAATTCAACCTGCGAGTTTAATATTTTAATCTCTCAATTTTTCATAAATTCAACTCCTTGAATATATTCTCTCCAAATTTTAATTATCATAAATTCCACTTTTTGAATTTATTGTCTCAACGGAAACAAAATATCTAGTACTTGAGTGACCCTTAATGGTTCAAGCATACAGCTTGCCGTGGGTACACAACTCTTTGTGATTCAATACATTGTCCTTAATTCAGGCTTACCCTTATTTGCCTGATTTTATGTACCAACATTTGATCATGAGAATGTCAAAAATTATTTTTGATTAAACCCATCTAATCATAGTAAGAGGGTGTAGTAGCATCGCCCCAATGTTCCCTAAGTATCACTAATAGTGCCTGTAAGAATCAATCGGTTATGATTAACGTATAGTATGTTCCTTCATCTCATATATCCTAATCGAATCTGCAATCATTGGTTCATCGAGTTTGCATATTTGATTCTATAACTATATGTTACATTCATGAAATATTCATAGTGTCATCGCATGCAAAACTAGAGAGCCCTTGTCCCTAAAGTACATCTTACACTCTGGCCAGAGATTTAATGCACTACTATTTCGTTAAATCACACAAGATATCCACACACATTGGTGAGCAGTGAATTCCCAACTACAATGCACTGGATTGTATACATGTTGCAACTGCACCCTACCTTGCCACGTTATGACCCTCCTGGAGTCGGTAAAAGCGTAAAAACACAATCATAGTATGGAGAGTCTCAGTATTATCCGTGTTCGTAAGGATTAATGATTTAAAATTATAACCACTGACTTTTCCTCTCGATGAATGATAATCACTTGGAATGTCCGAGGGAGGGCTGTTCGGTCCAATCATCATATGATTACCCATCTGCATGATTGAACATCTCTACGCCATTGCCATGAAACACTGTACACAACATCACATATATTAGTCTCATGCTCAGTCGGCCTTTATCCTTGTTTTTAGGCGCTGATCGATTAGGAACGAATTTAGAATATATAGTGTTTACAAATGAGTTTCAAGATCTAATTACGATTCATTTGTATTAAAGTATAATCAAGGTCTTTATTTATGTTGATTGCATGGGTATACAGAAAAAGTAAAATGCAACCATGAAATTTAAATTATATCAAAATAAATACTATCAATTACAACTGAGTCAATAAATTTTTTAGTCAATCGTTGGTTTATAGGGCATCTACTCTAACATTCTTCCACTTACCCTAGAGCCAACTACTCATAAACTTTATTACCATTGTTTCACGATGCTTATCAAACAATTGTCCTGACAAGGGCTTTGTAAATGGATCAGCCATGTTATCTGCAAAGATGAGACTTTGTTTCCTTTTCTTGTGCAACGGCACCAGTGTTGTCACAGTACACCAGGACTGGCTCAAATCCATTAGAAATAACGCCCAACCCTTGGACAAAATTGAAATTTTAAAATGCCTCTTTGGCTGCAGCAGATGCAGTAACATATTCAGCTTCGGTGGTGGAATTCGCGAAGGTGTCTTTTTTTAACTCTTCCAAGAGAGAGCCGTACCATTGATCATGAATATAAAATCAAAGGTCGATTTCGAATCATCTATGTTACTTTGGAAACTAGAATCAATGTAGCGTTTCAATTTTAATTCTCCGTCCCATAGTCCATGAACAAGTTATTAGTCCTACTTAGGTATTTAAGAATTACTTTCACAACCTTCCAATGCATTGGACTAGGGTTCGCCTGATATCTGCTTATAACACTCAGAGCGTAACCAAGATCAAGGAATGTTTATATCATACCATACATGATACTACCAATGACTGACACATATGGAATACGTGTCATCATCTCCATCTCTTCATCAGTTTTTAGGCATATTGCTTTAGATAGAGTAACATCACGACATATTGGTAAATATCATCTCTTGGACTCTTCCATGGAAAATCTTTTCAGAATAGTATCGATATAAGTGGATTAGGTGAGACCCATCATGCTCTTTTATATATCTTTATATATTTGTATTCCCAAAATATAGGATGCTTCACCCATGTCTTTCATGAAAAATCTACTTGCTAGCTATACTTTAGTTGATCGTAGCAATCCTACATTATTCTCAATGAGTAGGATACCATCAACATAAAGTACTAGGAATGTCGTTTCACTTCCACTAACTTTCTTGTACACACATGGTTTTTCGAGATTCTTAACAATACCAAATTCCTTGATAGTGTTGTCAAATCATAGGTTCCAACTTCTTTACGTCTGGTTGAGACCATATATTGATCTTTGAAGTTTGCATACATTATGCTCATTTCCTACTGATGTGTATCCCTCAGGTTGAGACATATAAATATCTTCTTCAATTTCTCCATAGAGGAATGGTCTTTACATTCATTTGCCATATTTCATAATAATATCATGATGCTATGGCTGGTAGTATTATAATTGATTTTAACATTGCAACTGGTGAAAATATTTTATCATAGTCAATTACTTTCTTTTGAGTATAATCTTTTGTAACCAGTCCAACTTGGAAGGTTAATACCTTCTCATCCTCCCCAAACTTTCTTTTGTAGATCTATTTGCACCCTATGGTAACGATTCTCTCGGGTGGATCCACTAATATCCAGAGTTGGTTTGAATACATAGAGTCCATTTCAGACTGCATGGCTTCAAGATATTTGGATGAATCGGTATTAGATATCGCTTTTTTGAAGTTCATTTGATCACATCCATCACAAGGCTCATCATGGCTTTGTTAATGAAGAAGCATATATCTAGCAGGTGGTTTAATAATCCTATCAAACCTTCTAGGTGTGTGTAATTCGACTACTGGCTTTTGGGGATTAGGTTCAACCTTTTACTATTGAGGGAGTATCTTGAATTTATTCAAATTCTATCATCTCATATTTTCTATCTAATAGAAATTCCTTCTCTAGAAATGCGACATTTCTTGAAACAAATATTTTTGCTTCATTAGGATGCTAGAAATAGTATTCAACAGAATTCTTTGGATATCCCACAAAGTAGCACAAAATGGATCGAGTATCGAATTTTTCTCCCACTGTCTGCTTTACGTAAGAAGGATATCCCCATATTCTCAATTAAGAATATTTGGGAGTTTTTCACATCCATATCTCATATGGTGTTTTATCAAATGTTTTTGTATGAAAATTATTCAACAAAAATGTCGCAGTTTCAAGAGCAAATCAGCAAAACGATGTAGGCAATTCAGTGAACCCCATCATAGATCGCACCATATCCATCAAAGTTCGATTATGACGTTCAGAAACACCATTCAATTGTGGTGTTGCTGGTGGAGTATACTGTGAGAGAATCTCATTCTCTTTCAGACAATACAAGAATTCAGTACCAAAGTATTCTAAAACTTGATCAGATCGAAGTATCTTTATACTCCTTGTTAATTGTTTTTCTTCTTCTGATCTGAATTATTTGAACTTTTCAAATGCTTCAAATTTGAGTCTCATAAAAAATACATACACATACCTCGAAAAATCATCAATAAAGGCAATGAAGTAGGATTGCTCATATTTTGTGTTAACACTTAGCGGGCCACAAACGTTCGTGTAGATCAGATCCAGTAGACAATGCGCACGTTCCAAATTTCCATTAAAGGGAGTCTTGGCCATTTTTAGTTTTAGACATGAATCACAAGTAGGCAGAGAATTTATGTCTGAAAAGTCAAACATGCATTCTCCCACTAGTTTGTGCATCCTTCTTTCGGAAATATGTCCTAGTCTAGCGCGCCATATTTGTGCAGGATTCGGATCATCTAGTATTCTTTTGTTTGTAGTTTTTTTATATGTGATTGTATATTGTTTAACGGAATATCTTTTAAGTTATTGAGATTGTTCGTTAATTTGTCGGTTCCTATCAAACATTCATTATTGTAAATATTGCAAACACTTTTAGCAAAAACACAAGAAAAATCATCCATATAAAACATAGAAATATAAATAATAATTTTAAAATTATTGTTTAAAATCAAAGTAACGTCTCCAATAGCAGTTGTTGCAACCCTTGCTCCATTCCCTAATCTTAGAAATGTCTCTTCATCTCTAAGTCTCCTACTTCTTGCCATCACCTACAAATGATTGCATAGATGAGAACCACATCCGGTATCTAATACACAAGAAGATGAATTAATTAAGACATTTGCTTCTATTTAAAACATAGCATGGCCAGAACGCTTCTGGGCAAGATAATCCATGCAGTTACGCCTCCAATGTCCAGGCTTGTTGCAGTGGAAACAATTATATTCTGACTTGTCGGGCTTCGTGGGCCCGGAAGTGGATTTCTTGATTGATTATTATTAGGCTTGTACTTCTTTGGTGGGGCAGAACACTTCTTCCCTATACTTTGAGCTCTCTTTTTTGTACTAGACGACGAGTCCACTAGAAGAACATGCTTTTCTTTCTTGATTGTGGCCTCACAAGTAGTAAGCATGTTGAACAATTCTTCAAGGATGGCTTCAAGCTTATTCATATTAAAATTAACCACGAATCCATTGAATGAGCGGGGCAGTTACAAAAAGAAAATATTAGTCGAGAGCTCACTAGGAATAACCACGTCGAGTCCCACCAACTTCTCAATGAGCCCAATTAGGGATGTAATCGAGTCGAGCCGAGCCGAACTCTTGAATGTTTGAGCTTGGTTCGTTTATAATCGAGCCGAGCTCGAGCTTTATTTAACGAATATATGCATGGCTCACGAGCTTATTTAAGCATTTATCGAGCCTAAACAAGTTTAATAAATATGAATTATACATTTTAATTTTCATTAATTTAATTAAAAAGTAAATTATATATTTAAAGAAAAATATATTATTCTTATTAAAATTTGTAAATTTATTATAATAAATAAATTTAATAGATTTTTCTATATATTTCATAAATAATATGCAAAATCAATAAATCAAATATCAAAACTATTATTTTTCAATCTAAAATATTACTCAAGAACTTACCAACGAACATGTTCACGAGCTAATGAGCCGAATATTGTAAAGCTTGAGTTTGGTTTGTTTATCTTAACGAGCCTCATTAAACGAGCTTTTATCGAATCGAGCTTCGAATAACTCATAAACGGTTTGGTTCGTTTACATCCCTAAGCCCAATAATCCAAACATCATGCTCATGGACCAAAGTCCCATATAGCAGGCGTGTAGTCATGAGTTATTTGACAATAGCATGTCTTTCTGAGCGAGTTTATATACCATACAACTTTTTCTGATGAAGGTGAATGTCAGCAGCATTCACCGTATCCTCGAACCTTTTCTGCAGTTCATTCGACATAGAAGCTAACATGTAGCTTTTAGCTTGAAGATCATGGCCCCACAATTTCTCAAGCTTAGCCAACTCATTCTCACTGACATCCAAAGGTGCTTTCTTCGGTGGATTCTTAACAAGCACATACGCAATAATTTTCTGAGTTTAAAATAATCTTAAAATTTTGAAACCAGTCATTATAGTTAGGGCCAATCAGCTAGTTTTGATTAAAAAAATAATTGAAAGAGGGTTACGAGACATCATCATAAATATGCTAAAAACGAAAACAGATCATGGTTACTGATTATTTTAAAATAATTTTAAGATATAAAATATGGATTTTTATTTTATAAATTTTCCTCCTATTATTTTGACATTTCCACCACCCTCTAATGAAAAAGGAAAATCGTATTTTTTTAGTGGGCATGTAGAGCCCAATTAGAAAATTTTGATCCCGAATAATATCAGCAAATTAGAATTTCTAAAAGGTAAAATCCAATTGCATCCTTATGCAACCTCTCTATGTTTCGCCTGACATTTAATAAGGACCCAATAACATGACACCGTTTATTTTCATGTGTCAAACTGACCCATCAATATTGAATTGTAGTGGATAGTCGTCATGAGTTTCCTTAATAATATGAGCCGAAGTCATGAGAGTTCCACTTAATTCACATCATATGTCTGGTGGAAGTCACGGCTTTCAGGCATCTAGGCCTTCACAATAGTATGAGCCAGACACTGACCACACTTAGCGTTCATTATGCAACCACGGTTCAAGGAAGACAAAAATAAATTAAACTCTTTTAATTTTTACTTTTACAATTTCATAAAAATTTTGAATCTTAGAGAAATGAGATATTCTAATTTTAAAATTGTATCATCATTTAAATTTAAAATTGCGTGCCATGAGTTTGTATGTTTGCCGAATTCATGCAACTATATTATTTAATAATATAAATACATGCATACTACTGTATATTACTTGTATATCATAATATGACATAAAAATTAATAAGGATGATCGATCACTAACACTATTAGATCCATGTAAGTCAGACATATATCCAGACCCATAACCTAGGTGAATGCAGGGATGCAAATGCAATTTATTACAAAAGCTTCCAATATTTTGGATATCTTCATCTTGTGCATCGGGTCCATCATCTTCCAATCTTGATCTCCCACTATTTCTAATAATTACATTTGAAAAACCATGGCACAAAAGTGATACATCTCATGGGATGGTAACAAGCCATAAATCAGGCCCACTTTATAATATCAATATTAATAAAATGAATAGAACAGTAAAATATCCTAATATACATCTCACATTGGTCAAAATCTTCGATCATCCTTCATGCATTTATCACATATTAACTAACATCAATGATTTAAACAAATTTAATTAACTGATTACATCATGCTTATAATAATTTTATTATTAAGCACCATAATTATTTAAAAAGTTAATAAATAAAATAAACACTTTTTATTTAATTTCTAATTTATTCAATAATAATTGTTCTGTTGTACAACTTATTTTTGCCAGAAATAATTAAAATCATTATTAATAATTTTTCAAAATTTTATTTTTAAGGAAAAATTGAACGAATTTTCATAAAATATCATTTTGATCCAAATTTTTGTAAAATCAGAAAATCGCACCTTAGGCCCAAAAATTCAAGCCCATGACATAGCACGGTGCCCGACGTGCTCAGGCACATCTTGGGCACCCACCCACACTTCCCGTCTGCTGCCCGATCATATCGGGCACTGGTAGGCACACTGTGTGCGCCTTGCGCGCATAGATACGCACGGCCACAGTGGCCGCGTGCTCGGTGACTGCCCGGAATTGTTCCGAGCAGTTCAAATTTTTTTATTTCCTAATTAAAATTAATATTTTAATGGTGTATCAATTTTCTGAAAATTTTCTTGTGTGGTTATAAATAAAATACTCAATGTGAAACTTAAACCATACGGTATAGAGAACCTAACTCTGATACCACTGTTGGAATCGATTTTCTCGTGTCCAAATCACAAGGTAAGTATTAAAAATTTTAATTTGACGTTCAAATAACGTCTTTGGACATTCTATGGTTTGAAAAAAATAAATATTCATAGGATGTTTATGAATATACCTTTAGTGAATAAATCACTGGGCACAAATTATTTCGGGATTGGCGGAGATAGATCTTGTAGTATTCCCTACGAACGATCTTTTTGAAGCTTTTCTTCAATTCGTCAATCAATTTCACGGTTAAAAAATTTGATACTCTTCTAAATTGTACTAGAAAATTTTAAAAAAAATATCGTTGAGATCAAAAACAAAAAAACAGCTCAAACCCTAAACTATTTATTGAAGGTGGCTGAAATTTTTGGAGAAATTTGGAGTGTGAATTTTGAAAAATGTAATATGTGGAGGCTAGGATTTTTTGCCCCCTTTTTTAAATTATGAGCCCTGAACATAGTTTCCTTCATTATAGGTTTAGGGTTCCTTAATTAAACATTAATGGACTTAGTTAATTAATTTGACTAGTCCAACTATTTTAAATAATTAATATATTAAAGTCCATTAAGGAATTTAATTATTTAGAATGTTGCACTTGTATTGCTACAAACACATTATACATATTCCCTTTACATCTAATGTAATCTTTTATAAACTCAACCATTGTGCTTAATAGTTTAAATTCTTAATTTTTCATAAATTCAACTACTTGAATTTTTTCAGTCCAAATTTTAATTATCTTAAATTCAAGTCCTTGAATTTACTATCTCATAATTTTTATATAAATTCAATTCTTTGAATTTATTGTCTCGACGGGAACAAAATATCCAGTACTTGTGCGACCTTCAATGGTTCGGGAATATAGCTAGCTTTGGGTTCACAACTCTTTGTGATTCATGATATTGTCATTTTCCTTTATTCGGGCATATCTTTATTTGCCTCATTCTATGTACCAACATTGATCATGAGATTGTCAAAAATCATTTTCTGATTAAACTCATCGAATCACGGTAAGAGAGCTAATAGGATCGCCCCATGATTCCCTAGGTATCACTGATATTTTCTGCAAGAATCAATCGGTTATGATTAACTTACAATATTGTTCCTTCATCTCATATATCGCGATCGAATCTGCAACTATTGGTTCATCGAGAATTGCATATTGGATTTGATAGCTAGCTATGTGATACATTCATGAAATATTCATAGTTTCATCGCATGCACAGCTAGAGAACCCTTGTCCATAAAGTACATCTTACACTCTTACAAAGGATTTCATACACTACTATTTAGTTAGATCAAATACCCACACACATAAGTGAGCGATGAATTCCCCACTACAATGAAGTGTCTCGTACACATGTCACAATCTCACCCAACCTCACCACCTTGTGACCCTCCCGGAGTCGGTGAACGAGTAAAAACACAATCTTAGTATGTAGAGCTTCAGTGTTGTTCCGAGTCGTAAGGATTAATGATGTACAATCATAACCACAAACTTTTTCTTTCGAAGAATGATAACCACTTGGAAAGTCCAATGGAGGGATGTTCGGTACAATGATCATATTATTACCCATCTGCATGATTGGACATCTCTATGACCTTTCCATGAAACACGGTACACAACGTCACATATATTAGTCTCATGCTCAATCGAAGTTTATCCTTGTTTTTAGGTGGCTGAATCGAATAGGAACGAATTTAGAATATACAGTGTTTACAAATGAGTTTCAAGATCGAATTACGATTCATTTGTATTAAAGTATAATCAAGGTCTTTATTTATGTCGATTGCTTATGGGTATACAGATAAAGTAAAATGAACCATGAAATGTAAATTATATTAAAATAAATACTATCAATTATTTTTTAGCCAATCGTTTTGCTTACAGGACATATACTCTAATAGAAAATAGATCGTATCACGGTATAATTTATAATACCATTATCCCTATATTTCATGTTATTATCACTCATATCATTCTTTTAATACAATGGGATAGAGGTTTTATCTATCTAAATAACCCAGATAAGTGAGACTCTGACCCAATCTTTCATATCATTTTTAAGTATAATTGTTATTTTAAAAAAACCTTTTGTGAGACAGTCTCACAAGTCAATTTTGTGATATGAGTCTCCTATGTGGATCATCAATGAAATTATTAAATTTTATGCCAAAAATATTACATATTATTATAAATAGGGACATGGTTAACCTGTCTAATGGATAAAGATCCGTGAAACCGTCTCACAAGAGACCTACTATAATGTTATATATAATTAGTTCAGGAAAAATGCAATTTCGGTCCTGTAAATTGGCTTGTTTTTGACAATGTTTGATTTAATCTTGTAACTGGGATTTTTTGTTTTGGTTTTTTTTGGGCCAAAAGTCCTTAACTCTTTAGACTATTGTTTATCTGACATCAATATTCTTCTTCATAACTTTTGCAACGAGAATAAACTCATATTACACCCATCAAAATAAATCTAAACAAAGACAAACGGGAAAAGTGCAAAACGACGCCCAATATTTCAAAATGGAAGGAAAAAGATCGTTTTTTCCCTTTATTTTGTTTAGATTTATTTTAAAGTCCATAATATAAGTTTTATTATATGAGTCATATTGTCACGCCCCGAGATCGAGGTTAGTCGACTTTAACGTTTTTCAATGATTACATGATCGCGAAACAACAAGCCTCGTTGTTTAGTATAAACCGAAAGTAGTTTATTTCAACTCAAAATAGTCTTGTCTTACAACGATAAATTCCCCAAACGAAATAAAATGTGCGGCGTTACAAATCTTAGGAAAAACATAAGCGAGTAATCTTCATGTCTAGAAACTTCATCACCAACCCCAAAACATGCTTTATTCATCCTTTTCTACTTAATCTTCGTTCTTATCTAGAGATGGTAGAATAAGGGGTGAGTTTTTGGGAAAACACTCAGCAAATGGGGGCCGATCGATCATAGTTGATAACAAATGCAAATATATATATATTGTATATCATTCTAACAGACAGCATGTTCAAATGATATCATATCATATCATATTAAATAAAAAAATGGCAATGAAATCATCTTATTTTACATGTCTAACTGATCAATTCCCTAAGTTATATCCTCTAAGGGGGCCCGATGCCATAAAATCATTTATTATATCCCACCGCATCAATGCCAAATCAAATCAAATATCGGAATTCTTGACCATTTCAAATGAAAATCACAACTGTGCCATCAAAAATATTTTTCTCAAACATGCTTTCAAATATCATTTAGTAAATCGAAGGAATAACACATGCCGATCGAACTTCAAGAAACATACATAATTTATTTTTGTGCAGACATGGACACACTTATGAAGAACTAGTATGTCAATATATATCAAATAGTACACTTATGAAATGCAATTGTACATAAAAGCATAGCAAAAATTAACTTATGAAGAAGCAAAAGCCCATTTACCGAACAAAATAAGTGTGCAAAACTTTATTGAATATACATATATATAAGTAGATTTACAAAGAACAAGTATACTAAACTTTATATGTACAAAAACTGTTAAGAAAATATTATTCCCAAGAATTTTGGTGTATGACAAAAACAAGACAGCACGAAAATAGCTGCGGTTTGTATATGAGATATGCATCCGTTCAACCGCTCGGCTCATCAGCTGGAATATCTTCCTAACCGGCTAAAGCTCAAAGAAGTCTCAACCGCTTATTTCAGACCGCTAGCAGATTCAGCTTGGACTTTAATGATCATCAGAACTGGATCATTAAAGAGAACCATTTATTGCTCTAAGACATTCTCTGACCGGCTTCAAATACATTCAAAGTATTACACCGCCTTGAAGTCAACGTATACATACATCAGGACCAAGAATGATCTGCATTTATGTCTCTATCCAAAAAAGGTAGACCAAGTATAGACTTCAAGTTCTGATAAAAGAAGACAGTTACCATAAAGGGAACTCCTCAGGAAAAGCACTTCAGAACTACGATGAGCAGAAGGAACACTAAATGCTTTTATGAAAGATCATTTAATGCTCATAAAGACGATAGCAACACATCTGTTCAGTGGATCAGGTTAACGTTGCTGCATCCTTTCCCACCGTTAAGAAGATCGTTTATATTAACGGAAGAGTTTGCTAGCTAAGACAACTCTCTGAATCAACAGCTAAAAATCTTGTTGCTAGTATACCAAAATATCTCAGAGCGCTATCAAAAGCATACATACTTCATCGCTCTTTCACCAAGCTTTACTGAAAGGGGATCGGTTACGGTGACCGGAAGCGCAACGGAAGTTTAAAAATCGAAATTTTGCATGGAATTTTCGGCCACCTCATGAAATTGTGTAGCAAATACAATAAAACACAAAAATGACATTCATAGTGTGTTTAGAATTTTACCTATCAATCACAAGGATTGATGTATGGCTCCAACTAAGGTGTAAACACCTTAGCTCTTCAATGGTAGAAACTATCTTCAAGCTTCCTTTGAGCACTCCTTGCTCAACTATTAAGCCCACCACCAACTAGGTAGATCCCCTCTTAATTTGCACTAGAAAACTAAGAGGATTTTTCAATGAGAATTATTTTCTTTCCTCAACACTTGAAGAAGAAAAATGGAGAAAAATTTTGGAGAGAATTCACTTGCTATTTTCGGCCAAGGAGGGAGTGTAATGGGGGGAAGGGAGACTTGTCTTGGACTTGCAAAAAGCTAAAAGCAAAAATACCTTTTCGCATGCCATGCCTTGATAACCCAAAAAGGTAGTCTCCAACCCTTCACCTCCCATGCATGCATATATCTTATATGGTTTTTAACAAATTAAAAACCCATGGACTTAATTTAATTATCTCAAACATTTTGAGACTAATTAAACATTACTTGAATTTACTCAAGTCCACTAGTTAAATAATTTATTTAAATTGAGCTCTACAAGACTCAATATAATTTAATTAATTCAACACTTGAATTAATTTAATTATTTGGACTCTACTAGGTCCACTAGTGTTTAATTAATTCAACACTTGAATTAATTTAATTTAGTCCATAATAATGTTTATGAAAATCACAATTTTCAAATACATTATTCACTTGGCCAACTTTTAATTTAGGAACACTTCCCTAAATTAAAATTTACATTTCTCTCATAGAAGTCATACTTCTATTTTTCTTTACGCTTATAAATGAGTTTATAAGCCGTTCAACACATTGAACTAATTTCTCTTTTATAGAAGTCATACTTCTAATTTTCCTCACGCTTATAAACTCCTTTATAAGCCGTTCAACACATTGAACTATTTCTCTTCTCAACGGGATCTAGAAAGCTAGTACTTGTGTGGCCCTCAATGGTTCATTGATACAACTAGCCGTGAGTTCACATCTCCATGTGATTCGAACTAAACATGTCCTTATATGAGCATACCCCAATTGCTCCATTCTTACTTATCAATTCCTTGATAACAAGAATGTCAGAACTCAAGTCTGATAGTACCCAACCAACCATGTTAAATGCCTAGCAGCATCGCTTACATGATTCCCTAGGTATCAAATGATAGTGCCTGCAAGAACCATTCAATTATGGTTAGCGTACAGTACGGTCCCTTCAACTCATATATCCCGACCGATTCAACAACCATTGGTTTATCGAGAGTTGTCAATGAATCGATACTATGTGTCATGTCGTAGTCGCATCGATGGTGTAATCTATGAAGCCCCTTTCATAATTACCACCATACTCTGATCAGAGATTTCAACCTACATACACATGATAACACATAGGATATCCATACCCGAAGGTAAGCGGTGAATCCCCGACTACAATGCATCGACTCCTATATGTTTCGACAGAACACCCAACTTTGCCACCTGATGACCCCATGAGAGTCGGTAAACAAGTCAAAGTGTAATTCTAGCACATAGAGTCTCAATGTTGTCCCGGGTCATAAGGACTAATGGTTTACAACCATAAACCATGACTTTTCCACTCGATAAGTGAGAACCACTTGGAAAGTCCTTTATGGAGGGTTGTTCAGTGCACTCTACCAGGAGCACCTATCTGCATGCTCGGACATCACAATGTCCCCTACCAATGAAACATGGTACTCACATCGCAGATACTAGTCCCGAACTCTAGCGGCCTATATCCTTCTTAGCGGCGGTTGAATCGATTAGGAACTGTTTAAATTATACAGTATTCCAAATATGAGTTTCATGATACTCATCATATGATCATCTCATATTCTTTCTACTACATGTATATTCAAGGGCTTTATCTATGCAACTAGCATGGGTATATAGATAAAGATTTGCCAAAACAATAATTTCAAATATTATTAAAATAAAGATTGCTTATACATAGAGTTTCATTGTGCACACTCGGCCAACACTTGGCTCGACGGGCACCTACTCTAACAATCTCCCACTTGCACTAGAGCCAACTACCCATATGCTTCAAACCCATTGATTCGCAATGCATCTCGAATAATGGTCCAGGTAAAGGCTTAGCTAGTGGATCAGCAACATTATCTGCGGAGCCGACTATGTCAAAAGACACTTCTTCCTCTTTCCACAATCTCTCCGAGGATATGGTACTTTCTCAATACATGTTTGGACTTCTGATGAGACCTTGGCTCCTTTGCTTGAGCTAAAGCTCCCGTGTTGTCACACAACACCGGGTGAGGAGCAACTCCATTAGGAATGACATCCAACTCTTAGACGAAATTCCTTATCCAAACAGCCTCCCTTGCTGCATCTGATGCAGCAATGTATTCGGCCTCTGTGCTGGAATCCGCAGTATTGTCTTGCTTGGAACTCTTCCAAGAGACAGCAGCACCATTGAGCATGAATACAAACCCAGAGGTTGACTTCGAGTCATCGATATCGCTTTGGAAGCTAGAGTCGGTATAGCCTTCCAATTTCAGTTCTCCACCCCATAGACCAAGAAAAATTTATTGGTCCTTCTCAACTACTTGAGGATGTCTTTCACAGCTTTCCAGTGTGGAAGACCAGGGTTCGATTGATATCTACACACTACACTTAGTGCGAAAGCCACGTCAGGACGTGTAGATATCATCCCATACATGATGCTACCAATCGTAGATGCATAAGGAATGCTTGTCATCGCCGATATCTCTGCATTAGTCTTGGGAGACAGACTTGGATAGGGACACGCCATGACACATTGGTAGATGTCCTCTCTTGGACTCATCCATCGAGAACCGCTTCACGATGGTATCAATGTATGTGGACTGGGTGAGACCAAGCAATCCTTTTTTATCTATCTCTATAGATCTGTATTCCCAATACAAAAGATGCTTCACCCAAGTCCTGTATCGAGAACTTACTTGCTAACCATATTTTAGTTGATTGCAACATTCCTACATCATTCCCAATGATTAGAATGTCATCAACATAAAACACCAGGAATGTCACAACACTCCACTGACCTTCTTATACACACAGGGTTCCTCAGGATTCTTAGCAAAACCAAACTCTTTGATTGTACTGTAGAATCTGAGGTTCCAACTCCTAGATGCCTGCTTTAGACCATAAATAGATCTTTGAAGTTTGCATACCATATGCTCACTTCCGATAGATGTAAACCCTTCAGGTTGAGACATGTAAATCTCTTCTTAATATCTCCATTAAGAAAGGATGTCTTGACATCCATCTGCCATATCTCATAGTCATACCATGCAGCTATGGCTAGCAATATCCTTATGTACTTGAACATTGCAACTGGAGAAAAGGTTTCCTCAAAGTCAACTCCTTGTCTTTGAGTATATCATTTTGCCACCAATCGCGCCTTGAAGGTCAATACCTTCCCATCCACCCCAAGTTTCCTCTTGTAAATCCATTTACACCCTATGGGAACAATTCCCTCAGGTGGATCCACGAGATTCCACACTTGGTTCGAATGCATGAATTCATCTCAAATTCCATAGCTTCAAGCCATTTGGATGAATCGGCATCATATAACGCTTCCTTGAAGGTCCTTGGATCACATCCATGGATAGGCTCATCATGGCCCTCTTCAAGAAGCAGACCATACCTCATAGGTGGTCTCGAGACTCTCTCGGATCTTCTAGGAGCTTGTATCTCCTCTCTTGGCTCCTCGGGTGTGGGTTCTACAACTGTGGGTATCTCTCGAACCTCTTCGAGTTCTATCATCTCGCCTTTTCTATCTAATAGAAATTCTCTTTCCAAAAAGGTTGCATTCCTAGAAACAAACACCTTTGTTTCTTGGGGATGATAGAAATAAAATCCAACAGAATTCCTTGGATATCCCACAAAGTAACATAAAATGGATCGACTATCCAATTTATCTCCCACTACCTGCTTCACATAAGCAGGGCTCCCCATATTCTACGATAAGAATATTTGGGAGGCTTACCCATCCATATCTCATATGGTGTCTGCCTTTGAATGGACATTTAATGGAATATCTTTTAATTTTAAGTTATAGAGATCGTTTTCAAGTTCACCAGTACCAATCAAATATTCATTCATGTAAATGTTGCAAACACCTTTGCAAAATAAACAAGAATATCCATTTTTATCAGCATAGAAATGAAACAATGTTTTTTCACAAAATTAGGTACAAACAAAACATCTCATAAAATTAACTTAAAACTATTGTTCAACAATAAGTAAACATCTTCAACAGCCTTGGCAGCAACTCTTACTCCACTGCCCATCCTTAAGAAGGTCACACCTTCCATAAGCTTTCTACTTCTTCCCATCGCCTGCAAATCATTACAGAGATGTGAGCCACATCCGGTATCCAATACCCAAGAAGTAGAGTTAATTGAAATGTTTACTTCGATATAGAACATACCGTTTCCAGAACTCTTCTGGGCCAGATATTCCTTGCAATTTCGCCTCCAATGTCCAGGCTTCTTGCAGTGATGACAAACATCACTAGTCTTGTCAGCCTTAACTGGTGTGGCTGCCACAACGGGATTCGGAGATTGCCTCATCAAGGGCAATTTTATTCTTGGGACGTTGGAAAGAACGCTTCTTTCCCTTCCCATGTGGATCAATCTTCGTACCAGATGAAGAACCCACATAAAGAACCAACTTCTCTTTCTTGATGGTTGATTCAAACGTAACAAGCATATTCACCAACTCCCCAAGGGTCGGCTCCATCTTGTTCATGTTGAAGTTCACCACAAAAGGATCAAATGAGCTAGGCAGCGATAACAGCAACACGTCGGTGGTCAACTTCGAAGCCAAGATCAGATCCATGCCAACGAGCTTGTTCACGAGCCCAATCAACTTCAGGCCATGCTCATGGACCGAGGCCCCATCTCGCATGCGCAAAGTGATCAGCTCCTTGACGGTAGCATGCCTAAGAGGCCGTGTTTGGTCACCAAAGAGATCCTTGAGATGCAAATGAATGTCAGCAGCACTCTTTGCATCCTCAAAACGCCTCTGCAGCTCATCATTCATAGAAGTCAGCATATAACACCTGGCTATCAAGTCATGGTCACACCATTCCTTGTAAGCCTGCAATTCCTCAGGAGTGCAGTCAGTCGAAGCCTCAACAGGGGGCGACTCAGTCAGTGTATATGCTACCCTTTCCGAATTCAAGACGATTTTTAGGTTTCTTAGCCAAGTGAGGTAATTAGGTCAAGTTAATATGTGTTTGTCGAGTATTACGGATATCGGATTGCGAATCGAAGACATTGTCAATTTGTACTGAAAAGTAAAAACTGATAAATGTTGATGACTATTTTAAAATATTTAGTAAGATATGAAGTTTGGACTTTTACTTCATAAATATTTGCTCCCACTGTTTTGACATTTTCACTACCCTCTAGTGAAAACGGGAAACTCCTTTCCTCAGTAGGTACGTAAGGTCCAATTAGCGAATTATGATCCCGAATAATATCAGCCAATCACAATTCCTAAAAGGTAGTTTCCAATTGCATCACAATGCAACCCTCTACGTAAACTTTTGTCTCACGTTTGATTAGGACCCAATAATATGACGTCGTTCATCTTCACGTGTCAAGCCTTACCCATCGATGTTGAACCTTAATGGACGGTCGCCATGAGTTCCCCCAATAATATGAGCCGAAATCATGGGAGTTCCACGTAGTTCACATCACCATGTCAATGGATGTCACAGCTTTCCGGCACCCAAAGCTCCCCCAATAATATGAGCCGACCCCCGAGTATGGGTAGCGTTCATCATGCACCCATTGTCGATGAAAGATAAGGAAATTATAAACAAATTTATAATTCCCCTTTTCGGGCTTGATATTAATTTTGAATCTTATTCAAAATGAGGGTTTTTAATTTTGAAAGGTCTCATCATTAATTTTATTTAAAAGCTCGCCATGTTTGATCGTATGTTTGCCGGATTCATGCAACTTTGTTATTATCATAATAATAACGCACATACTCATTATTTATAACATATCATGCATATATTATAAACAGTAAACAAAACAAGGATGATCAATCGCCCCAATACTAACGGACCGTGTGAGCTAATGCAACTATTACATAAGCTTCCAATATTTACATGTCTTGGATCTTCATAATCATCATGGCCACCATCTTCCAATCTTGATCATCCACTATACTAATATTTACAAATAAATATCCATGGCAAATAGGGATACATCTCATGGATGGGAACGGACCATAAACCAAGCCCACTTTAAATTTGATAATTATTACAATCATTCAACACAAAATATCCTAGCATACACCTAGCAAATTGGGCTTGGACTTTTGATCATCCTTCATGCACAATATCACATATCATACACCACAATAATTAATTGATCCAATATTATATATCTTGATCCAATCACTAACCGCCACGATTATAAACTAAATTAACAAAGTATACAAACACCTTTGTCTACTTTCCAATTAATTTATTTATAACCGAATTTCTTATAAATCACAATTTACTATAAATAATTAAAGTCCAACTTCAATTATTTATTTTATGAGAAAAATTTGCAACTTTTGTAATTTTAAACTTAAGGGCCCAAAAACTTATTTTTCACCAAAAACATTTTGGCCCATTTAAAATTTGCAAATATGTTAGCCATCAAATGGCCAACAACTCAAGGCCCATGACACTTTGATAATCCAAAACACTTTTGGAAACCCTAGTCGTCATCGCCGTCGCCAGAGCTCCGTCGCCGGATTCCGGCCAACATGCAAAAAAATTTTTTTTTTTATAAAATGTAGGGGCTATTCGGGCAGCCCCTTGGGCTGCCCTAGCTGCCAGTTTCGGGCAGCCCCTCGGGCAGCCCAAGCTGCCCGAAATGGGCAGCAACTTTCTGCCCAAAATTCCCCCGAAATCGGCCTTGATTCGATGCAAAATTTTGTTCTCATGCGGTTAGAAATCGATCTCAACATAATATCTTGTTAATGCTACACAAAATCGTAACCATAGCTCGGATACCACTTGAAAGGGGATCGGTTACGGTGACCGGAAGCGCAACGGAAGTTTAAAAATCGAAATTTTGCATGGAATTTTCGGCCACCTCATGAAATTGTGTAGCAAATACAATAAAACACAAAAATGACATTCATAGTGTGTTTAGAATTTTACCTATCAATCACAAGGATTGATGTATGGCTCCAACTAAGGTGTAAACACCTTAGCTCTTCAATGGTAGAAACTATCTTCAAGCTTCCTTTGAGCACTCCTTGCTCAACTATTAAGCCCACCACCAACTAGGTAGATCCCCTCTTAATTTGCACTAGAAAACTAAGAGGATTTTTCAATGAGAATTATTTTCTTTCCTCAACACTTGAAGAAGAAAAATGGAGAAAATTTTTGGAGAGAATTCACTTGCTATTTTCGGCCAAGGAGGGAGTGTAATGGGGGGAAGGGAGACTTGTCTTGGACTTGCAAAAAGCTAAAAGCAAAAACACCTTTTCGCATGCCATGCCTTGATAACCCAAAAAGGTAGTCTCCAACCCTTCACCTCCCATGCATGCATATATCTTATATGGTTTTTAACAAATTAAAAACCCATGGACTTAATTTAATTATCTCAAACATTTTGAGACTAATTATACATTACTTGAATTTACTCAAGTCCACTAGTTAAATAATTTATTTAAATTGAGCTCTACAAGACTCAATATAATTTAATTAATTCAACACTTGAATTAATTTATTTATTTGGACTCTACTAGGTCCACTAGTGTTTAATTAATTCAACACTTGAATTAATTTAATTTAGTCCATAATAATGTTTATGAAAATCACAATTTTCAAATACATTATTCACTTGGCCAACTTTTAATTTAGGAACACTTCCATAAATTAAAATTTACATTTCTCTCATAGAAGTCATACTTCTATTTTTCTTTACGCTTATAAATGAGTTTATAAGCCGTTCAAAACATTGAACTAATTTCTCCTTTATAGAAGTCATACTTCTAATTTTCCTCACGCTTATAAACTCTTTATAAGCCGTTCAACACATTGAACTATTTCTCTTCTCAACGGGATCTAGAAAGCTAGTACTTGTGTGGCCCTCAATGGTTCATTGATACAACTAGCCGTGGGTTCACATCTCCATGTGATTCAGACTAAACATGTCCTTATATGAGCATACCCCAATTGCTCCATTCTTACTTATCAACTCCTTGATAACAAGAATGTCAGAACTCAAGTCTGATAGTACCCAACCAACCATGTTAAACGCCTAACAGCATCGCTTACATGATTCCCTAGGTATCAAATGATAGTGCCTGAAAGAACCATTCAATTATGGTTAGCGTACAGTACGGTCCCTTCAACTCATATATCCCGACCGATTCAACAACCATTGGTTTATCGAGAGTTTTCAATGAATCTATACTATCTGTCATGTCGTAGTCGCATCGATGGTGTAATCTATGAAACCCCTTTCATAATTACCACCATACTCTGATCACAGATTTCAACCTACATACACATAATAACACATAGGATATCCATACCCGAAGGTAAGCGGTGAATCCCCGACTACAATGCATCGACTCCTATATGTTTCGACAGAACACCCAACCTTGCCATGTGATGACCCCATGAGAGTCGGTAAACAAGTCAAAGTGTAATTCTAGCACATAGAGTCTCAATGTTGTCCCGGGTCATAAGGACTAATGGTGTACAACCATAAACCAGGACTTTTCCACTCGATAACTGAGAACCACTTGGAAAGTCCTTTATGGAGGGTTGTTCAGTGCACTCTACCAGGAGCACCTATCTGCATGCTCGGACATCACAATGTCCCCTACCAATGAAACATGGTACTCACATCGCAGATACTAGTCCGAAACTCTAGCGGCCTATATCCTTCTTAGCGACTGCTGAATCGACTAGGAACTTGTTTAGAATATACAGTATTCCAAATATGAGTTTCATGATACTCATCATATGAGCATCTCATATTCTTTCTACTAAATGTATATTCAAGGGTTTTATCTATGCAACTAGCATGGGTATACAGATAAAGATTTGCCTAAAACAATAATTTCAAATATTATTAAAATAAAGATTGCTTATACATAGAGTTTCATTGTGAACACTCGGCCAACACTTGGCTCGATGGGCACCTACTCTAACATTTACAACAGCATTAGATTCAATCTTCTAAGGATCAAATTCGTGCTACTCAAAACAAATTGATTATTCATATCAGTAACCTTTTGGTTATTGGATTTAGTCTCGGTTTCCAGTTAACTAAGTGTTCTTAAAACCCAGAAGTGTAAAGTGATCACTAAGAGTTCCAACAAGCAGTGTGATAAGTCCTGATTGGAGTGGGCTGTTGCAAAAAGATTGTAGAGCCAAAGTCTTTAAGTGGAAACCTTCCTAAGAAGGAAGAATGGGTGACGTAGGAATATTCATTCTCCGAACATCCATAAAAAATCTTGTGTTACTTTACTTATCGCAAGCATCTGATTTGTTTCCAATTGTTGAACTAGCTTGTTAAAGTGTTTAAGTCTCTATTGAAAATTGTGAACCGTCTTCCGCACGAAATAGTGGTTCACATTTTCAACCGTTTGAGAAGAATTGTTTCAACCGCCTAAAAACGGTCGAAACCAACATTTTGCTCGAGAAAATTTGAAAGAGTTCATTCATCCCTCCCCCTCTAAACTCTTTCCCGATCCTAACAAGTGGTATCAAAGCGGGGTTTTCTCAAACACTGATATTTTTTTGAACACTTATGGCTTCTTTCTATAAAATTCCGATGTTCTCTAAAGAAGATTATGATGATTGGAAAATTCGTATGTAGACACATCCAGCAGCACAAGATGATGATATATGGTATATTATAACTGATGGGCCGATGAAAATCTTGAAAGTTAATACAGCTGTCGCTACAATCAAAGGTGCTCCTCAGATGGTAGAAAATCACAGATCCGAATGGACAGCTGAAGACAAAAAGAAGGCAAATCTGGATAACGTTGCAAAAGACATCCTCTACAAGACTCTGGACAAAAATATGTTTGCCAAAATCAAAACTTGCACTACTGCTAAGGAAATATGGAAAAAATTCACTCAATTATGTGAAGGCAACGATCAGACAAAAGAAAACAAGTTAATTGTCGTCATCCAGAAGTTTGATAATGCGAAAATGAAGCCAGGAGAAACTCTGGCAGAATTTGATGAACGGTTCAACGGTATTATAATCGAACTCATTTCATTAGGAAAAGATTATTCTAATCGTGAAATTGCCTTGAAGGTTATGCGAGCTCTTCCTAGAGAATGGGACGCAAAGACTATAGCAATGCAAGAATCCAAAGATCTAAACAAGCTGAAACTTCATGACCTCTTCACCGACCTTAAAGCGTATGAGTTCGAGCTTAGGATACGAACTGAAGAAGAACCATGCACCTCTCAACAAATGAAGGCATTGGCAGCTACCACAGTGACTCTTCCGATCGAAGAGTCCACAAGTAAGAAATCGGCCGAGCAATTAAGCAATGAAGCCATGTCTTTATTTGTTAAAAAATTCAGTAAATTCATGCGTAAGAATCAATCATAGATGAATAAACCTCACTTCAACAAGGACCATACTGATGATGGTTAAGCTTGTTTTAACTGTGGAAAGAAAGGACACTTTATTGCAGAATGCAACAGGCCAAGAAAAGATGAAAAGAAATCAAGTGACAGAAGACGAGTTAAAAAAAACAAAAGATTCATCAAAAAGAAGAGTCAATGAGTTTTAGCTGCAGAAGAAGATAAAGGCAAATGGGCTGAATGAGAATCTGAAAAGTGCATCTCTGAGGAATCTTCAAGTGAAAGGGAAGATGAGAAAGTAGAATGTCTCATGGCCATAGAAGACCAAGAATCTACCGATGAAATGGTATTTGACTTTAACTTCGATGAACTCACACGAGAATATCTTGTCACCGCACTTCACGATATGGTAAATGAGTTTAAGAGGCTATCACAGCAGTTCAATGAAGTCAAAACAGAAAAACAAAACTTGGAAAACAAGTTAACTCTCTCTAGCTGTTCACAGTAAAAAGAGGTTAATAGTTTGGGAGTAAAGTTAAGTCTGTTAACGGCTGAGAACGATGACCTGCGAAGATTGTTCCATGCTACGTTAAAAGAAAATAAACGATTGATAAATACAATCAACACTTGGAACAAGTTCTCTGTTTCTCTTAATAGGATGCATGAAATACAGAAACCGGTCAGAGATAGAACCGGACTAGGTTATGGCATTAATGAATGCAGCACCTCTGCAGGATCAACTCAACCGTTACTAGAGAAAGACAGTTTAAAACCAATTAAATTTGTCAGATCTAGTACGGTATATGAACATGATAAGACTGAAGATCAAGGCACTCAGAAAGTAAATCTTGAAAACAACAGAAGGCGATGTGGTTTAGGATAACCGATCATGGCTCAGACGCCGGCCAAATACAACCGCTCACAACGGTTCAGGTTGGGCCAGCAGAAAGTCAGGATCAACAGGAAATCATTAAAAAACTAGACCTAACCATTACCACAATAGCCGACCTGTTCAAAAGAGGTACCGATTGAGTGACAATGACAGACGGTCGAAACAACCTACACCACTTGATTTTGCTCACAACAGCACTTAATATAGGACACATCATGAAAAATCCTTCAGGATAATTCAATTGTGGATTCCTAAAGGACTAATAAACTCAGGACCCAAATAGAAAAGGGTACCAATCTCTTATTTCAATAATTACAGGTAACAAAGAAAAAGAAGCTGGAAGAATCCATCTGGTTCCTGGATAATGGTTGCTCTAGACACATGACTGGAAACAAAGATCTTCTATTAGAAATAGTCAACTACAGAGGCCCAACAATCACATTTGGTGATAATTCTAAAGGTAGAGTTGTGGGTAAAGGTAAAATTATCCACGGCAAAGTTATCATTAAAGATGTTCTTCTTGTAGTAAATCTATGTTATAACTTGATAAGCATAAGCCAACTATGTGACAAGGGTTACACCGTTGAGTTTCAAAAACTCTTATGCACTGTTAAAACCGCAGCTGGTAATATCATGTTAACTGGTCACAGAGAGCGAAATACATATAAAGTCAAATGTAATGATGATTATCTTAATGCACCTACCTGCTTTATTGCCTTAAATGGAAATAAAAATTGACTTTGGCATAAACGACTCAACCATCTCAACTTTAAATTCATTGCTACTATTAGCAGAATTAAACTTGTATCTAGTTTGCCTAACATTGACTTTGCCAAAGATAGAATTTGCAATGCCTGTCAATTAGGAAAACAGGTTCGCTCAACATTCAAAAGCAGGGGAAGAAACTCATCAGCAAGATGTCTGGAACTTCTTCATATGGATTAATTTGGACCAATACCCGTAACGAGCTTAGGGGGAAAGAAATACACTCTCGTAGTAATTGATGATTTCTCCAGATTTACATGAGTAACATTTTTTAACTCCAAAGATCAAACCGTCGATCAACTAATCAAGTTGCTCAAAAGACTTCAGAATGAAAAAACCAAGCCATTGACAGAATCAGGAGTGACAGAGGAACTGAATTTCTAAACCAATTCCTATCATCCTATCTTGAAGATCATGGCATAAAGCATGAACTATCAGCGGCTAGATCACCTCAACAAAACAGAGTTGCTGAAAGAAGAAATCGCATATTAAAGGAAGCAGCTAGAACTATGCTAGCCGAATCTAGTATTTCACAAAGGTTTTGGACAGAAGCTATTAACACAGCCTGTTACACTCAAAACTGGTCCATGATCAACAAAAATCATGAAAAGACTCCATATGAAATTTGGACCGGCAAGCAACCAGAAGTTGGATACTTTCGTATTTTTGGTTGTAAGTGTTTCATTCATATAAATGGCAAAACATATCTCACTGCATTTGATGTAAAAGCTGACAATGCTATCTTTTTAGGATATTCAGCAGTGAGCAAAGTATACAGAGTTTATAACCAAAGAACTCTCACTGTTGAAGAATCCATACATATTGTATTTGATGAATCGTCTATATGTCATGACAATAGTAGTATCAGTATACATGATTTAATAAATAATCTTGATGCTACTAACCTTGAAACAAGCAGTGATGATGAGGTAGATTTGAGAAAAACAGTTGGAAATATTGAAAAATAAAATCCAACCGTTCAAGAACAAACTCCACAGGTGAACGAACCGGAAGAAAATCAACAAATGGAAAACATACAAATAGAAGAAGGAGCACTTGAACAAGAAGAAGAAATCATTCAACCAACTGAGCTAAATCCATATGGACCATGTCTCCAGTGAAGAAAGGATCATCCACTCGAATTGGTCATCGATAACCCAACTGATCCTCTTAGAACTAGAAATCAAATGATAAATGAATTTATGCATGCTGCGTTTGTATCTCAGATAGAACCTAAGAAAATCGATGATGCACTTCTTGACACAAATTGGATAGAGGCCATGCAAGAGGAACTTAATCAGTTTGAAAGAAGTAAGGTTTGGCATCTAGTCCCTCGGCCTAATAATACTCATGTGATTGGAACAAGATGGGTGTTTAGAAATAAAATGGATAAAAATGGTTTAATTATAAGAAACAAGGCTAGACTAGTAGCTCAAGGCTATAGACAAGAGGAAGGTATAGACTTTGATGAATCATTTGCCCAGTAGCCAGATTAGAAGCTATTAGAATATTTTTGGCATTTGTAGCATTTAAAGATTTCAAAATATATCAAATGGATGTTAAATCTGCATTCTTGAATGGATTGTTAAATGAGGAAGTTCATGTAGAAGAACCACCTGGCTTTGTTAATCACACTTTCTTTGAGTATGTTTACAAACTTGACAAAGCTCTATATGGACTAAAACAAGCCCCGAGAGCATGGTATGACACTTTAACCAAATTCCTTCTTGAACATGGTTTCACAATCGGAACGGTTGATAAAACGCTATTTAGATTTTCTAAAAATTATCATTCACTGTTTGAGCAAATATATGTGGATGATATTATTTTCCTATCAACTAACCCTAAGCTATGTGAGAGATTCTCTAAGATGATGCAGGAGCAATTTGAGATGAGCATGATGGGCGAATTAAATTACTTTTTATGACTGCAAGTCAAGCAGTCCGAAAATGATATATTTATCAATCAAACCAAATATACTCGAGATATGCTAAAGAAATTCGGCATGGAAAATTGCTCTCAAGCTTCCACCCCAATGAGTTCATCAATTAAGCTGGATAAAGACGAAGGGGGAATCTCTGTGGACACAAAAATGTACAAGGGTTAATTGGTTCTTTGCTATATTTGACTGCAAGTCGACCGGATATTATGTTTGCGGTTTGTTTATGAGCATGGTTTCAAGCTAAACCTATGCAATCTCATTTTATTGCTTCTAAACGTAACCTTAAATATCTTAAAGGTACTGCTAATGTGGGTCTTTGGTATCCAAAGATTCAAGTCTCAATCTTGTAGGGTACTCAGACGCAGATTATGCTGGTTGCAAAGTCGACAAAAAAAGTACCAGCGATTCATGTTTGTTCTTGGGTGAAAGACTGATATCATGGCTTAGTAAGAAACAGACGTCAATTGCTACATCAACCGCGGAAGCAGAATACCTTGCGGCTGGAAGTTGCTGTGCACAGATGCTATGGATACAAAAACAATTGAAATATTATGGCATCCAAGCTACTGAGTCACCTATTTTTTGCAACAATACCAGCGCAATAGCCATCACATACAACCCTGTTATGCACTCTCGCACAAAACATATTGACATCAAACAACATTTCATCTGAGAACACGTCATAAAGAAAGATATACGGCTTGAATATGTTCTTATGGATCAACAAACGGCCGATATTTTCACAAAACCATTACCAGAGGCTAAGTTTTCACATTTCCGCAATATGCTTGGATTAATTGATTTATCTTGATATAATTATTTCTTGCTTATGTTCAGTTTGTAATGCAGGAAATAAACGGAAATATAAAGAGACAGTCGGTAATACAAAATTGAAATTTTTTATTAGAACAACCGGGCTCGTACAATCATAATTTCATTGTCAACCGCCCTCGACCAGCTATCCAACCAAGCGGTCAGACCATCGGTGGAGGTACATAAAAATTCATCTGAGGAGGCAATCCTTCTCAGATTCTTCTGCTCCTTTAGGAGCATGAGGAGGTAGACGCCATCAAAAAAGACGTCTGCATTATCAGTGACGTAAAGACTTCACTGAAATTTCTTCAAAGTTGCCACCTCCTTAGAGGTAACAACTTGTCCTCCCTCAAGGGAAGACTGGAGCTCCTGGACCTCTGTCCAGATTTCTAGCATCTTCTCAAATCTTCAAGAGAAGTCTTGCGGGAAGCCACCACCGATTCCATGAACGCCTTCACAAGATCTGGCTCACTTGAACTGCCAACCTTCGCCATTCTGGTATTTTTGTGTGTTTTGTTTATCTCTGATATTTGTAAAAAACTAACCCCTCTACTTGTATTTATAGATGAGTACCATATAAAGGGTCACTCTCTCTCATAACGACAGATACTAGGGTTTGAAGAGGCTTTCTGTCAAAACCATCGCCGGTTCATCTTCCAGGACTAACTTTAATCCAAATTCTTAAGGGGAAAAAATGGTTAAGTCAGTAATTAAATAGACTTCTCAACCGTTTCCTCCTAACTACAATACTTATACGGTTCATTTTCCTTGGGCACAATACTTCCACGTCATTTCGTAAAAATTACTCAAACTTTTCGACTGCCTCCGACTGACGTGACGATTTTTACTTTTGAAATTTGAAATAATGATTTTACCGCCGCCCAACTTTTTCAAAAAATCTCCACTAACATTCCTCCACGTGAACTGACTGGTGATTATCAGAACCGCACATACATACTCTACATGTGCAATCTTGTTGATCTCACCTTGCTACTACACTCGATCGCATTTCAACTTAACTTGCAGGTGCAACTTTCAAACCTTCTCGGAAAATCAAGGAAATGGCTGCCTTCATTGCTCAAAATACAGTCGCTGTTAAATTTGCATCCATATTTGACATGCCCAGCAAATCTATGAAAGCCATGTTTCGCACAATAGAGCATTCTGAGCTTCGCTTTTTCTGGGTTGCCGCTACAGTTACTCCGACACACTACTGAAGGAATTCTTTGATTCCGCGTATATGAAAGACGGACAAATTGTTTGTGCTGTTAAAAACAAAAACTTCGTGTTCACACAGAAGATGTTTGCTGATTTGTTCAGCTTACCCACGGAAGGTATTACTGATTTCTCTACAATGTCGGTTGGAAATATTGATATTTGGCGTAGTACCTTCTCGAACATAGATTCTCAAATCTCTCATTCAACTTGTCAAAAGCGCGACTTAAAGATTGAATTCAGATTGTTGGCAGATATCGTGGCGAAAGGACTACTTGCCAAAGTTGGTGCCTATGATAAAATCACCTTGGAAAAATTTCGTGTTATGGCCACTATCTCATCCAAATTGCAGATAAATTGGTCTGACATTCTCTTCAAGATTTTGGTGGCCATGATCAACAAAGAAAATCAATCGTAAGATTTTGCGGATCAAATCTGCAATATGCTGATTGATGTCGGGGTTCAACCGGTTGATATGGTAGAAGTTGGCAAAAATAAGCTTTTTAACTGGGTATCGATTGAAAAATTCATCAAAAAGAATCAACCGACAGCTGAGGAGATAGTCCCCATTAAAACCGAAACCGGGGAAGAGTTCATGAAACAGAAAAAAAAAAACATCCTAAATCGCTTCAACCGTCAAAGACACCAAAAGGAAGCTGGTTCTAAAATCCAGTTCCGATGATGAGTCCACGGATGACGTACCAGTCTCTCAAGTTTTTAAGAAGAAAAGAACTGCACACCCAAAACCAGCAAAGATCAGACTGGTCAAACATCTTTCTGCACCACTCGTTCCTGCCCTAATCCCTGCAATATCAGCTACAAAGTTAAAAAGGATTCAAATTACTGAACCAGTGATTGAATCCTCTTACTCAGGAGTTCCCATTATTCTCTCCTCAGATAAGGGCAAACAGATAATGATTGAAAATCCACCACAAAGCAATTATGTTCATACGGCCATAGTACTCACAAGTGAGGGTGTCAATGAGGCTGTCCAGAAGAAAATGAAGATGTTTGATAAATGGGTTCAATATCGGACTGCTGTAACTTTTGAATCCTTACTTCAAACCGGAAAAATAAAAACAGCCGCTAAGCTTGAATGGTCCATTTTGGAATGGACAGAGACATCTGACATCCAAACCGCTCTACGACGACGAGAGTTTCTGGCACTTCAGATAAAAGAAAGCACTCTCCGAGTCATCATACAATTAAAAAGGAAAAACTTTGATCCTTTTTGTCCTACAGCCACAGATGATTCAGCTGTCATCTCTCAACTTGAGATGGACGCATTGTCGCTTGCTATGAAGGTCGCTCAAATGCGACAGGATCTCAATCTTCCAGCGGCTACAGAACAGGGAAAGTTCGATTCTCTGATAGAGATACATGAAGATCTGAGTTCTGAACAGCTTCAAGCCATCCCCACAAATAAGGATTCCTCATCTACTTCACCCGGTACAAGCACTAAACTTTCTTCCCCAGTACTTACTTTAATAGCTCAACTGGCTGATGAAGAGAACACTATGCCTCTTTCTGAAGACTTTCCAAGTGTTGAACAACAATTTCATCAGATTAGTTCCATCCTATATTTGTCTCCAAAAATTTCTGCCATTGATACATCTGCACAACTGCCTCCACTTCATCCTTCAGCCGCTCAAACTATTTTTGTTGATGAGGCAGTAAAGTTCTTATCTGATTTTGATGAAGCTATCACCTTTCAAGAAAAATCGGTTTCTCCTACAGCCTCTCCCAAGAACTTGCATGAAACCGAGCTGATCAATCCTTCGATGTATGCACACTCTCCTCCACCAAGTTCTCCGCCAGCAAAACCAGATGAACCCGATGTCACCGGATGAAAACCATCTGCTTCCACTGAAGACATCGATCAAATTATTCAAATCATTACGGATGAACTCCATGAGCCTGAACCATCAGAATATGCTGGTAAGCTATCCTCCTCTAAGCTAGTCTCTTACGAGAACAGGTTATTATCTGAAGACGACGTACCTAAAGAACAAGAAGCTCTAGAAGAGAGTTGCCAACAGCAGATTCTTACAAGACTAATCATCAATCCATTCTGGCTCTCAATCGCAAACAATTTGATCTTAAGGAAGACCTTCGCTCAGTCAAGACTGCTTTTCGCAACGATCTTTCCACCATGGAAACAAGTCTTTCTCCCACGCAAGCAAAACATAACTCTGCTCATCTTAATATCTGCCTTGGCCTATCAGAGCAAATGACTCGTCTTCAGACAAATCTCGAACAACGCCTTGATGCCCAAGGTGCTCATCTTGCAGAAATCATGGAGTTCCTTGTTCATGGTGATATCAAATAAGGAGAAAGAGAGCGTCAAAGGGCAATTCAAGAAACAGAAATATCTGTTATGAAAGAGTTGCATGAGTAAAAGAAAAAGAAGATAAGGCCAAAAGCAGTGGAACAAAATAAAAGGTCCATCGAAACACAAGTTGCCTAATTTCTTACAATAATTAATTAATTTTTATATTGTAATTTCATTCACTTAATGAAATACAATACTTTCGTTCTTATATATCTCCTTCAAAATTAGTATGTTGCATAGCCTTACAGCTAGGTTTTGTCATCACCAAAAAAGGGAAAGTTGTTAAGAAAATATTATTCCTAAAAATTTTGGTGTATGACAAAAACAAGACAGCACGAAAACAGCTGCAGTTTGTATATGAGATATGCATATGTTCAACCGCTCGGCTCATCAGCTGGAAGATCTTCCTAACCGGCTAAAGCTCAAAGAAGTCTCAACCGCTTATTTCAGGCCGCTAGCGGATTCAACTTGGACTTTAATGATCATCATAACCGGATCATCAAAGATAATCATTTATTACTCTAAGACATTCTCAGACCGGCTTAAATACATTGAAAGTATTACACAACCTTGAAGTCAACGTATACATACATCATGACCAAGAATGATCTCCATTTATGTCTCTATCCCAGAAAAGGTAGACCAAGTATAGACTTCAAGTTCTGATAAAAGAAAACAGTTACCATAAAGGAAACTCCTTAGGAAAAGCACTTAAGAACTATGCTGAGCAGAAGGAACATTAAATGATTTTATGAAAGATCATTTAATGCTCATAAAGACGATAGCAACACATATGTTCAGTGGATCAGGTTAATGTTGCTGCATCCTTTCCGACCGTTAAAAAGATCGTGTATATTAACGGAAGCGTGTGCTAGCTAAGACCACTCCCTGAATCAACAACTAAAAATCTTGTTGCTAGCATACAGAAAGATCTCAGAGCGCTATCAAAAGCATACATACTTCATCGCTCTTTTAGCGCGCTTTACAATATCATTACATTCGATCTTCTAAGGATCAAATTCGCGCTACTCAAAACAAACTGATTATTCATATCAGTAACCTTTTTGTTATTGGATTTAGTCTCGGTTTCTGGTGAACTAAGTGTTCTTAAAACCCAGAAGTGTAAAGTGATCACTAAGAGTTCCAACAGGGAGTCTGATAAGTCCTGATTGGAGTGGGCTGTTGCAAAAAGATTGTAGAGCCAAAGTCTTTTAGTGAAAACCTTCCTAAGAAGGAAGAAGGGGTAACGTAGGAGTATTCATTCTCCGAACATTCATAAAAAATATTGTGTCACTTTACTTATCGCAAGCATCTGATTTGTTTCCAATTTTTGAACTAGCTTGTTAACGTGTTTAAGTCTCTATTGGAAATTGTGAACCGTCTTCCGCACTAAATAGTGGTTCACATTTCCAACCGTTTGAGAAGAATTGTTTCAACCGCCTAAAAACGGTCGAAACCAACATTTTACTCGAGAAAATTTGAAACAGTTCATTCACCTCCCGCCTCTAAACCCTTTCCCGATCCTTACAAAAACCAACTTAAGAAGAATTATATATAGCAAAAGCCCACTTACTCTTGGTTCAGATATACGATTTGAACTTAACCGATGCATGGGTAAAACTAGTGTTGAACACAGGAAGCACTTGGACATCACTACAATGACCAAATGCAGCTTCTCCTCTTTGCTTGAAGTGGTCGAGACTTATGAGTCATTTGGCAGGATTTTTGGTGTGCTTTAACACTAAACCAAAACCTCTATTTATAGGCCTCTAAGGGTAAGGTGAAGGGTCACTCCATTCATTATCATTTATCTTACCTTAAATATCATTATTCATAGTCACTAACCTCATGTTATTGACACCTATTCATTAACATTAACCTCATGTTAAAAACACTTATTCATGGTCATTAACCTCATCTTAGTTATCATTATTTTGATCTTAATATAGGTAATGATTTATTGTGGTTTAAATAAGTAATTAAAATGGTGATAAATGGTCAATATTGAGGGAAAAATGATTATTCAAATTTCCAAGATTATAATTGCATGGAACTCGAAAATGTTGTGTTAAAATTAACTTAAATTTCCTATGATATATACAGGTCTTCCCATTGCAAGATTTTGGGTCTTCACACATATAAGATAGTATCGGTTCAAAATAAGCAATATTTGATAGATGTAGTGGTCTTGAGTGAAAAAAAGAGACAAAACCAATAAAAAAAAAATCCAAGTTAGTGGATGAAAACAAACCATTGACAAATTATAAAAGTAAAACAAAAGAATTAGTTCATTTGGGCCTAACTACGGTATTCTAAGCATGTGAAGCTTCTTAACTCTAAACTCAAAGCTTGAGCTTGAGCACACATTTAAGAGGATTAACAAATTCAATTTATTTAATTATTTTATATTCTAATATAATTAGTGATGTTTCATATTTAAACTAAAACTACACAAAATTGGAAGTAGCATGGTATACATAAATATATACTTGGTGAGGAATGGGCCAGAACTTGTGGATCTCTCCTGATAACACTGAATTAAACCCACAACACTCCGACCTGATTTAAATATAGTCAACCCAATTTTCTATTTAACTATTTGATAATGGTAAACTATTAAGGCTCATTACTAAGCACACCAAATTTAAATCTAGGCCCACATAGTCCAAAACCCACAAGACCCTTTCAAAAACTATAAATGGCGTATTTTTTCACATTTGAAATGTATGCATGCTCTCACTTTTACTACTAAAACTGAAATGTCTACTACTAAAAATACTACTAGATTTTTATTTTTTTTGGTAAACTTATCTCGAAAATACATTTAAATGCATGCATGCAATAACAGTTTTCAATCACACGTTTTTAAAATAAAAGGATTCCAATACTGGTAAAAATACTGCAGTTAAAAATGTGTCAAATCATCAAACCCTAGACTATCGTTCAAAATGGTTCAAATAAGAAACATGTAAAAATCATGTCAAACCATCAACATACAAAAACGTAGTGTAAAAATAATATTTATGCTCCCTCCTAACTCATAAACATAATGAGCGGAAAAAGTACGGTCCTCGGGTTAGCGTGGGCATATCCAACTCCGCCTACTCTGTCCTCGATGCCTCCATTCTCCTCATCAATATGCTCACATGCATCATTCACACCTAGTGAGTTTAAAGACTCAACATACCTGTAATCTTATAACAAGTACATATATATAACATGCAACAGTGAAAAGTATTGTAATTAACATACATTTCATGATCTTAAAAGCATGAACTTAAACATATCGTTTCAAAGCATAACATGTTTAATATACGTCATTTCAACATATAAGTTTTCATATTATTTATTTGAATTCGGATCATTAGTTATGACTTTCGTATCAGCACTAATCGTTGGATCCATCTATGTATAACCGTGGTACCCGGCGGCGGGGAAATAAGTGACAATTTTACCCATTCTCTGAGCCTTGGCCTGACATGTTCGTGTTCGTGTTCGTGTTTGTATTAGTCACAACTAACTCCTATCCTTCAAAACATATTTTCATATTCACCACTTATAAAAATCATGCATATACGTAAATTTCCTTAAAATCAAGCATGCAACGTAATTTTCATATTTTCATAAAAAGTCATGTTCGTGGTAAACATATTGATAGGATCGGGTAAAGGTGAAAGAGTGTTTAGAATGGGGGTTGAATAAACACTGACAATTTTCACAACCTTTTCACTTTTTTATGAGTCAGTTTAGTGATAAACTGATACTCGAGAATCTTGTAAGTCGATATCAATCAGTTAATGTTGGAAAATTTCATTTTCACGATCTTTATTTTGATGTTAACAAAACTTGTTTATTTATTTCTATTGAGTTTACCTAAGTGCGCAGAAACTGAAACTGACCAGGCATCGAATTGATCAATTACCAAGCTTAAACTAAAGCTATCGAGATGCAAACTGAAAGTGCTAACTGATCGATCGAACTGAACCAGGACAACTGAAGTATCAAAGAGCAGTTTAACTGACTATCCAGTTGATAGGTGGTTCAACAGAAGACCTTCAGAAGCCCGGCCAGCGGATGAAGTGTTAAACTGATGAAGAGCCCAACTGATCAGTTCAACTGAAGCTGTGAAATCAGTTCAGCTGACGAGTCAACTGATTTCACCTCACTAGTTCAAGACCAATTCAACTGACCATTTCAGAACATCATTTAGGAGCGAACCAGTTTGCAGATACGACAAGCTTAATCCAGCTGTAAACAAAGGTACAAAAGCTATTGTATGATCAAGGTTCAATAAGAGACGTTGCAGCAGCACTTAAAGCAAAATGTTCCAGATATCTATTTGGGAGAACAAATTCAAACTGCAACGGATTCATTCATTGAGTCTCACTATACGATCAGCCAAACTCCTATAAATAAAAAAAGCCGAAGTTCAGTGAAGACGATGATGAGAGTTGACGTGTGAAGATAAAATGAAATGGCACGCATATTGCATATCAGCTTACAAGAAGCAATCAGCCCAGAGGGAACACTTCATCGTGTTATCAGCTTAGTTTAGAAGCATATTTCCTTCAGTGTGTGAGAACACTTTCGGGTAGTTTTCAGATATCAGTTCTCACACACACAAACACACACACACCACCACTCAAATTCAGTCTTGCACAAAGACAATAAACTTGTGTATGTAGTCTTTCTCACATAGACGTTAAAGAAGTGTTGGCTGGAAGGTGCTGCCTTCAGTCGTAGCTAGGAGTTCAGTTTAGGCAGTAGTGTAAGTCTTAGCTGGGTGGGTTTGTACAAGTACTTGTATAAATCAAAGTCTTCTAATGGTACCTACCCAAGGAGATAGAAGGGGTGACGTAGGAGCATTTGAAGTCTCCGAACATCCATAAACATAACTTGTGTACTATAACTGTTAACCCCTTGCTTTAAACTGATTTGATCAGTTCGAGTTGCTATCATTTCAGTTCTCACCATAAGTGAACTGATACATGCTAGAACCGATCTCTTTTATCTTCAGTTAATCATTTACACGAGATTAAATGCTTTAACCAATCAGTTTTCTTAACGAATGATTATTTCGAGTGTTTTTCGCTTGATTTAATTTCAAACTCGATATAATTTATCGGTGTATACATTCTTAAAACACAAGGTATTGCAGCTCATCATGTTTTTAGAGGATTTTTCCGATCCCAACAATTGGTATCAGAGCTTGTTCTAAGAAGGACATTTGAAAACTGATATTCTTTTTAAAATGGTTTTCAAAACCCTCTTATGATGTTATATGTGTTTCTCGTGATGTTTTTGTTGTTTAAGCTGTGTGCAGGATTTTTGAGTTCAACTGACAGCAGGATAGCTAAACTGATCAGCGAACAAGATATCAGTTGCCAGCTTACCAGTTCAACTGATCAACAGACGAAACCCAAATACCAGCTGAAACTGATGAGTTAAGGGGAGCTTAATCATCAGAAGTGCCGCAGCTTCATTGCCATATCATATCCTAGTAGTTTATCATTGCAGTTCATCATCTGTTGGGTCCAATTTGCATCAGTTAGACCAGTTAGCCAGCACAGAGATCAAGTCCAAGGCAATTAACTGTTCTTATGGAAAAAGAAACTCAAAATCAATGCATCATTCCAAGCATTCTAGGCGACCGATTGTTGGTACACTCAGTTCTAATTTATATAAACTGACTGATACTTGATGTTATTTGATATTTGCTAAGTGTAGTAACAATACCCTTACATAAGATGGTGTGCTTTGTATTAATACAAGGGACGCGTAATGGATTAAATTAACATCATGTGTATCCAGTTAGTTTGCATGTAACTGAACTGATTTTTCAAGTTTATATGTTGCCTTAACTGCTTGAGTGTTTATTGCTTAAACTTCTTATTTAAAATCGCGCAACAATTATATTTTTGAGAGGTAGTTTTTTATTCAGTTCTTGAGGAGGAGCTATTCTTTAAAACTGATTTTAAATTTGTTATCCCTCAAACTGACAAATTGTTTTCAAATCGTTTTATTCAGTTGTTGAGGGGGAGTTTTTCTTTCTGTTATCCCTCGAACTGAAAGTTCTTTTATTCGATTTAATATTTTTAAAGGTTTATTTTATTCTCACAAAGGGGGAGAATTATTTACTATTTAAATTTATTTTAAATCGTTTTAACTGTTCAAGTTTTGTGATCATAAAAAAGGAGGAGATTGTTGGAACATTTCATGTTCGCAATCTTTATTTTGATGTTAACCAAACTTGTTTATTTATTTCTAATGAGTTTACCTAAGTGAGCAGAAACTGAAACTGACCAGGCATCAAACTTATCAGTTACCAAGCTTAAACTAAAGCTACCGAGACGCAAACTGAAAGTGCCAACTGATCGATCGAACTGAACCAGGACAATTGAAGTACCAAAGAGCAGTTCAACTGACTATCCAGTTGATAGGTGGTTCAACAGAAGACCTTCAGAAGCCCAGCCAGCTGACGAAGTGTTCAACTGATGAAGAGCCAAACTGATATGTTCAACTGAATCAGTGAAATCAGTTTCAGCTGACGAGTCAACTGATTTCACCTCATCGGTTCAACACCAGTTCAAATGACCACTTCAGAACATCAGTTAGAAGCGAACCAATTTGCAGATACGACAAGCTTAATCCATCTGTGCACAAAGGTACAAAAGCTATTGTACGATCAAGGTACAATAAGAGACGTTGCAGCAGCGCTTAAAGCCAAATGTTCCAGATACCTAGGGGGAACAAATTCAAACTGCAACGGATTCATTCACTGAGTTTCACTGTACGATCAGCCAAACTCCTATAAATAGAAGCCGAAGCTCAGTGAAGACGATTATGAGAGTTGACTTGTGAAGATAAAATAAAAGGGCACGCATATTGCATATCAGCTTACAAGAAACAATCAGCCCAGAGGTAACACTTAATCGTGTTATCAGCTTAGTTTAGAAGCATTTTTCCCTCAGTGTGTGAGAACACTTTCGGGTAATTTTCAGATATAAGTTCTCACACACACAAACCACCACTAAAATTCAGTCTTGCACAAAGACAATAAACTTATGCATGTAGAATTTCTCACATAGACGTTAAAGAAGTGTTGGCTGGAAGGTGATGCCTTCAGTCGTAGCTAGGAGTTCAGTTTAGGCATTAGTGTAAGTCCTAGCTGGGTGGGTTTGTACAAGTAGTTCTATAAATCAAAGTCTTCTAGTGGTACCTATCCGAGGAGGTAGAAGGGGTGACGTAGGAGAATTTGAAGTCTCCAAACATCCATAAACATATCTAATGTACTATAACTGTTAACCCATTGCTTTAAACTGATTTGATCAGTTCGAGTAGCTATCAGTTCAGTTCTCACCATAACTGAACTGATACATGCTAGAACTTATCTCCCTTAGATTCATTTAATCATTTACACGAGATTAAATGCTTTAACCAATCAGTTTTCTTAACGAATGATTACTTCGAGTATTTTCCGCTTGATTTAATTTCAAACTCGATAAAATTCATCGGTGTATACATTCTTAGAACACGAGCTATTGCAGCTCATCGTGTTTTTAGAGTATTTTCCCGATCCCAACAGTTAACAATAAAAATGCGAAAATAAACTGACTGATAGATAGAATAAAATTGAAATAAGAATACACAAGATTTTATGGATGTTCAGAGATTTAAAAAAATCCTACGTCACCCCTTCTATCACAAAGATAGGATATTCACTAAAAGACTTTGATCGATACAAAGAGTTGTACAGACCTACTTCATTTTTCGACTTAACAATGCCAAACTTAAACTCTTAGTTACAACCAGTTTACAGTACTCAATTGGACTGAAATAATTTAGCACAATTGATCTCTTCAAGATCAAATATTATAATAATAACAGTTTGTGCTTGTAAGCTCTAAGTATAGCCTTGAATGTATACAATAAGCGTGAGCTTTGAAATTTGCAAAGATTTCAGCAGGGTAACAGCTCAGTTGATAGAATAATATATCGATCGGGTTGATTCAGAGATATATTTTCTCGGCTTCTCTTCTCTGCTATTTATAGGCTTTGCCTCCAACGATAATATTGAATACAATTTGAAACTTTATATCCGTTTTTCGCCATGTCAACATTCTTCTGACAGTCGTACACTATAGCTTTTGCGATCCCACTACTTGTTGCAGTCAGCTTTTGTATAGTTTTCGGTTGAACGTCCTTTTCCTTAGTTGATGACGTGTACTGCTGAAAGATCAGCTGATATGATGTGGTTGATAAGCTCACAACTGATTGTAGTAACTGATCAGTTCCAACTGATCAGTCAATTGTCTGCGTAGTTCAGTTTGCTAGTCCAGTTGCCTTTGAAAATCTGCGTACTAATCTTCAGTTATGTGCAACCGATAGTTTGCATTTAGATCAGTTGCTATCAGTCTTCTTGATCAGTTAGTTCAATCTATTAAACGCTCAGTTTTTCAAACTTCCGAAATTCAATTTCCAACAATTTACCCCTTTTTGGTATTTGACAAAACTTAGAAAATATTAACTGATCAACTAAACACATTGTAGATAAAATAACCTTTTATTGACAACTCTTTCAATGTATAGATTCTTACAAAGAAAGAAAGAAAAAAGAATCTTCTAACTGACTAAAATAATCTTCAAAAATAATCTTCAAAAATCTGCCAAAAATCTTCTATTGTTGCTTGGGTCTCTTCGTAGATTGCACCTGCTGATCTTTTCCTTCTTCTTCCCTTTTTTTGTCAAATGCATCAACCTTTTTTGACAACATACGAACATCCAAGGAGAGGTTTGATACTGCATTTATCAAAATTTCTTGCAGCAAGTCCATTCTTTTTGAGAAAGTATTTTCCATAAAATCAAGGCGTCTTGTGAACAAGGCTTGAGTTTGGAAGTGTGCTTCAGCTGACACTCTTTCTTTTCTAAGTTCTTCCATTTGGAAAAATAGAGAAGTTACATCCTTTGTGATTTGATGTAGTCTTCCCATAGTGTTCTCCTTTATAAAGTCGAGCTTCATAATATGCAGAAATTGGGTTAACTTGATGGCAGAAATGGAAGTCATTACATTGACAAGGTTGGTCTGAATGGCCTGAATTTCTTCGAACATTGATTCAGTTTCTATTGATATACCAGGAGACATGGCTCCAGATGTTTCTGGTTCCTGCTCCCTGTTTTCTTGATTAAAGATCACCAAGGCCCTGTCAGTTGTTTCTGTTTCAAGACTAACCATTTCTGAAATATCTTCTGGTATAGCTTCCTGCTGAAGCTGTGGAGGAGAAGAGAGATTCGGTACAACAGTTAAACTTGAAGGCTCTGTAGTTAGTTGATCAGCTGAAACAGTAGTTGGTTCTTCAGTTGGTTGCTCAGCTGATTCAGAAATTGTTTCTTCATTTGTTTGAACAACTGAAACTGAGGTTGTCTTTTCAGCTGGCACCTCTTCAAATTTTATCAAGTGCAGCTGAGCCTCTTCAGTTATTGTTAGAACAAATTTTTCAGTCATGGAAAATGACTGAACTGACTCTTCAATTTCTGTGATAATTGCATGTTCAGTCGTGACAGTCGACTGAACGTGCTCTTCAGTTGGTTGAAAAATAGCCTGTGAGGATGGTTCTTCAGTTGCGATTTATTCTTCAACTGCTTTTGAAGTAGTCAGATGAATATCAGTGGCAATTGATTTAATAACTTCATCGATGTTCGCCATTGATAATTCAGCATCAGTATATAGTTGAAGTTCTGCAGTTGAGGATTGAGGAGTAGTAATTGACGGTTGCGAATTCTTTGAAGAAGAAGCAGTTACTTGCTCAGAAGATTCAGCAACTGGTTCCTGGGATGGCTCTTGCGGTTGTACTGATTGTTCAGCTTGCTCTTCTGATAAAAGATTGTGGGAATCTGCAAGAATAGTCAGTTCTTGATCCAATTCCCAATGTTTAATCTTCATCTGCAGTGATAGAAGATCCTAGTCCAGTTGATCATGAACTGCATTGTCATTAAAGGCAGTTGGACTTGTGGGATCATAATTTTGGCGTAGCTGAACAATCATTTGTCTTAACTTATTTGCATATACTTAATCAAAGAAGTACTTCTTCCTCTGCAAATCATGAACAACTGATGCCGCTATGACCATTTCAGAACTATACTGTGGGGATCCGGACACTAATTCATTTCTTAATCGTTTGTGGGAATAATTAAATCAATTATAATAAACAGGGTCTAAAAATTTTTTTTATACCAGTATCAAGTGCGGAACGTAATGGAATTCATTCGAATATATACATTGAAACAAAGTACAAGTCTTGTACCATATACAGTCATTTAAAACTAAGGTTTAACAACTACATATCAAGTGTTCAAACCCTATCTAGTATCCAAGTCCGTAGTCTCCACTCTGTTCACGATCTCTCTTCATCTCCTTGACCCTGATCCTTTCCCACCTGTTGTCATGCACACATACAAACACGACAACAGCCGGATAACTCCGGTGAGAAATATATCCCAGTATAAATCAACGATACATGCAATTATATAATCAATATAAAGAATTAGACAGATATCAGTAATATGAATCAAAATCTGAAAGCATAATTCAATATAAATCTGTAAATCAAATCATGATTTCATATCTCAGACCAGACTCATTCCTAGTCTAGGGATCCGGGTTTCCAGATGTTGGCATACTATATCGAATTTCAGTAAAAGAAGTAAATCCATCTCCAATCAAACATCGATATAAACCAAACATCCAGTGTCTGGACCTATCCGTCACAGACTTTGGCAACCTCCGCCAATCACTATTCGGTGACAATGTGCAATGGGCCAGTGACGATTCCATCACCATTTGACCCTTTTGTCACAAGACGAATCATCTAATACATGCTTCCTATAAATCAATAGAACAAGCATATTAATCCAAATCAATGCACCCAATAACAATAAATATGTGGTTTAGGGAAACTCAAGTATATCACACTCGAGTCATTCTCCCCGGATCGACATTGACTTATACCTTTCTTTAATAGTAGTTCTGACAACGTTCAAGTCTGGAATTCGAAGTCTGTCAATACTCAATCTGGCAATGACAATATCAATATACTGCTCAAATCAATACCGATCAATCTGAATCTAATTCAAAATCAACGGCACAACGATATAATCCTGATATCCCCGTCAGTACAGTATCATCAGATATTAATTACAATCCATAACCAATATCCAATATAACATGTAATCAATTAATGATCCACATCTATCTAATATCAATCGATATTCTAACGGCCCGAAAATTCGTGTTTGAATATTTGCGGAAAAATTAAAAATTTTCTTTGTAAAATAAGTAAAATGCCTCATTCATAAAATAGACCGTTAAATAAAGTTTAAATGTTAAAAATAGCAGCGGAAAAAATTATTTGTTTGCAAAAGAACAATTTAAGAGTAATCCAGCAACGGATAAACTGTTTGAGAATAAAAATGGTAAATGCTAAAATGAGGTCCTCGGGTTCCACTACTGCCGACCCGAGCTAGCTCACTGGTCCCCGCCCTCGGCCCCGGCATCGTCAGTACCTACAACAATCAAGTCTAGTGAGTCTAAAGACTCAACATGCATATATCGTAAATAACGAGTAAATATAGTAAAAATTCATAGGAGTAAAAATATCATGTCATGAGGCATAATGTGAAAATAACTTGTCATGAACAATTATAATACGTGCATAACTGAACTGAAAATCATAGTGAAAATGTTTGCTTCTTGGAGCCCTGTACTGAAATATCATGTAATAATTTTCTGTTGAGATTATGGTCTACGCAAGTGGCCCCTGCACTGAAACTGACCGGTAACTGGCGACCGGATAATAAAATGCTCCCATGACCGGTAACTGGCGACCGGGTAAAATAATGAACGTCTGATCAGACTATGCCACAGTATACTAGGTGGTACAAACTGAACTGACCGGTAAATGGCGACCGGACCGGTAACTGACGACCGGATTTAGCAATAATCCCATGATAGTGAAATGGCCACAAGCAATATCGCATAATCTCAAAAATGAACATTTTATATTTTTATGCACGTAATATAATTAAATGACACAATTAAATATCCTGTAATAATTTACTACTTCGATTGGATCACTCCCAGGCTCACTGCAACCTAAATATGCCATGAAAAATATGCAATAGATGTATGGGAGCAAACTATGCAATAACATTCGAAAATGTGACAATTACGCCTAACGACTTCGGATTTAATCATGACTCCGAACCAACCCGAATTAACACCGAACCATCATGTATTCATGATTAAAATACGCCTAAAATGATGAAATAATGCTCCTAAAATAGTGAGGGCCGAAATCTAAGTGAATGGAGGCCAAAACATGAAACGCTCTTTCGAGAGCCAATTTGGCACATCGCACCGTAAATTCTCGTACGACCTCAAAAATGATCCGAATCACGAACGGACAAAAACATGACCTTTCTAACTCAATGCGGCACTGTCCAGTCCAAGTTCATGGGCTAAAAGCCAACCAAGAACTCAAACGAGCCACTGAACCATCACAGCATGTTGCTGTCCAAAAATACAGCAGCTGTGCTTTGGTTTCCTTGCGTCGTTTGCGAGGTTAATGGCCATTGGGGCTTGAACCACAGACCAGAACCTCTTACCAACATCATAAGGAATGATTTGAACCATGGCTAAGGGCCCTAGGCCAGCCACAATCCGAACCACACCTGAAACAAGACCGCACTCCTAGCCGAGAACGTAATCTGCGCGCTTGGGAAGTTTTTCTTTGTTTGCTTTCATGGACCTTTCCAGTGGCCATTTGGTTGACCATGGCACGATCTAGACATCTTGGGGTATGGTATGAACCATGGCTAAGGGCCATAGGCCAACCAAGATCCACACCAATCCACCAAAATTCGAAACACACATGCTGTACAAATGAAGAGCCGAAATGGGGAAGGGGTTGTTCTTGTTGTTTTATTTGAAAACCGATTCACCATGGACCAAGCCACCAAAAGGGCGACTTAGTCACGTCTTAGAAATGCTAGGGGAGTGATCTAACAATGGCTATAGGCCTTTTGGGCAGCCATGATCAGAACTTCTCCCTTTGACAACAAGCTGAATTTTCAAAACTCGATATGACACTCATGGGGAATGTGATGTCATTTCTGAATTCCCATGAGTATGGGGCTGGAACCAACGTTCTTTCATGATCCTAACATGTCCTAGTACATGTCTATATGCAGCCTCGAGCCCCTGGAACGAGCCATCCCTGAAATTGAAAAGAAGCATACCCAACGTGAAGCATAATAGAAACTAAATCGGTGCAGAAATTATTTCTTGTTCTTGTTGCTGAAAATTTCGGTTTTTACATGAAAGGATGATCATGAAACATAAAAATAATGATAGTATGACTTGATTGAAGAGTCAAGGAAAAATATATGCATGCCTGGTTTCGTTTTGAAAGAAAACGAAAGAACGAGACGATCCGGTGCGGAGGAGGTGGAGAGTTTCCTTTCCTAGCTTACTAGCTCTCGATTTTTCTCTCTAGTTTCCTCTAGTGCTAGCCACGATTTTTCTCTCCAAAATCACTCTGAATTTCGAGACTAAGGGAGGGGGAATGGTGGTTAAGAGGGTGAGAAGAATGAGTGCAAAATATAGGGAAGAAAATCAAGACCAAGTCTACCTCTCATTCAAATTTTGAATTGGTTTGATCAAGTCTTTTTGGGGGGAGCATGTCTGATATTATCCATGATCATTAGACTAGGATATTGCTTATTAATAAACTAATTAAGGTTTATCAATAATTAAAAAGGTTATCATACTAAAAAAATGACAAAGAATGGGTCAAAGGTGAGTTGGCATATCCTTGCTCAATCTACTAAGGGTGGCCGAAAATCAACACTAAAAATGAAGAGAAATGTTGTTTAGTTACTAAATTTATAACCCTTAAAAGCCTCACCTATCTTTTAAATAATTTAGTGAACTAACCCCTTAATTAAGGAACTTAAATAAATTTATTTTCTACTCACCTCAAGTAACTTAAATAATTCCTTAAACTTCCTTATTAATTTAAATTAACTTACTTGCTAGCTAAAATAAATTCAGAAAATGTTTTCTAAATCTTAAATTTTATCTCTAAACTCCAACTACAGTCCGGCCTCACTGAATTAACTGAAATGATAAAAATCAAAATACTTCATAAAATAATTAACTTAAGGAAAAGCATTTAAATACTCATGAAATAAAAATCATTTTAATTTAAAATACTAGAATTATGCATGGCTTATACGTAGTCTAAGTTATGGGTTCTACAATCCTTCCCCCCTTAAAGGAAATTTCGTCCTCGAAATTAAAACTCACCAAATAACTCGGGGTAACGATCTCTCATCTCCGGCTCAGACTCCCATGTAGCTTCCTCCTCAGAATGGTTAAGCCATTTGACTTTGACTCGCCTAACCAGCTTGTTCCGAAGCTTCTTCTTCTGCCTGTCTAAGATCTGCACTGGTCTCTCCTCATAAGATAGGTTCGGAGTAAGCTGCAACGGCTCGAAGTTCAAGACATGCGAAGGATTCGCCATATACTTCCTCAGCATAGAGACGTGAAAGACATTGTGTACCCCGGCCAGATTCGACGGAAGAGCCACACGATAAGCTAGCGTCCCAACTCTGTCGAGGATCTCAAATGGTCCAATGAATCTCGGACTGAGCTTCCCTTTCTTCCCAAATCGCATTACACCCTTCATAGGTACCACCTTCACAAAGACATGGTCGCCGACGGCAAACTCTAAATCTCTCCTCCTCTAATCTGCATAACTCTTATGTCGACTCTGAGCAGTCCTCATTCTATCACGGATCCGGGCTACTACGTCGACAGTCTGCTGAATAATCTCTGGACTCAACTCTGCTCTTTCTCCTACTTCATCCCAATGAACATGAGATTTACACTTACGGCCATATAGTGCTTCATACGGAGCTATACCAATAGACGACTGAAAGCTGTTGTTATAGGTGAACTCTACCAATGGCAAGTTCGACTCCCAACTCCCAGAGAAATCAATGACACAAGCGCGGAGAAGATCCTCTAAAATCTGAATGACTCGCTCTGACTGCCCATCTGTCTGAGGATGGAAAGCTGTGCTAAACAGCAACTTCGTCCCCATAGTCGAATGCAAACTCTTCCAAAATGAGGAAGTAAATCTGGGATCTCTGTCAGATACGATAGAAACTGGAATACCATGAAGTCGGACTATCTCCCGGATGTACATCTCTGCATACTGAATCATGGTGAAAGTCGTCTTAATAGGCAAGAAATGCGCTGATTTGGTAAGACGATCAACAATCACCCAGATGGCATTCGATCCTCTGGCTGACCTCGGCAAACCGGTCACGAAGTCCAAGGTAACATTCTCCCACTTCCACTCGGGAATAGGAAGAGGCTTGAGCAAACCTGCTGGTCTCTGATGCTCCGCCTTCACTAACTGACAAGTCAGACACTCGGATACAAATCGTCTGATATCCTTTTTCATCCCTGGCCACCAATACAATAGCTGCAGATCCCTGTACATCTTCGTACTCCCTGGATGAATAGAGTACGGCAACGTATGGGCTTCTGATAAGATATCTGCTCAGATAGAATCACTGCTAGGAACCCATATCCTGTCTCGGTACCTCACAATACCATCACTGACTGAATACAAGACACTGCCCTTGGCCTCATCTCTCTGCTTCCACTTGGCCAATTGCTCATCTGTTGCCTGACCACTACGAATACGGTCCAGGAGAGTGGACTGAATAGTCAAGGTAGATAGTCGGGGAACTCTACCTTGAGGATATGACTCTAGATCAAACCTCAACATCTCAATCTGAAGAGGTCTCGAAACTGTCAAATGAGCCATCGCTGCAACTTTCCTGCTCAATGCATCCGCAACTACATTAGCTTTACCCGGGTGGTAGCTAATGTCACAATCATAGTCCTTCACAAGCTCCAACCAACGCCTCTGACACATATCAGCTCCTTCTGCGTAAAGAAATACTTGAGGCTCTTGTGGTCGGTAAAGATCTGGCACTTCTCTCCATACAGATAGTGCCTCCAAATCTTCAAGGCAAAAACTACTGCGGCCAACTCTAGATCATGGGTAGGGTAATTCTTCTCATGAGTCTTCAACTGTCTAGAAGCATAAGCTATTACCTTCCCATGCTGCATCAATACGACGCCAAGACCGAGCTTCGAAGCATCGGTATACAGTACAAACTCACCGGACCCTGACGGCACGGCCAAAACTGGTGCTGAGATAAGAGCTTGCTTCAAAGTATCGAAGCTCTTCTGATACTCCTCGCTCCAAACAAATTTCACATTCTTCTTTGTCAGAGCTGTGAGTGGAACGGCAATAGAGGAAAATCCCTTAATGAACTTCCGATAATATCCTGCTAAACCAAGAAAACTGTGGATCTCTGATGCATTCTGCGGCACAACACAATCTCTGACTGCTGCAACTTTCGTTGGGTCTACCTCAATGCCACTGCTGGAAACAATGTGGCCTAAGAACGCCACCTTCTCTAACCAGAATTCGCATTTACTGAACTTTGCGAATAATTTGTGTTTCTGCAATGTCTGCAACACTGTGGTCAGATGCCTGCTGTGATCCTCCCGATTCCTGAAGTAGACGAGAATGTCATCTATGAACACTATCACAAACTGGTCGAGGTACGGCTAAAATACGCGATTCATGAGATCCATGAAGATCGCTGGCGTATTCGTCAAGCCAAACGGCATCACCAGGAACTCGTAGTGACCATAACGAGTCCTGAAAGCTGTCTTCGAAACATCGGCGTCTCTCACCCTCAACTGGTGAAAACCGGAACGCAGATCTATCTTGGAGAAAATCGAAGCTCCCTGCAACTGGTCAAACAGATCCTCAATCCTCGGAAGTGGGTATTTATTCTTCACTGTAACCCTGTTCAACTCCCGAAAGTCAATACAAAGCCTCATCGTGCCATCTTTCTTCTTAACAAACAAGATTGGCGCGCCCCAAGGTGAGAAACTAGGGCAAATGAACTCCTTGTCAAGAAGTTCCTGAATCTGCTTCTTAAGCTCTGCCATCTCTGTCGGTGCAAGTCAGTACGGTGCTTTTGAGATCGGAGCCGTACCTGGCATAAGCTCGATGGAAAACTCCACCTCTCTCTCAGGTGGCATACCAGAGACGTCCTCAGGAAAAACGTCTAAGAATTCTCTAACGATCGGAACATCTGAGGCTGACTGACTGGGCGCCTCGGGGATAGATACAAAGGTTGCTAGAAACGCCCGACACCCTCTATGAATGAGCTTCCTAGCTTGGACATAAGGAATAATACGTGGTAGAGGAAAGTACCTGTCTGGCTCGAATAAGAACTGCGTCATTCCAGGCGGTCGGACTAGAACAGATCTACGCTGGAAGTCAATCAAAACTCTGTTCCGCAGTAGCCAATCCATCCTTAGAATAATGTCAAACTCTGGCATCGGCAGTACGATAAGATCCGCATAAACAAGGTTGCCATGGAGCTCAAGATCTATGTCTCGGATCACATTGGTGGCTGCCATCTCCTCGCCAGACGGCAGTACTACGGAATAGGCTATATCTAGCCCAATGGTCTTAACTTTGAGGAAATTAGCAAAGACCTCTGGAATGAATGAGTGAGTGGCCCCTGAATCTATCAAGGCCTTTGTAGCGGAATCGGATATAAAAATTCTCCCTGTCATCAGCATAGTATCGGGGTTCGTCTCCGTCGAATGGAGAGCAAACACTCTGCCTTGGGTAGGCAGGTTCCTCTGAGGGCACTGTATAAATAAGTGGTCTGGACTACCACACCTATAACACTTCCTTGAGCCGTACATACATGCTCCAGGATGGCGACGTGAGCACTTAGGACAGACTGGGCGCTCAAGAGCCCTCGGGGCTGGGCGTCCCCGCTGCTGCTGCTGCTGCTGCTGGCCTCTGTTTCTAGGCGGCCCGTGAAAAGGCCTCTTGTTCTGCTGCTGATGCTGCTGAGGAGGAGGGCGGTGCGGTACCTGGACTGGTCGCTTTCCCAAGCGATCTCTCTCGATATCCCGTTGATCCTGCTCTGCGGCTAGAGCTTTGGAGACAGCGATCTCATAAGAAGTAGGGTCAGACACCCTAACTTCACGGCGCAAGATCGGCCGTAGACCCACCAGAAAATGCATCATCTTGGCTCTAGCATCATTTGCGATCAGGGGTACAAAATGACAACCCCTCTCGAACTTACGGATGAACTCTGTAACAGTCATATCTCCTTGCCTCAAGCTCATAAACTCAGTGGTCAACCTGGTGCGCACTTCCTCAGCAAATTATTTGGAGTAGAACACCTCCGTGAAGCGTACCCAACTCAGCGTAGCCACATTCAGGGCTACCGATGCTCCTTCCCACCATAAGCGGGCATCTCCTCCGAATAAGTAGGTGGCACATCGGACTCTGTCTGCATCTCCAAGCTCCATGAACTCGAAGATAACCTCGAGGGACTTGATCCAGCCCTCAGAAATCATGTGGTCAGACGTCCCAGAAAACTCCTTCGGACGCATCTTCATGAATCTTTCGTAGACAGCCTCGGGCCCTGTCGGCCTGGTCGCCACAGCATGGTTCCCCGCAAAGTGTGCGAAGAACTGCGTCATCCCAGCTAGCATCTGGGCATTCATGTCCGGTAGAGGGGGTGGTGGAGGTAAGTCTCTCTCCTGCCTCGGCTCCTCCCTGTCCTCTCGGCGAGGCTCATCCTCAGTTGTGCGCTCAAGGATGCGTCTAGGGGGCATACTGTTTCATACATAACCCATACGTAACTAACATGCATAATTCCATAATTCATTTAAATTTAAATACCGAACAAATAAAATGAATCTGGACATAAAATGCTTCATGAAATCATGCCGTTAAAAATAATTCATGCTTTAAATAAAATGCGTAAATGTAAAACTTACAGACCGAAGACGTGACTTCATGAACTTCTCGTGGTCAGTAGTAGTAAAACCCTATACAGAACCATTGCTCTGATACCAGCTATAATGGCCCGAAAATTCGTGTTTGAATATTTGCGGAAAAATTAAAAATTTTCTTTGTAAAGTAAGTAAAATGCCTCATTCATAAAATAGACCGTTAAATAAAGTTTAAATGTTAAAAATAGCAGCGGAAAAAATTATTTGTTTGCAAAAGAACAATTTAAGAGTAATCCAGCAACGGATAAACTGTTTGAGAATAAAAATGGTAAATGCTAAAATGAGGTCCTCGGGTTCCACTACTGCCGACCCGAGCTAGCTCACTGGTCCCCGCCCTCGGCCCCGGCATCGTCAGTACCTACAACAATCAAGTCTAGTGAGTCTAAAGACTCAACATGCATATATCGTAAATAACGAGTAAATATAGTAAAAATTCATAGGAGTAAAAATATCATGTCATGAGGCATAATGAGAAAATAACTTGTCATGAACAATTATAATACGTGCATAACTGAACTGAAAATCATAGTGAAAATGTTTGCTTCTTGGAGCCCTGTACTGAAATATCATGTAATAATTTTCTGTTGAGATTATGGTCTACGCAAGTGGCCCCTGCACTGAAAATGACCGATAACTGGCGACCGGATAATAAAATGCTCCCATGATCGGTAACTGGCGACCGGGTAAAATAATGAACGTCTGATCAGACTATGCCACAGTATACTAGGTGGTACAAACTGAACTGACCGGTAACTGGCGACCGGATTTAGCAATAATCCCATGATAGTGAAATGGCCACAAGCAATATCGCATAATCTCAAAAATGAACATTTTATATTTTTATGCACGTAATATAATTAAATGGCACAATTAAATATCCTGTAATAATTTACTGCTTGGATTGGATCGCTCCCAGACTCACTGCAACCTAAATATGCCATGAAAAATATGCAATAGATGTATGGGACCAAACTATGCAATAACATTCGAAAATGTGACAATTACACCTAACGACTTCATATTTAATCATGACTCCGAACCAACACCGAACCATCATGTAGTCATGATTAAAATACGCCTAAAATGATGAAATAATGCTCCTAAAATAATGAGGGCCGAAATCTAAGTGAATGGAGGCCAAAACATGAAACGCTCTTTCGAGAGTCAATTTGGCACATCGCACCGTAAATTCTCGTACGACCTCAAAAATGATCCGAATCACAAACGGCCAAAAACATGACCTTCCTAACTTGATGAGGCACTGTCCAGTCCAAGGCCATGGGCTAAAATCAAACCAAGAACTCAAACGAGCCACTGAACCGTCACAGCAAGTTGCTGTCCAAAAATACAGCAGCTGTGCTTTGGTTTCCTTGCGTCGTTTGCAAGGTTAATGGCCATTGGGGCTTGAACCACAGACCAGAACCTCTTACCAACATCATAAGGAATGATTTGAACCATGGCTAAGGGCCCTAGGCCAGCCACAATCCGAACCACACCAGAAACAAGACCGCACTCCTAGCCGAGAACGTAATCTGCGCGCTTGGGGAGTTTTGTTTCGTTTGCTGTCATGGACCTTTCCAGTAGGCCATTTGGTTGACCATGGCACGATCTAGAAATCTTGGGGTATGGTATAAATCGTGGCTAAGGACCATAGGCCAACCAAGATCCACACCAATCCACCAAAATTCGAAACACACATGCTATACAAATGAAGAGCCGAAATGGGGAAGGGGTTGTTCTTGTTGTTTTATTTGAATACCGATTCACCATGGACCAAGCCACCAAAAGGGCAATTTAGTCACGTCTTAGACATGCTAGGGGAGTGATCTAACAATGGCTATAGGCCTTTTGGGCAGCCATGATCAGAACTTCTCCCTTTGACAACAAGCTGAATTTTCAAAACTCAATATGACACTCGTGAGGAATGTGATGTCATTTCTGAATTCCCGTGAGTATGGGGCTGGAACCAACGTTCTTTCATGATCCCTAACCTGTCCTAGTACATGTATATATGCAGCCTCGAGCCCCTGTAACGAGCCATCCCTGAAATCGAAAAGAAGCATACCCAACGTGAAGCATAATAGAAACTAAATCGGTGCAGAAATTATTTCTTGTTCTTGTTGCTGAAAATTTCGGTTTTTACATGAAAGGATGATCATGAAACATAAAAATAATGATAGTATGACTTGATTGAAGAGTCAAGGAAAAATATATGCATGCCTGGTTTTGTTTTGAAAGAAAACGAAAGAACGAGACGATCCGGCGCGGAGGAGGTGAAGCGCTTCCTTTCCTACCTTACTAGCTCTCGATTTTTCTCTCTAGTTTCCTCTAGTGCTAGCCACAATTTTTCTCTCCAAAATAACTCTGAATTTTGAGACTAAGGGAGGGGGAATGGTGGTTAAGAGGGTGAGGAGAATGGGTGCAAAATATAGGGAAGAAAATCAAGACCAAGTCTACCTCTCATTCAAATTTTGAATTGGTTTGATCAAGTCTTTTTGGGGGGAGCATGACTGATATTATCCATGATCATTAGACTAGGATATTGCTTATTAATAAACTAATTAAGGTTTATCAATAATTAAAAAGGTTATCATGCTAAAGAAATCACAAAGAATGGGTCAAAGGTGAGTTGGCATATCCTTGCTCAATCTACTAAGGGTGGCCGAAAATCAACACTAAAAATGAAGAGAAATGTTGTTTAGTTACTAAATTTATAACCCTTAAAAGCCTCACCTATCATTTAAATAATTTAGTGAACTAACCCCTTAATTAAGGACCTTAAATAAATTTATTTTCTACTCACCTCAAGTAATTTAAATAATTCCTTAAACTTCCTTATTAACTTAAATTAACTTACTTGCTAGCTAAAATAAATTCTGGAAATGTTTTATAAATCTTAAATTTTATCTCTAAACTCCAACTCCAGTCCGGCCTTACTGAATTAACTGAAATGATAAAAATCAAAATACTGCATAAAATAATTAACTTAAGGAAAAGCATTTAAATACTCATGAAATAAAAATCATTTTAATTTAAAATACTAGAATTATGCATGGCTTATACGTAATCTAAGTTACGGGTTCTACAAATATAATCTGAAAAACCATAATAATTCCATAATCAGTCTGTTTTTCAATCTGACTTCGATTTTACGATGTTTAACATGTCTAGAACACCATATATAAATCATATCCGATTCTGGCAATACCACAATTTCAAATGATATCAAAACGTAATAAAACTTACGTCCAGTTGTAGCATCCGTCGATAGGAACACAGTACTGAAGTCGGATTAAAAATCTAACGGACGGATTTTTCGCAATTCTAGTATGAAACTTGCTAATATTTCCAGAGCTCCTTTCGTTCTTCTCCTTCGTAGCTGCTGAAGGAATTGTGAAAGGTTATATATATATATTGCATGGTAAGGGGCAAATGGCTTCATGTTAGTCCAACACGTCTCGCGCATATGCGCGACCTCAACCGGCGCATATGCGCGAGACCTACTGGTCTCGGCAGCTTCCTCCTCGGTAGCTCGTGCATATGCGCGCCCCATCTCCGTGCATATGCGCGAGGTTCTCTGGACTTCACAATTTTCCTTGCACAGGCTCGCGCATATGCACGCACACTATCCGCGCATATGCGCGAGGCCCCCTGCCCATCTCGCGCATAGCGTTGCGCATATGCGCGAGACCTTCTGTCCTCGCACATACATCTTTTCATGCTGAATCAAATCGTTTCCCGGTTAATCCCCTCATAATCATATCAACTCACAATAAATCATTTCGCAAATTAACAGATAAAAATCCCGGGCATTACATTTCTCTCCCCCTAAGATATGATTTTGTCCCCGAAATCAAAGGCAATTCAAATCATATTAATAAGGAGTATATAACAGAATACTGAATAGAAAACTCACATCAATGAAATAACTCTGGGAATCTCTCTCTCATGTCTGACTCAGTCTCCCAGGTAGCTTTCTTCGATGCCATGACGACTCCACTGCTCTTTCACCACCGGAATTGTCTTCGTTATAAGCTGTTTTTCCTTTCGATCGAGAATCTGAATCGGCATTTCAAAATAGCTCAATGTCTTGTCAAGTTCGGCCTCGTCTGGCTGAATAACATGTGAAGCATCAGGCAGGTATTTCCGCAATAACGATACATGAAAGACGTCATGTATCCCAGATAAAGAAGGCGGTAAGGCGAGTCATTAGGCACGATCTCCTATCTTCTCGAGAATTTCATACGGCCCAATATAACGTGGAGACAGCTTCCCTTTTTTGCCAAATCTGACAACTCCTCTGAAAGGTGAAATCTTCAAGAATACTCGGTCTCCTGCCTCAAATACCAATGGCCTACGTCGAACATTGGTATATTTGGCCTGTATGTCTTGAGCTGCCTTCATTCTTTTCTGTATCAGCTTCACTTTCTCAGTCATATCTCTGATCATGTCAGGTCCAATCTCAGGTACCTCAGAGCTATCATCCCAATACAGAGGGGATCAACATTTCTTAACGTACAACGCCTCTAAAGGAGCCATCTCAATGCTCGTCTGATAGCTGTTGTTGTACGAGAACTCACAAAGTGGCAATGCATCCTACCAATTAGTGCAAAAATCAAGCACTATAGCTCTCAGCATATCTTCCAGTGTCTAGATAGTCCGCTCCGACTGTCCGTCGGTCTGTGGATGATATGCGGTACTCAGATGTAACTTCGTACCTAGAGCCTGCTGTAAACTCTGCCAAAAGTGCGAAGTAAACCGAGGATCACGGTCTGATACAATCGACTTTGGCACTCCATGCAATCTGACCACTTCTCTGACATAAATATCGGCCATCTGGTCATGTCTGTACGTCATCTTGTATGGAATAAAACATGTGGATTTGGTCAATCTATCAATCACAACCCAAATCGCATCACAACCTCTGGAGGAACGCGGTGACTGCGTCACAAAATCCATGGAAATGTGATCCCATTTCCATTCAAGAATAGATAAACTGTGCAGTAGACCTCCTGGTTTCTTTCTCTCGGCTTTCACCTGTTGGCAATTCAGACATTTGGATACAAATGTAGCAATATTAGCTTTCTTCTGTTTCCACCAGTATTGTGTCTTCAGATCATTGTACATCTTCTTGCCACTAGGATGAATGCTAAAACGACTGCTGTGCGCTTCTGTCAGTATCCGCTGTCTCAAATCTGAAACATTCGGCACAACAATACGGTCATTCATATACAAAACACTGTCATGAACCTGATATTCCGATTGATGTCCAGCTCTGACCATAGAAATCGAATTCTGTAACTTTTAATCAACTTTCTGTGCTTCTTTGATTCTCCATAGCAGTTCTGGTTCAACCCGAATAGCACATAATCTCAGAGGCTGACAATCTATTTCAAAGGTTAATCCAGACAAACAGCAATTTTCAATCAAATTCGAAACCCCAATTGTCGATAAGGATAACAAACATACCTTTCGACTCAGTGCATCAGCTGCTGCATTGGACTTTCCTCGATAATATTTGATTTCACAATCGAAATCCTTCAATAAATCAAGCCATCTTCGTTGCCTCATATTCAACTCGGACTGTGAAAATAGATACTTCAGGCCCTTATGATCAGAATATATTTCAAACTTTTCACCATAAAGGTAGTGTCGCCATATCTTCAAAGCAAATACAATGGCAGCCAATTCAAGATCATGAATTGGGTAACGAGTCTCATGTAGCTTCAGCTGTCTCGAGGCATAAGCAATAACATGCCCTCGCTGCATCAAAACACAACCCAATCCTCGGTGAGATGCATCACAATAAACCACAAAATTGCCAGTACCTGATGGAATAGTCAATATCGGTGCACTGGTTAGTCTTTTCTTCAGTTCAAGAAAACTGGACTCACAGTCTTCAGACCATACAAACGGAGCATTCTTCTGAGTCAACTGAGTAATAGGCTTGGCAATAATCGAGAAATCTTTAAGAAATCGACGATAATAACCTGTTAAACCCATAAAGCTGCGTATCTCTGGTACAGATGTCGGTCTCGGCCAAGAAATCACGGCTTCAACCTTACTGGGATCAACTGATATACCATCTCCGGATATGATGTGACCCAGAAATACCACCTGTCTCAACCAAAACTCGCATTTTGACAGTTTAGCATACAGTTTCTCAGCCCTCAGAATTTTCAATACTGTTCTCAAATGCTCGGCATGCTCAATCATATTCTTCGAATAAATCAAGATATCATCGATGAATATAATAACGAAATCATCAAAATATCTCTGGAATATACGGTTCATTAGACCCATAAATATAGCTGGAGCATTAGTCAAACCGAACGGCATGACAATAAACTCATAATGTCCATACCTGGTTCTGAACGCTGTCTTCGAGATATCAGAATCTTTGACTCTCAGCTGATGATATCCATATCTCAGATCGATCTTGGAATATACAGAAGAACCCTGCAACTGATCAAATAAATCATCAATACGAGGCAAAGGGTATTTGTTCTTTACCGTAGCTTTGTTCAGTTGCCGATAATCGATACAGAGTCTCATCGAACCGTCTTTCTTTCAAACAAACAATATTGGAGCACTCCAAGGCGAAACACTCGGTCTAATGTATCTCTTGGCCAGTAAATCTTCCAACTGATCTTTCAGCTCTTTCAACTCAATCGGTGCCATTCTGTACGGAGCCCTCGAAATCGGAACTGTACCTAGCATCAACTCAATGCTGAAGTCTATCTCTCGAATCGGAGGCAAACCCGGAATCTCATCTGGGAAGACATCAGCAAACTCGCAAACCTCTGGCAAATCCGCCAATGAGGGACTCGATTTCTGTAAATACACTGAATAGACAAGGAATACATCCGATCATTTCTGCAATAATCGAGTCATATTTATAGCAGATAGCAAAGGAATTCTGGCTCGAGAACCCTTACCGTAAAACTTCCACTCATCAGCCATTTCAGGTCTGAATCTCACAATCTCATGGAAACAATCAACAGTAGCTCTGTACTTGGTCAACATATCGATACCGATAATACAGTCAAAATCAGATAACCCAAGCACAATACAGTCTAACTTAATTTCATGCCCTTCATACTGTAGCATACAATGTTTCACAGAATTCACTGAAATCAAACGTGTCCCCAAAGGAGAAGAGACAGATACTAGAGCAGATAAAGACTCAACAGGCAATGCATGACTCAATGCAAATCGCTCAGATATAAATGTATGCGATGCACCAGTATCTATCAATACATATGCAGGATAACCAGAAATAACACAGTTACCTGCCACGACATCGTCTGGTGCGTCCTGAGCCTGCTCCTCAGTCAAAGCGAACACTCTGGCCTGCTGTCTAGGAGGCTGGCTAACTGTCTGGCTTCCTCCTGGCCTCAGCTATGACTGGGCTGGTGCTGGCTGGAAGGAGTGGACTGCAACTGGTGGTCGTCTACCAGTCTGAGCTACTGATCCCTGTGACCTCTGAGTATCTCTCTGGGGACAAACTAGAGCAAAATGTCCCTGCTGTCTACAAATACGGCAAGTGCCAAACACTCATCGGCACTGCTCTGTGGAATGCTTCCCTCCACAAGTTCTGCAATAAGGTCCTGTATAACTCTGACCCTGACCGGTTTGTCTCGAGCCACTAGAACTGGATGAACTGCTTCCAGATCTCTTGAACTGTTTTCCTTTAGCTTTCAGGAAATCTTTCTTTCCACCACTGCTGCTGCCACTCTCAAATCGGGGAGGTGGTTGCTGTGGTCTTGGTGCTAAACGCACAAACGAAGCTCCCTTCTGTCTCATCAGACCAGCTTCGGCTCCCTTGGCTCTATTCAAGGCATCAGTAAAATTATTCGGTCGCCCCGTATTCACCAGTGTAAATATTTCAGAATTAAGGCCATTAATAAACTGATCCACAACGGCTTCGTCGTTTTCAGCCACATGTGGAGCAAATCTCAACAAGGTAGAGAACTTGGACACATACTGTTCAATGTTCAGCTGATCCTGCCTCATATTGGCAAACTCTGCCCCCTTGTCTTTCCTATACGACACTGGGAAAAATCTCTGATAGAATTCATCTTTAAAAACTTTCCAGGTAATAGTCGTACCTCGATGCTCCAATGCTCTCTTTGTCGTAATCCACCAGTTCTTTGCAACAACATGCAATTGGTGCCCAATAAGTCGAACTCATCGCTCATCTGTATAATCCAACGAATCAAACAGCATTTCAATGTCATCTAACCAGCTCTCACAATCAACAGAAGTCTCTGTTCCTTTCAGGATTGGCGGTTTAAATGACTGAAACCTTTTCAAAATTGTTTCCATCGGTGTTGCTGTCACATCCATCGGATTTGCAGATGTACTACCCTGTTCAGGTACTCTTCGAGGAGGCATATCTGATTACCAAAAGGGTTAGTAACCAAATACAACAAATCTGTTTCAGTCCTCCTCTGATCATCTTACTGCTGATCAAGAATCGGTTCTGATTCATTCTCAATAGCACATGTTTCCAAATCAAGTCAGATAAATAGATAAACATGCATTATAAAGCAGTAGAACATGCTAGCAATCAAAAGCAGGAAAGAAAACTCAATCTACCCCGCTCCCTAGCTTCTATCTCAATCTAAAGGATCTATCGCTCTGATACCACCTGTTGTGGGGACCCGGACGCTAATTCATTTCTTAATCGTTTGTGGGAATAATTAAATCAATTATAATAAACAGGGTCTAAAATTTTTTTTTATACAAGTATAAGGTGCAGAACGTAATGGAATTTATTCGAATATAAACATCGAAACAAAGTACAAGTCTTGTAGCATATACAATCATTTAAAACTAAGGTTTAACAACTACATATCAAGTGTTCAAACCCTATCTAGTATCCAAGTCCGTAGTCTCCACTCTATTCACGATCTCTCTTCATCTCCTTGACCCTGATCCTATCCCACCTGTTGTCATGCACACATACAAACACGACAACAGCCGGATAACTCCGGTGAGAAATATATTCAGTATAAATCAACGATACATGAAATTATATAATCAATATAAAGCATTAGACATATATCAGTAATCCTGATATCCCCGTCAGTACAATATCATCATATATTAATTACAATCCATAACCAATATCAAATATAACATGTAATCAATTAATGATCCACATCTATCCAATATCAATCGATATAATCTGAAAAACCATAACAATTCTATAATCAATCTTTTTTTCAATCTGACTTCGATTCTACGATGTCTAACATGTCAAGAACACATATATAAATCATATCCGATTCTGGCAATACCACAATTTCAAATGATATCAAAATGTAATAAAACTTACGTCCAGCTGTAGCCTGCGTCGGATAGGAACACAGTATTGAAGTCGGATTAAAAATCTAACGGACGGATTTTTCGCAAACTGAATTCTAGTATGAAACTTGCTAATATTTCCCGAGCTCCTTTCGTTCTTCTCCTTCGTAGCTGCTGAAGGAATTGTGAAAGGTTATATATATATATATATATATATATATATATTGCATGGTAAGGGGCAAATGGCTTCATGTTTGTCCAACACGTCTCGCGCATATGCGCGACCTCAACCGGCGCATATGCACGAGACCTACTGGTCTCGGCAGCTTCATCCTCGGTAGCTCGCGCATATGCGCGCCCCATCTCCGAGCATATGCGCGAGGTTCTTTTGACTTCACAATTTTCCTTGCACAGGCTCGCGCATATGCGCGCACACTCTCCGCGCATAAGTGCGAGGCCCCCTGCCCATCTCGCGCATATGCGGGCATAGCGTCGCGCATATGCGCGAGACCTTCTGTCCTCGCACATACATCTTTTCATGCTGAATCAAATCGTGTCATGATTAATCCCCTCATAATCATATCAACTCACAATAAATCATTTCGCAAATTAACAGATAAAAATCCCTGGCATTACAAATACTTAGTCCTGAGTTAGTTGCATCAATTATTTTTCTAATCACTACCCCTTTGGGTCTGGCAAATGGCAAAGTAGTTGGGCCAGAAATAGTGATCGGTAGAGCTTTAACTCTAGCAAGTTTCTTCTTTTCACCAGATTCGATGATAATCTTCTTGAGTTGAGCGGCAGGAGGAGGTAACTGATCTTCAATTGAAGATTTAACTGGTATTGCTCTCAAAAGAGTAGCCTTGATCGGCTTTGCAGCTCCAGATTGTATCAGCCCGTCACTTGGGATGGTGCTCAGAACAATTGCTGGTTTCGTCTTGAAAGTTCGGGGATTCTTGGAGATTTTAGGAGAGGGAGTCTTCTCAGAATCATTTTCACTGAAAATCAGTTTGCGTTTGATTGTCTTCTTCTGAATTGTCTTCTTGGATTTCTTGACTGATCTGGGAGCCTCCTTCGTCCCAATCTCCTTTTTCACCTTAATGAATTGTTCAGGAGAGATGTCCAGCTTGAGCTTCGGCAGCTGAACATACTTGACATTGAAAATCTTGAACTTGGATGACCTCTCAGAGGAGTCACCCACCAAACCTTTGCTTTTCAGCAAATAGTTGAGCGGCACTGCAAATCCCTTCGATTTTTTCGATGATTGAAACATGTTTTTGAGAAGGTTGAAGATGATACATTTCCATTGCAGTCTTTTTCTAGACATGATAGCAGTCATGACTTGAATTTATCCAGTGTGAGAGCAGCAAAAGATCTTGCTTTGGAGAGTAGCCCTTTGGCCACGATGTCAGCCAGTAACTGGATTTCTGGCTTCAATTCTTTCTTGGGATCGGAAACCTTGATTTTCCATCCATCAGCAGATAGGAGATTCTGCATCTCCTCGACATCAGATGTTTTCACCTCAGAGATATTTGCCAGTCCATCATTAGTCAGCTGAGATATGTTGTTGAAGGAGTCTTCTTCGATTATCAGCAACTGATTGTTGACGTTGGTAGTGATGTTGCCATCAGCTGAGATAAATCCATTGGCATAGAGATCCTGAATCTCTTTTGGATAAATTTCTTATGAAGATAGTTTCAGAAATGTCTTTAGTCCAGCAGCCTCCAGTTTAAGAAACACATTCTTGATATCCTCGTTCTGGACAGACAGGACTGAATCAAAATCAATTTTAATTGTGTTCAGCATGTATGCCAGAACTTGATTTGCCATTGCTGAAAGATTGGTATTCCACGAGAGAGAAAGTTCTGTGAATTGATTTGCTCTATAGACTGAAATGCGCGTAAAGAAAAACTGAAATGAGGCGGGTACAAATACCTATGTATGTGACTGTTCAGATTTTTTAGACACGTGTCAGTTCAAGATAAATTGAATAAAATCGTGTGTATGTGTGATGAAAGCGTGTGTAGAATTTAAATGGGCTACGTGGGGCCACATTTTAAAACACTATTCATTTAAAGACATCAATTAAATGCGTAATTATCAGTCACATCACTTATTATGGAATATTTATCGATTAATTAGTTAACTTATTGGAGGAGATCTGTTAGATCAGCAATTGAGTGATCAATTTAAAACTGAGTCATTTCAGTTTAAGACCAACTGACTATTGTCTTCTCAGTTAACCGTTTAAGTCGATATTCCCCCTCAAAAGAAGCATATTAATAAAATAAAAGGTAAGAGAAGCTTAGTCTGAGTAAGTCAAAGGCTTTCAGTTGACTAGAATCTCTTCGTATTCTTCTATTTCTTCAATATCAGTTGTCATGAATTGTCATAAATAAGACAAATGTCATTAGATGATAACAAATACAATTAAATAAAGATGGATAGAGCAAGAAGTTCCAACAACCCTCCTTCTCCAGCAACACTTCGCCGTCTGGAGAGACATAATTAAGTTATGGAGAGTTATCTCCTTGATAAAGTCATGTCCACCTGGACTAAATTTCAAGACCCCTAAACTATTCAGCGAGATGGGTTGGTTGCTACTGATAAACAGAGAGAAACCGAGATAAAGTATAAGAAACATATTAATGTGATCCACATTTTAGATATTGCTACTGATGAAGGTCTGTTGGAGTTGATGTTGATGTAGGAGTAGAGAGCACTGGAGAAGATTATCTTCTCGGAAGACTACAGAAGAATTTCCTGTAAAGCATTGTCTAGTTGGATGTTCTCCTCGCTAGATGCCGTAGAAATGGAATTGAATCGTTCATTGCTCTTTCCTTATCTGCATATGAACTGATATCCGTTGACAAACAGTTAACTAACTGATAATGGCTAACTGAATAGTTATTAACTGATATTTGAATAAATGAATAAAAATTAACAATAACTGACATAATCACATTATCATTGATATAATTAAGACATATCAATTAAACCAAGAATATTGCAAAAATGAGAAAACTTAGTCTATGGTAATGGTTTGGTGAAGATTTCAGCTGCTTGTTGTTCAGTTGGTATGTATTCCAGCCTTATTGTTTTCTTCAGAGCATGATCTCTGATGAAGTGATGTCTGGCATCGACATGTTTGGTCCTAGAGTGAAGAACTGGATTATATGTATTTGCAATTGTGCTTGTATTATCACAAAATATTGGTGATTGTTTTGCAATGACTCCATAGTATTTCAGTTGTTGCTGAATTCATATCAGTTGTGCACAGTAGATTCCAGCAGCAAGATATTATGCTTCAGTTGTTGAAGTTTCTATGGATATTTGCTTCTTGCTGAACCATGAAATCAGTCTGTCTCCTAGAAACTGACATGATCCACTGGTGCTTTACGATCTAGCTTACATCCTGCATAATCTGTATCTGAATATCCAACTAAATTGAAAGAATAGTCCTTATCATACCGTAAGCCCACATTTTGTGTGCCTTTAAGATATTTTAAGATGCGTCTGGCAGCTGAAAAATGTGATTTCTTAGTATCTGCTTGAAATCTAGCACACATACAAACATCAAATACAATATTAGGACTACTAGCAGTTATGTACAATAATGAACCTATTAAACCTCTGTAAAGTGTCGTCTCAACTGATATTCCCCCTTGATCATTGTCTAGTTTGATTGATGAACTCATGGGAGTACTTGCAGCTGAACATGTTTCCGTGCAAAATATCTTAAGCAATTCCTTCGTATATTTTGTATGACTGATAAAAGTACCAGTTTCCAGTTGCTTCACTTGCAGACCGAGGAAAAATAAAAGTTCACCCATCATACTCATCTCGAATTTTTCCTGCATTAACTTGGAAAATTTCTCACATAATTTGGGTTTAGTTGACCCAAAAATAATATCATCAATATATATTTACACAAGTAAAATATGATCATTCTTTGAAAATTTGAACAGAGTCTTATCAACTGATCCAACAGTAAAATCATGATAAATTAGGAAATTTGAAATAGTTTCATACCAAGCTCTTGGAGCTAGTTTAAGACCATATAAGGCTTTGTATAAATTATAAACATGATAAGGAAGAAATTGATTAACAAAACCTGGTGGTTGTTCAACGTATACTTCTTCCTGCAACTGACCGTTCAGAAATGTACTCTTCACGTCCATCTGATAGACTTTAAAGTTCTTGAATGAGGCATAAGCAAGGAACATTATGATTGCTTCCAGTCTTGCAACTGGTGAATAAGTTTCATCGTAATCTATTCTTCTTCTTGCCTGTATCCTTGTACTACAAGCCTCGCTTTGTTGCGCACAACTGAACCATCTTCGTTCAGTTTGTTTCTGTATACACACTTTGTACTAATAATGGTTTTATAAACTGATCTTGGAACTAAGTTCAAGACATTGTTATGGATAAACTGATTTAGCTGTTTTTGCATGGCATTTATCCGGTTATGATCAGCAAGAGTTTCATCAGTTTTCTTAGGTTCCCGTTGGGAAACAAAAGCTGAATGAATAAATAAATCAAACATTTGATTCCGAGTTCTTGCCTGATCAAATGGATTACCTTTTACCAATAATGGTGGATGTGATTTCTTCCATCTGTACTCAGCATTTGTTGCATACATCTCATCAACTGCTTCGGTTGGCAACTGAATATTTTCTTTAGTTTCAGTTGTTGCTGTATCAGTTGGTAACTGAGTATTATCATTTTGCTCCACCAACTGATTATCAATAACAATTTCTTGTTCAACTGATTGATCCAGCACTTCTGGTTCTGGTGTTTGAAGGATATTTCGATTAATTTGATTCTCTTCTTCACTATCATCCTCCAAACTAATATCTGTAAAGCGATCAACAAGCTCAACTGGATCAATTGTCTTATCAGTTAGCATAAATTCTTCAAATACAACATGAATTGACTCTTCTACATTCAAAGTACATTTGTTAAAAACTCTGCAAGCTTTACTAACTGATGAATACCCAAGAAATATTCTCTCTGCAGATTTAGCATCAAAAACTTTTAAATGATTTTTGTCATTATCAAGAATAAAACATTTACCGAATATTTTGAAATAAGAAACAACGCTTTTGCGTCCATGCCATATCTCATAAGGTGTTTTCAAATGATTCTTAATCATTGATCTGTCCTGAGTGTAACATGCAATGTTTACTGCTTCTGCCCAAAACCTCTGGAAAATACCAGAATCATCCATAATTGTTCTAGCAGCTTCTTTAAGGGTCCGATTTCTTCTCTGAGCTACACCATTTTGCTGAGGAGTTCTTGTCGCTGAGAGCTAATGCTTGATCCTAGTATTTTCTAAAAATTGTCAAAGATTTTGATTGATGAATTCAATCCTTCGATCAGATCTTATTCGATCAATTCCAACTGATTTTTCATTTAATAGTCTTTTGAAAAGCTTAATCAGTTATTCAGCAGTTTGATCTTTGGAATGAAGAAAGATAGCCCAAGTAAATCTTGAAAAATCATCCACGACTACTAAGGTGTATTTCATTCCACTACGCTCATGACTAGTATAGAACCAAAAAGATCCATATGTAGCAGTTATAAGTATCAGGAAGAAGATTTACAAACCTTGTTTTTAAATGAAGATCTTACTTGCTTACCAAACTGATATGCTGAACAAATTTTATCTTTCAAAAAATCTATTTTGGACAAACCAGTTACAAGATCATGGTTACTCAGATAAGCAATAGAGTTAAAGTTTATGTGGCTCAACGTCTTACTCCACAACCAGTTTTTAGAAGATTTTGAAGCTATAAAACAAACTGGTGCATAAGGTTTATCAGTCCAACTTACTTTGTATGTGTTCCCACAACGATTGCTGGTTAGGATGATCTCATCAGTTGAGTCTCTAACTGAGCAAGTGTGTTTGTCGAACTGAACTGAGAATTTATTGTTGCATAAATGACTGATGCTAATCAAGTTATATTTCAAATTCTCAACTATTAAATTTCTTTGATAGTAAAATTGCCATGGATAAGCTTATCCTTACCCACAGTTTTACCTTTGGAGTTGTCTCCAAAACTGATGTTTGGACGAGTGTATTTGATCAGTTGGGATAGAAAATTTGCGTCCCCTGTCATATGACGCGAGCATTCACTGTCCAGATACCATGTTGATTCTTTGTTTGTACCTGTCACATGAAATCACACGCAATATATAATCTTGGTACCCACATCTATTTGGGTCCTAAACTAATTAGTCCTTTAGAAACCCAGACTTGGACCAGTCTAACTGACTTTCCAGTTGTTGTGTTCCAAATAGTTTTTCTCGGCTTGTGTGTGCTTGATGTGCAGTGTTCAGATGAAGCAATATGAGTTTTAGCCTTGTTCAACTGGTTGTTCAGCCGATATCTTTTCCAAACTGGCTTACTGTTATAGTAATTGGAGTAGCCATTTGAATAGTTCAGGTATTTATTTCTGAACCTTTTTGGTGACTGACTTTGTGGGTCAGTTGAAATTTTTGGGCTATAACAAATACCATACCTTCTAGCCTTGTTCTTATTTTCAATAGGTTGTACATCTAGTTTACTTGGTTTAGGTTGTTCTTGTACCACAACTGATAACAAAGTGAATATATTTCCCTTTGTCCATGTTCAGTTTTGGCTGAGTATCACCGGTGAAAGTTTCATCTTTGTTGCTAAACCCTAAATCAGTTTTATCAGTAACTTATTTTTTCTTATCTTGTATTTCAGCTAGTGCAACAGATGATTTATTCCATGTCTTAATAAGCTCAGTTTGCTTTGAATTCTCAAGCATTAACTGCTTAATAATATATTGATTCTTGCTTCTTTAAGCATTCAGCTCAACAATCTCCCGTTTAAGACTCAACAGATCAACTAATTCATCAGTTTCAGTTTTATCGTCTTTGGGATTAATTTGCTTTGCTCTGCCCCTCTCAAAAGATAGGTCAAGCTTGTGATACTCATTGACCATGTCATGAAGTGTAGAAATAAGTTCATCTCGTGTGAAGTCAGTTGAACTAAAGTCGAATACCTGTTGACTGGTTGACTCCAGTTATGTGTCATCAGCCATTAGACGCTTGACCTCCTCATCATCATCATTGGAGCAGTTCAAACTCTCAGGTTCTGATTCATCACTGTCAGATTCTACCCATTTGGACTTGCTTTCCTCTGCTAGGAGCACCTCATGTTTCTTTCTTAATGATTTCTTATCATCCTTAGTTCTTCGCTTGTGTTCTTAATATTTCTTTCCCTTTTCAGTTGAGCCTCGAATGTCCTTCTTTGGCTTAGGACAGTCAGTAATAAAGTGACCAGCTTTTTCACAGTTGTAGCAAGCATAAGGTTCTTCTTTGGAGTTATTTCTCTGATATTGTTTTTGAAAGTTTCCTTGATTTCTTCTTATAAATCTTCCAAACTTTTTGACAAATAATGACATAGCATTGTTACTTAACTGATCAGCAGATTTGTCAACTGAACCAGCTGGTTCCAGTTTGACAGCAGTTAGGGTAGTTGTAGCAGCTGGTGTAGAAGATTCTCCTTCTTTGGTTTGCAACTCAAACTCGTAGGCTTTTAAATCAGCAAATAAATAATGAAGTTCGACCTTGTTTAGGTCCTTTGATTCTCGCATTGCCATGATTTTAACATATCATTCCTCGGGAAGACCTCTTACTACTTTCAGTGCTACCTCTTTATTTGAATACACTTTTTCGAGTGCATTCAATTCTTTTACTATGCCACTGATTCTTTCATGATATTCGTGCATGGATTCTCCAATCTTCATCATGATATTGTCGAATTGTTTATCAGAAACAGATATTTTATTCTCCTTGGTTTTCTCATTGCCTTCGCAGAGCTGAATCAATTTCTCCCAGATTTCCTTAGCAGTCTTGCACATTTTTATTTTGCTGAAAGTGACTTTATCCAGCGTTTTGTACAAAAATCTTTAGCCACATTGTCCAAGTTGGCTTTTCTCTTGTCTTCAGCTGTCCATTCATCTCGGGATTTTTCAATGCGGTGTGGTGCCCCATCATTTATGGCAACAACAGTGTTTGCCTTTAATATTTTCATGGGTCCGTCTGTAATAACGTACCACATGTCCTCGTATTGTGGAGCTAGATAAGCCTGCATTCTAATTTTCCAATCATCAAAATCCTTTCTGAAGAACATTAGAATTTTGTTGAATGAAGACATGATAATTAATTTGTATATTGGAATATTCAGGAACAAGATTCAACATCTCTGATACCACTTGATAGGACCGGGTAAAGGTGAAAGAGTGTTTAGAAGTGGGGTTGAATAAACACTAACAATTTTCACAATCTTTTCACTTTTTATGAGTCAGTTTAATGATAAACTGATACTCGAGAATCTTGTAAGTCGATATCAATCAATTAACAATAAAAGTGCGGAAATAAACTTATTGATAGATAAAATAAAATTGAAATAAGAAGATACAAGATTTTATGGATGTTCAGAGATTTCAAACACTCCTACGTCACCCCTTCTGTCACAAAGATAGGATATTCACTAAAAGACATTGATCGATACAAAGAGTTGTACAGACCCACTTCAGTTTTCGACTTAACAATGCCAAACTGAAACTTTTAGTTACAACCAGTTTACAGTACTCAATTGGACTGAAATAATTTAGCACAACTGATCTCTTCAAGATCAAGTATTATAATAATAACAGTTTGTGCTTCTAAGCTCTAAGTATAGCCTTGAAAGCTATGAATGTATACAATAAGCGTGAGCTTTGAAATTTGCAAAGATTTCAGCAGGGTAACAGCTCAGTTGATAGAATAGTGTATCGATCGGGTTGATTCAGAGATATATTTTCTCGGCTGCTCTTCTCTGCTATTTATAGGCTTTGCCTCCAACGGTAATATTGAATACAATTTGAAAATTTATATCCGTTGTTTCCCATGTCAACATTATTCTGACAGTCGTACACTGCAGCTTTTGCGATCCCACTACTTGTTGCAGCCATTTTTGTAAAGTTGTCGGTTGAACGTCCTTTTCCTTAACTGATGACGTGTACTACTGAAAGATCAGATGATAGGATGTGGCTTATAAGCTCACAACTGATTGTGGTAACTGATCAGTTAGTTGTCTGCGCAGTTCAGTTTGCTAGTCCAATTTCCTTTGAAAATCTGCGTACTAATCTTCAGTTATGTGCAACCGATAGTTTGCGTATTTTAGATCAATTACTATCAGTCTTCTTGATCAGTTAGTTCATTCTACTAAACGCTCAGTTTGTCAAACTTCCAAAATTCAGTTTCCAACACATATACATTTAAAACATGCTATTTAGTTATCGGGGCGCTGCCTAAACTACTAATTCGACCCGGGTGCAAAATGACAATTTTACCCTAGAAACCCTAATTGACCATTTTACCCCTGGACCTCAAAATTTCGACCCGAAGCCAACCAAACTCCTTAAAAACACCTCAGAACATATTTATATTCGTTTCCAAGACGTAAAATCGAGCCCATGCAAAAAATTATATAATTCGTTTTAAAACTTGGAACAGGGTCCCGGTTTTAATCCGAATTAACCCGAAACTCAACCAAATCATTCCAAACTTAAACCAAGCCTTAACCATACCTTACCAGCCCTTAAACCACCTTTACCAAACCACTTAAAACTATCGAACAACACCTGAAAGTTGCTGGATTTTTCTGCACAAAAGCGAGCCAAACCCTAGTGCACATATCCTCCTAAATCTCGACCCTAGACCAAACCAACGGGGACCAGCCTTGAACCAACGTTACCTAGGACCAAGATCAAGCCGAGGACACCCTATTGGAACGACCCTAACCACGCCTACTTCCCATGCAATAAGCCAAACGTCACTCACCCGAGACACGCCCCACTCAACCATACCCAACTATTGCACTTCGAACGACTCCTAGCTCGTGACCAGCCGAGGTTGAGACATTTTGGACAATGTCTCAGACCCCTAAGGGTCTGCACCATGGCTTGGTTTCACTCCTCTACAGCCGGTACCCTTCCCAAGGCCCGAACTAGCCCAAGCACCTAATAAAAATTCCTAGGCTCGATCGGCTCTCACCATAGTTCAACCAATCCTCGACTCCAGCACTTTGATACCTTAATCCTCGAAATGTTTAGCCCCTAGCATCTCAACTCGGCAGCCCCATACACAAGAACAACAAAACATGTGTTACATGCAAAGGGCATGCATATTTCATGACAAAAATCGTATAAAACTTACACCACATGATAGATCGAATGCATCTCATGCAAAATCATACAAACAACGTATATTGATGTGAATGATGTAAAGAAACGAGATATATACATGCCTTTACGTTATTATGCTCGAAAACCTTGATACTAACGCGTAGAACTTGTACCGGAGATACGGTGAAACAACTACTAATTTAAAATGTGGAAATATTTTTTTTAAAGCTCACATTTTCGAAAATAAACATCTAAATATTTTGCATGCATACAACCCTGCTCAAACCATTTAAAAATTAATTGTAAACGATCGACAAATAAAATTAATGTAATTTAAAAATTGCCAACTAGGCCCTCAATCATGCAAGAATAAAACAAAACAAGTAAAATCCTAAAAATCAACAGCTTATCAAAAAGAAAAACGTGTAAAACTGATCATATCTACTAAGAACTCGTAAAAACGTGATGTGCAGAAAAGTGTGGTCCTCGTTTATATGGCTAATTTCCCAGTTCCTGCTGAATTTTCAGGTCGTGCTCGCACATCCAGCCCTGCCTACTCAGAGTTCGGCACCTCCAGTCTCCTCATCTAAATGCTCACCTGCGTCAAAAACGCCTGGTGAGTCTAAAGACTCAACACACCTGCACCTTTAATAGCAAGTATATATACGTAGCACACAGCAGTGAAAATACCGTAATCAACATACATTTCATGAACTTAAAAGCATGAACATAAATGTGTCGTATAAAATCATAACCTGTCAAAACATGTCTTATCATATCTTCATATACGTATACATTTTCTTTTAATTGAATTTAGTTCATTAGTTGTGACTTTCGTATCAGCTCTATTCGATGGATCCATCTATAAAACCGTGGTACCCGGCGGCGAGGACATAAGCAACAGCATTACCTGTCCACTGAGCCTTGGCCTCAGCTCATTATATCTCATATAATCATGTTAATCACAACCAAATCTCATCCTTCAAAACGTGTCATCTTGTTCACCACTTAATGAAAATATGCATATACGTAAATTTTTCTTGAAACCAAGCATGCACCGTAATTTTTGAAATTACATAAAAATCATAAACATGATACATAAACATTTAAAAACATGATAAATATATGCTCAGGGCGCTGCCAGGACTAAAATCTCACCCCGGGTACAAAATGACCATTTTGCCCCTAGAAACCCAAAATGAACATTTTACTCCTGGACCTCAAAGTTCCGACCCGAAGCTTACCAAACTCCTTAAACATCCCAAAACATATTTAAACTTATTTTTTAGACGTAAACTCGAGCCCGTTTCAGAACTTAACCGATCCGTTTTAAAACTTGGGGTCCCGGTTTTAACCCGAATCGAACCGAAACTTAAGCAAATTATTCCAAACTTAAATGATGCCTAAACTACACAATACCAGCCCCTAAACCTCACATTACAGCATACTATGACCCACGAAAACGAGGCCAGACGCTGTTGGAATTTCCAACAAGTGCCATGACCGAACCCTAATGCAACCAAGCTCCATAATTTCACACCTAGCTCACGACCAAGCGGACCACCCGCTAACCAACCTCACTTAGACCACCATAGGGCCCTCATGGACCAAACCACCTCAAGTACTATGTAATGTACCATACTTTTAAACTATTTAAAATTTACGGAAAAAAATAAAAAATTTCTTAAAAAAGTAGTAATCATTCAAATTGCAATAAAAATCATGTGTTCGGCTAAAATATTTGCAATAAAACAACCACAACCAAAGTTTGCAAAAAAAATTGTTTAAACATCGTAAACAATATCATACGGGAATCAGAGTATTAAAATGTCATGCATAAGATCTTAAAACATGGGCAGTCCTCGGGTTTATCCTCCTGCATAGTTTCAGTCGGCTCATTGGACCTCACCCCTCGTCTCCTCAAAGTCTTCTTGACATGCATCGATCAAGTCTAGTGAGTCTAAGGACTAAACACATATAAACTGGATATAACAAGTAATACGTAATAAAACCACATGCATTTTTAAAGTAGAGCGTACATACTTGATACTTGAACGTAATAACATAATTAGAGACGTGCCATCATCGTCAAACTTTTCATAAACATACTTGCATCATACATACTTAAACATGCATAACATCATCATTTTGCGTAGAGATATGTTACAAAGCAAGTGACTCATACATAAAGGTGCGTGATCAGACTAAACCACAGTACTGGACTGGCAGAGATATCCACTACCACATACATGAGATCCCCGATAAAGCTTTTCCGGGTGGATTGGTCCATGGTCATGCTTTACAGCTTTCCAATCCTGAACTAAACCCGGTCATGCTTTACCGGGGTGGAGAGGTCCTCGGCCACGTTCACTGACTTCCAAACCCGTTCATAATTGGTCACAAGACATTTAGCATACCTCAAAAATAAAATATTTTCTCATCTTGCACGTCGAACATACTTAGATGGCGTTGAGGGATTCTTTGGATCTCGCTTGGGGCCACAGCTGCACATACTATTAAGAGTTCAAGCACTTATTTTTCAACTTCGACGTATTAATCATGCTTGCACCCAAAAAATGACAAATTTCTTATGACGTTCTAAATCTCTCGTAACTCGACCTCGTTTAATCATTGTATTAAACCATGACATCGAACCCCAAAACAAATCCCAATATTTTCCCAAACATGGAGGATACGAACCCCGTGTACACATCCGGGTCTGGGTCCGTGTAGCCTCTGCAATCTTAACCTACGGAATTAACAAAGGTATGGACCCCGTGTCAGGGTCCGGCTCCGGGTTCGTGTAGACTCTGGAATTTCACACTCTGAAAGAAACAAGGGCACGGACCTCGTGTCAGGGTCCGGCTACGGGTCCATGTAGAGTCTGAAAAATGGTACCCAATGGAAATCACTATACTTGTGGCTTAATCCTCCTAACTCGATCGTGCGGACCGTGAACCAACACCTCGAGACCCATCCTAGGATGCTATGGCAATGTTTCAAACTCCCAGGACCCCTCAAACAATGTTACAAATCATACAACGCAACTCTAACCGTGAACACGCTATTTTGACACCAAAATGCTTCCTACGACTTCTAATGCAACCAAGTGCCTAACGACACGAAACGAAGCACCAAAAAATAATATCTTCCCAACATCATACTCATAATACTTAAATGCATCAGCGATCACCCAACGAAGCCTGCAACAAATAAACTTCAACAACACGTCAAGAACACATTTTCAGAAAATTACAATTTGAGCAGTCCCACGGAAACGATCATAACTCACTAGTTTCTTGTCCAAAAATTACGAATTTACTGTCAAATCAAAGGTATCAAAAAGTACTACGTTTTATACGTTGGAAGTTTTTCCAGAAAATAGGCCGAAAAGTCGCAGTATTTAAAATGACCGCAAATTTTGAGTTTTTAGATCCAAAAGCGTTTCAAAACCGATCCAATTAATTTTTGCTCACAACATTCATGAATATTTACACATAATAAACATAAGAACGTGTACTATAACGAGATCGATGAATAAACAAAATAATCACTACAAGAAAAATGATTTTCCACAGCACATCATCAACAGCGTGCATTAAAAGCACGCTGCGAATAGAACTTTTAACGGCGTGCATTTAAAGCACGCTGCGGAAAGTAATATCCACAGCGTGTATTTATTTGTTCTGTAAATATTATATACTTTCCGCAGCGTGTTTTTAATGCGCGCCGTTAAAAACATATACATAAACGGCGCGCATTAAAAGCACGCTGCGGAAAGTAATATTATATACTATCCGCAGCGTGCAATAATGAGCGCTATTAATACCCTATACATTCACGGAGTGCATTAAAAGCATGATGCGGAAAATGGGTGCGAATTTTTAAATTAGCTTCTGCAGCGTGCTATAAATATGCGCCGTTAATAACATATACATTTACGACGCGCATTAAAAGCACGGTGCGAAAAGTAATATTATATATTATCCGCAGTGTGCAATAATGTGGGCTATTAATACCCTATGCATTCACGGCGTGCATTAAAAGCACGCTGCGGAAGATGGTTGCGAATTTTTAAATTAGCGACGATTTTTGATAAACCGTCGCTAATTTAAAATTTGCGACGTTTATAAAACCGTCACTATCTTTAAGGACGGTATACGATAAACCGTTGCCGATTTTACATCGACGACAGTTTAGTAAAAAACCGTCGCTTTTAGCGACGGTTTTTATATAGCAGTAAATCAGCGACGATTATATCTTAACTATCGCTAATAGCGACAGTTTGATTAAAAATCGTCGCTAATAGTCGCAAATTGTCTATAAATATCTGATTTCCGTTCCACTTTCTTCCACACAACTTCACTAACACTTAAATTTTTTCCTTCTTATACGATTTTAATTTCGATTTAGATACATTGTTTTGTTTCAATTTTTGGTTAATTTTTTAAGTGTTAATTAAGATCATTAATCAATTTATCATAGTTGTATTGTAATTTTTTTTAAAATTTATTAAATTATAAAAGTAAATTTTTTTTTTATTTTTACGCAAACTTTAGTGACGGTTTTTAAACTGTCGCGACATTTAGCGACGGGTTTATAACCGTCGCTAAATTTAAATACCTTCTTTAATTTAGTGACGGGTCTCTTCGGTTTTAAACCGTCGCCAATTAGCGACTGTTTTCTCAAAAATCGTCGCTAATATTTAGATTTTTTTTTTGGATATTAACGGCGTACATTGCACGTTGTGGATAATAGTATTAACGGCGTACATATGCACGCCGTTGATAATAGTATTAACAGCGTGCACATGTACGCTGCAAATAATCTTGAACTTTCAACAGCTTGCAACTTCGCAGCGTGCAATGTGCGCCGCGGAAAGCGAATTTGCGCGCTGCGAGAAGCCATTTTTGTTGTAGTGAATATACAGGCCTTGATCTTTTAAACTACCGAAACGAGGATACTGAAGCGGGAAATATGCGAAGGTTGATCCGGGACGAACGTGGCACGATTTTCTTGAAGAAAAGTGGACGAAACTTGCTGGAAAATTGGAGAGGAAGGGGCGGCTGCTCTTGATTCTTAGAACTATAGGTTTTGCTCTCAAAAATTAAAATGGAAGTGAAGGAAAAATGTTTGTGTGTGTTGTGTAGGTGAGTGTGTGTTAAAGTTTGCGTGTGTGCGTGTGTTTTAATATAATTAGGGGGAAAGATTGCTTAATTAGAAATTAAAAATGCTAATTAAAATACTAATTTAATTAACAAGTTATTTAAAATACTAATCCCTATTAATCTTTAACGAAATCCCCTAATTTAAAATAAAATGCACAAGTGACAAATATTTAAAATTTTAAAGTCATAAAATCACTTAATAATTAAATTCGGCTTCAAAATTATAAAACTAAATAAATCATTTAAAATTCCCTAATCCTACTTAAAATAAATACCACATTTTAAAATTGCCACAATCGTCGCCGGTCTCTTTTCCTCGATCCCGCGTCGAATAATAGCCTGAAATAGGAAACTCATGAAAACAATTTAACGTGCATCACATAGACATAAATAATTTAAAATAACGCAATTTCACAAATTATGCATCACTAATTTCAATTTAAACTTAAATAGATAATTTAACAATTTAAATAAATGCGTGGGGTTTTACGTGTACTGAATTTGAAATCTATAGTTCCACCCTCACTTAAATAAATTTCATCCTCGAAATTAAGTCTTACCAAACAACTTCGGGTAGCGATTCCTCATATCTGCCTCGGTCTCCCAAGTGGCTTCCTCCATTGATTGATTCAGCCATCGGATTTTGACCAGCTTGGTCACATTGTTCCGAAGTCTTCTTTCCTCTTGGTCTAGGATTTGGATAGGTCTTTCCTCATACGACAGATCCGGAGCAAGCTGTAACGGCGCATAACTCAAAACGTGCGAGGGATTCGCTAGGTGCTTCCTCAGCATTGAAACGTGGAACACATTGTGGACCGCTGTCAGATTTGGCGGTTGGGCTACATGATAAGCTAGTGTCCCAACTCTGTCAAGAATCTCAAAAAGTCCAATAAATCTCATACTAAGCTTGCCTCTCTTGCCAAATCTCATAACACCCTTCATAGGTGTTATATTTACGAAAACGTGATCACCTACGGCAAACTCAAGATCTTTCCTCCTCTTGTCAGCATAACTCTTTTTACGACTCTGGGCGGTCTTCATCCTGTCTCGGATCTTGACCACCACATCTACAGTCTGCTGAACAATCTCTGGACCAAGTTCTGATCTCTCACTGACTTCATCCCAATGAATCGGCGATCTGCACTTCCTTCCATACAATGCCTCGTAGGAAACCATACCTATAGATGATTGGAAGATGTTGTTGTAGGTGAACTCCACTAGAGGTAGCTTCGATTCCCAATTCCCGTGGAAACCGATCACAAAAGCTCTCAACAAATCCTCCAAAATCTGGATCACTCGCTCAGACTGGTCATCTCTCTGCGGGTGAAATGCTGTACTGAATAGCAACTTCCTCCCCATGGCTGCATGTAAGCTCTTCCAAAAGGACGATGTGAATCTCTGGTCACTGTCGGACACAATGGAAACCGGAATCCCCTGCAACCGGACTATCTCCCTAATATAGAGTTCTGCATACTGAGTCATAGAGAAAGTCATCTTCACTGGTAAGAAGTGTTCCGACTTAGTTAGTCGATCCACTATAACTCATATGGCATTGGATCCCCTGATTGACATAGACAACCCAACAACGAAGTCCATGGTGATATTCTCCCATTTCCACTCGGGGATAGGGAGCAGCTTAAGCATTCCTACTGGCCTCTGATTCTCTGCTTTCACTTGCTGACAAGTGAGGCATTCAGACACAAATCGGCAGATGTCCTGCTTCATACCTGGCCATCAATATAGAATCTGAAAATCCTTGTATATCTTAGTACCCCCTGGATGGATGGAATACGGAAATGTATGTGCCACTGTCAGAATATCCTCTCTTATCCAATCAACACTAGGCACCCACATCCTTCCTCTGTACTTCACAATACCATCAGACACAATGTACAGTACACTGCCCTTGGCTTCATCCTTCAGTCTCCATTTCTGTAACTGCTCGTTTGAAGACTGACCTCTACGGATCCGGTCTATCAAGGAAGACTGAACTATCAGATTAGACAGCTTAGGAGCTCTGCCCTTGGGATAAACCTCTAAACCAAACCTCTGAATCTCTGACTGAAGAGATCTCTGCACTGAGAGTTGTGCTACGACTGCAACCTTTCTGCTCAAGTCATCTGCCACAACATTAGCTTTTCCTGGACGGTAGCTAATTTCACAATCGTAGTCTTTCACTAACTCCAGCCACCGTCTTTGTCTCATATTCAGTTCCTTCTGCGTGAAGAAATACTTGATACTCTTGTTATCAGTAAATATCTGACATTTCTCGCCATACAAGTAATGTCTCCATATCTTCAACGCAAAGACAACAGCAGCTAACTCAAGATCAAGAATCGGGTAGTTTTTCTCATGCATCTTCAACTGTCTAGAGGCATAAGCTATAACCCGGCCATGCTGCATCAGAACTGCGCCCAAACCGAGATTAGAAGCATCGGTGTATTGCACAAAATTGTCTTACCCTGTTGGCATGGCTAACACTGGCGCTGTGATAAGAGCTTGTTTCAAAGTATCAAAGCTCTTCTGACATTAATCACTCCATACAAATTTAGCACTCTTTTCAGTCAATGAGGTGAGTTGCACTGCTATCGAAGAAAATCCTTGAATGAATTTCCTGTAGTAGCCTTCTAAGCCTAGAAAACTGCGGATCCCTGACGCATTCTTCGACTCAACCCATTCCTTAACTGCTGCCACCTTAGCTGGATCCACCTTGACACCACTGCTAGATATTATATGACCCAAAAACACTACCTTCTCCAACAATAATTCACACTTACTGAATTTTTCAAACAACTTGCGACTCTGCAAGACCTGCAGAACTGTACCCAATTCTTGACCGTGCTCCTCATGGCTCTTCGAGTAGATGAGAATGTCGTCAATGAACACTATGACAAACTGATCTAGGTAGGGATGAAATACTCGATTCATGAGGTCCATAATTATCATTAGAGCATTTTTCAGTCCAAAAGGCATTACTAAGAACTCGTAGTGGTCATACTTGGTTCTGAAGGCTATCTTATGAACATCTCTATCATTTATGTTGGATCCAATAATTGTCCATGCTTGGTAAAGCGATCGAATCGTGGTGCTTGAGCTGTTGTGCGGTTTAAAAGATTTGAGTTGCACCATTACTACTATCTATAGCTTTTGGTAAAGTGGCAAGCACTCGGTCCTACAATTGGTATCAGAGCCAAGGTCACGGGTTCGATTCTCATTGATTGCAAAGAGTGCAATTATTGGGAGGGAGATTGTTGGATACAATAATTGTCCCTGCTTGGTAGAGCGATCGTGGTACTTAAGCTGCTGTGCGGTTTTAAAGATTTGAGTTGCACCATTACTACTAGCTATAGCTTTTGGTAGAGAGGCAAGCGCTCGGTCCTACACTTTACCTTCAGCTGATGATACCCTGATCGTAGATCTATCTTGGAGAACACTGTAGCTCCCTGCAACTGATCGAACAAGTCATCGATCCTTGGAAGTGGGTATTTATTCTTGATCATTACCTTGTTTAGTTTTCGATAATCGATACACAACCTCATGCTCCCATCTTTCTTCTTCACAAAGAACATTGGTGCGCCCCATGGTGAGAAACTAGGGCTGATGAATTCTTTGTCTAGGAGCTCCTGAATCTGCTGCTTGAACTTTAACATCCCAGCTGGAGCTAAACGGTATGGTGCCTTTGAGATTGGCACAGTGCCTGGTACAAGTTCGATGGCAAACTCCACCTCTCTGTAACTAATGGTACATCAGATATCGACGGAGTGGGTGTGTCAGGAGCTGAAACAATGCTGGAAAAGAAAGCCTGACAACCCTTATGATTAAGTCTTCGTGCCTGCATGCAAGAGATCTTGAGAGGGAAACTCCTCCATCTATCTGGCTCAAAGAGAAACTGCTCCACGCCCAACGGTCTTACCAACACTGACCTTTTCTGAAAGTCAATAAGAACAATGCTCTTCATCAGCCAGTCCATTCCCAAGATGATATTGAATTCTGGCATCGGCAACACAATCAGATCAGCATACACTAGGTGACCTTGCAGTTCAAGATCGATGTCTCTGACCATGCTATTAGCTGATAATTCTTCCCCTGATGAGACTGTCACTGAATAGTTAACGTCGAGTCCAATATACTTGACGTCCAAATGATTAGCGAACGTCTCCGAAATAAAAGAGTAAGTGGCCCATGAATCTATCGAGGCCTTCGTGGCTACCTTCTTTATGAAAATATTTCCTGAGAGACATTATCACAACACACACAAACTTATATCCAAAAATTATAATCTTAACCTCAAGCATAGTAGAAAAATCTCTACACAAGTCACCAAAAATACTAACTAGCACACTAATAATACCAAATTTTTTTCGAAACATGCACATAAAAAATAATACGGTGCTGAATTAATTAAGTTACAAGTCAACAGGGCCGTATCTGGGTTTGTCTCCTCTGCCTGCATGGCAAACACTCTATCCTGAGTCGGCTGACTCCACTGTGGGCAGTCTCTCAGCATATGATCACTGGCTCCACATTTGAAGCACTTTCCTGATCCCCATAAACATCGTCCCAGATGCTGGCGGTTGCACTTCGGGCACACCAGGTGCTCTCCCGGCCGCTGAGGAGCCTTCTGCAGAGGAATAGGACCCTTGCCTTTCGGCGATCCCTGGAATGGTCTCATCCCTTGCTATCTTTGGAAATGCCTCTTAAACTGAGGTCACGGTTGCTGCTGCTGCTGGGGTGCCTGATAGGGCCTTTTGCCCTGCCTATCACCCTCGATGTCCCTTTGGTCCTGCTCTGCCGTCAAGGCTCTAGATACGGCAACAACATAGGTAGTAGGACCACCAACACTCACGTCACGGCGCAAGATCGGCCTCAAACCATCCATAAAATGCCTCAACTTCTCTCGAGCATCGTAAGCAATTAGGGGCATGAAGTGACACCCCCTCTCAAACTTCCTCACGAAAATCAGATACGATGTTGTCTCCCTGACGCAGCGTCATAAACTTCCTAGTCAGTCTGGATCGTACCTCATCAGTGAAGTACTTGGAGTAAAAGACCTCCTTAAATCCATCCCATGACAGATTCTACAGATTCACTGACACAGACGCTCTCTCCCAGCATAGTCTGACGTCTCCTGTCAGTAGAAATGTGGCGCACCTAACCCTGTCTGCATCCTGCAGCTCCATAAATGCAAAGATTACCTCGATGGACTTAATCCATCTTTCAGCTATCATCGGGTCCGTAGTCCCTGAGAACTCCTTTGGGTCCATCCTCCTGAACCTCTCATAAACAGCTTCTGGTCTGGGCTTCGCCCATGTATCCACTGCAGCATTGTTCCCTGCAAACTGTGCAAAGAACAAGGTCATCCCTGCAAGCATCTGAGCCTGCATGCCTGGGGGTGGACGAGGAGGAGTGACCCTCACCCCATCCTGAGCTTCTCTGTCCTCTTCACCTACTCCACGTGCAACCATACGTCTAGGAGGCATACTGTTCCAAAATTTCCCCAATACGTAAACCCAATATGCATGAACATCATATCAACATCATAAGATGCATGTAATTTGAACTTAAAATATGTACTTGATGAAATAATGACTTGATGCTTACTACATGAAATAATTTAAAACCTTAAAACTTACAGACTTGAGGTATGACTTGGTGAGCTTCTCGCAACTAGCAGAAGGCATAACCATTTACAAGAACACCGCTCTAATACCAAATGTAACGTACCCTACTTTTAAACTATTTTAAAATTTGCAGAAAAAATTAAAAAAATTCTTAAATAAGTAGTAATCATTCAAATTGCAATAAAAATCATCTGTTCGGCTAAAATATTTGCAATAAAACAACCACAAACAATGTTTGCAAAAGCACTTGTTTGAACATCGTAAAAAATTTCATAAGGGAATCAGAGTATTAAAATGTCATGCATAGAATCTTAAAACATGGACGGTCCTCGGGTTTAGCCTCATGTACAGTTCCAGTCGGCTCATTGGTCCTCATCCCTCGTCTCCTCAAAGTCTTCCTCGCCTGCATCGATCAAGTCTAGTGAGTCTAGAGACTCAACACGTATAAACTAGATATAACAAGTAATACGTAATAAAACCACATGCATTTTTAAAGTAGAGCGTACATACTTGAACATGCATAACATCATCATTTTGCGTAGAGATATGTTTCAAAGCAAGTGACCCATACATAAAGGTGCTTGATCAGACCAAACCACTGTACTGGGCTGGCAGGGAAGATCCATTACCACATACATGAGATCCCCGGCTATGATTTACCGTGTGGATTGTTCCCTGGTCATGCTTTACCGCTTCCCAATCCTGATCTAAACCCGATCATGCTTTACCGGGGTGGAGAGATCCTCGGCCACGTTCACCGACTTCCAAACCCGATCATAATTGGTCACAAGACATTTAGCATACCTCAAAAATAAAATATTTTCTCATCTTGCATGTCGAGCATACTTACATGGCGTTGAGGGATTCGTTGGATCTCGTTTGGGGCCACTGCTGCACATACTAATAAGATTTCAAGCACTTAGACGTATTAATCATGCTCACACCCAAAAATGACAAATTTTTTATGACGTTCTAAATCTCTCGGAACTCAACCTCGTTTAATCATCGTACTAAACAATGACATGAAACCCAAAACAAATCCCAATATTTTCCCAAACATGGAGGACACGGACCCTGCGTACACATCCGAGTCTGGGTCCGTGTAGCCTCTGCAAACTTAACCTGTGGAAATAACACAGGCACGGATCCCGTGTCAGGGTCCGGCTCCGGGTCTATGTAGATTCTGGAATTTCACACTCTGAAAGAAACAAGGTCACAGACCCCGTGTCAGGGTCAGGCTACGGGTCCGTGCAGACTCTAAAAAATGGTACCCAACGGAAATCACTACACTTGTGGCTTGAACCTCCTAACTCGATCGTGCAGACCGTGAATCAAGACCTCGAGACCAATCCTAGGATGCTACGGCAATGTCTTAAACTCCCAGGACGACTCAAAAAATGATACAAATCATACAACGCAACTCTAACCGCGAACATGCTAATTTGACACCAAAATTCTTTCTACGACTTCTAATGCAACCAAGTGCCTAACGGCACGAAACGAAGCACCAAAAAAAAAAATATCTTCCCAACATCATACTCACAATACTTAAAGCAGCAGCGATCACCAAATGGCTCCCAACGAAGCCTGCAATAAATAATCTTCAAGAACACGTCAAGATCACATTTTCAGAAAATTACATTTGAGCAGTCCCACGGAAACGATCATAACTCACTCGTTGCTTGCCCAAAAATTACGAATTTACTGTCAAATCGAAGGTATCAAAAATTAATTCGTTTTATACGTTGAAATTTATTCCATAAAATAGGCCAAAAAGTCGCAGTATTTAAAATGATAGCAAATTTTGAGTTTTTAGATCCAAAAACGATTCAAAACCGATCCGATTAATTTTTGCTCACAACATTCATGAATATTTACACATAATAAACATAATAACATGTACTATAACGAGATCGATGCATAAACGAAAGAATATACATGCCTTGATCTTTTAAAATACTGAAACGACGATACTGAAGCGGGAAGGATGCGAGGGTTGATCCAGGACGAACGTGGAACGATTTTCTTGAAGAAAAGTGGACGAAAATTGCTGTAAAATTGGAGAGGGAGGGTCGGCTGCTCTTGGTTCTTAGAATCATAGGTTTTGCTCTCAAAAATTAAAATGGAAGTGAAGGAAAAATGCGTGTGTGTGTCGTGTAGGTGAGTGTTTGTTAAAGTGTGTGTGTGCATTTGTTTTAAGGTAATTAGGGGGAAAGATTTCTTAATTAGGAATTAAAAATGCTAATTAAAATACTAATTTAATTAACAAGTTAATTATAATTCTAATCCCTACTAATCTTTAACGAAATCCCCTAATTTAAAATAAAATGCACAAGTGACAAATCTTTAAAATTTTAAAGTCTTAAAATCACCTTATATTTAAATTAGGCTTTAAAAATGATAAAACTAAATAAATAATTTAAAATGCCCCAATCCTACTTAAAATAAACTACCACATTTTAAAATTGCCAAAATCTCGTAGGTCTCTTTTCCTCGATCCTGCGTCGAATAATCTCCCGAAACAGGAAACTCATGAAAACAATTTAACGTGCATCACATAGACATAAATAATTTAAAATAATGCAATTTCACAAATTATGCATCACTAATTTCAATTTAAACTTAAATAGATAATTTAACAATTTAAATAAATGCATGGAATTTACGTGTACTGAATTTGGGCTCTACACACTCAGCCCCATGCACGTAGCACGGGTCGCACGCTCGTTAAATCTCCCAAACACACAACCCGAACCAACCCTCACCCGACCCCCTCTTCCACTCGAGACCAACTGAGATGAGGCCTTCCCTGGACCTTGGTTGGACCCTCATGGATCGCACCCTTGGTCTGGTATAGCACCCTTTCAGCCGAGTCTACCCCTTCTTGCAACAAAACTCCTCAAAACCCTAGCCGCCTAGGACACCAACTCTCGGCCTTCACCATATACATGCACTCCATTGATTCCAGCCTAGTGACAGCATTACTCTCGACCATAAAACCTTCCGCAAGACCACTCGATAGCCCCCTTGCAACAACATTCAAGAAAACGTGAGCAACCAACAATAAGATGCAATATTATTCATGTAAACCTTCAACGAGATGCACACAAGCATAGATCGAGAATTTTACACGTTTTCACCAAAACTTTTCACATAATAACAGCGTGTATGATGCACAAAGAAAGAAACATGTGTGCCTTGATGAATTATGCTCGAAAACTTGAAGGAATGCGCGTCGGGGAAGCACCGGAGAAGCGGGGAGGTAGCTTGCTTGAAAGAAAATGGAGGAAAGAACCAAGGGGCTGGTGGCTGCTGCACTTTCACGAGAGAGGTTGCTGGTGTAGAGGGGAGGGGGCGGCCACTTGAATAAAAAAAGGTTTAGGGTTGATTAGGGTGTAATTTAAAATACTTAATTATGCACTAATGGGCCCTAAAAATTTTATAATGGTTTTGAGCCCGATTAGCATAAAAACAAACCTATCAAGCCCAAAAAAAATCTCGAAAAATTTTTCGTTTTGGCATGTTTTTGGAAATATTGGCCGAGCCGTCAAAAAGTCCTCCGAATCGTAGAAATTTGCGTACTGATTAAAAATATGTTATGGCGGGTAAAAATACCCAACAAAACCCATTTCTTGAAAAATACACTTAAAATATCTTATATTAATTAATAAAATAAACATGTAATAAAAATAATTTTCCTGATAATTCATCGGTCTTCGTTCATCGATCGAGCGTAAAATGCATCTAGAAACCCTAATGCGTAAAATTTTAAAATAATCGTCAAATAAATCATATTCATGCAATAATTATGCATTAAATGCATAAAAATAAATAAACACATAATTTAAATAAAATCCTATATATTGCATGCATTCATGTTACGTAAATTAAATTTCATTGACCTTACATACGGGGATGGATTTCTTTGCAAACTAGGGAGGACTTTTGAAGGTGAGAGCTGCTGGAAATTTTGAATAATCTGTTGGAGAAATGAGGGAGGGGCGGCCGAATAGTGGTGTTTAAATCATGATATAAGATGCTAATGAGCCTGTAATTAAAAAAAATGGGATTAAAAGGATTTTGAGTCTATTAAACAATAAAATAACCCATTAATCCCAATAACACTCCCAAAAAATATATCGTTTAGGTATGTTTTTGAAAATATTGTCTGAACCCGCAAAAAGTCCCCCGAATTGCTAAAATTTACGTACCAGTTTAAAATATAACCCGACGAGTAAAAATATACCACCAAGGCCCAACTTCAAAAATCTCACTTAATTACATCATATATTAAATAATTAAAAATAATTATTTAATAAAAATATAATTCCTTAATTATCTCCGGTCTCCGTTTCTCGTTCGAGCGCGAAAAATATACTGAAAGTCTTAATGCATGAAACTTTAATAAATAAATAAATAAACCACATATCCATGCAATAATCGCATTTAATATTTTAAAATAATTTAACATATATTTTAGTAAAAATCCTAGATTCCATGCAGTTAAGTTACGTAGTTCGAATTTTTTTAGACCTCACAGAAAATCTCTTAAGTTCGCATGCTTTTCGGGTAGACGCTAATTTGAGTGTCGGAGGATTTATGTCGGATACCATTTCGACTCCTCCAACACTTTATTTGTGATGCAAGTGACGATCCACTACATTTATTTTTTGGGCACGTATGAACGAAAATTAAGGTACTCCAGTATCCAGCGTTCGCCTAAATCTTCCTCATTCAAGCAGCATTTTTTTTACTATATATATATATATGAATAGTGTGCATATATTCATTCATAAATAAGAAACATAGATAGAATAAGGGAGACCGACGGACGCATGCCTTCTTTGATTTTATTAATTTTTATACTTTTATCGTATTGTGTGCCTATATTATAGTTTATTTTTCTTCTAAGTCTTTAAACATTAATTTAGTTTGTCCATTAACAATACAAAAAACTATATTATAGTTTATTTTTCTTCTAAGTCTTTAAATTGTTACAACTGTGATTGTAAGATGATTTAGACTATAGATAGAGTTTCAATCATCTAATTGTTAGAATTTGGTTTTAATGCAGCAAATTTTTATTTTTGACATAATCAAGCGCCAGACATTGCTAATTTTCCTACTGAAAATCGAGAATTTCGGCAAGAATCTCGTTAAATGTGGAAAACAGACCAAATTATTGATAACAAAAAGCTATATACGCCAGCTTTATCACAAGATCAATTTTAAAATCTTAATCTCCAGAAATACATGCGCTTTTTTTAAAAAAAAAAAAATGTGACACGAACTTGTTACCACTACTTTTCGATGTTCATTAGTAAACTTCTAAGCTAACACAGTAGCATGCATACCGTGCTAGAAAGGTAAAAAGGTAAAATTCACTGACAAACTAATGCGATATATTTATTCAAAAAAGTATTAGTATGGAGAATCGAATCCCTGAACATTTATCAGCGCTCACTACTATATCAACTCAGATATCCTCAAAAAAACAATATAGTATTTTTTTGTTTTCAGTCAACGTGAAGGACTAGAATCTGCCCACTAGTTGATTGAATTTACTAGTTCAATTTTGGTGTAACTGAAAGTGGCAAGAAACAATCGTGTCTTCTCCATTCAGATATAAAAGCAATTCAATTCTTATACATACTTTCTATAATATATATATATATATATATATATATACACAGTTTTTTCAAAACAAACCGAATTCATGTCCCACATTACTAAATGGATCTACCATCATCTAAGTCCATTGGATATGCTCTATCTTAGCTGGGGGTGTAAGCAGAGTCAGCTCACCATCCCCATGATCGAACCAGATCGACCAAGAGCTATGGTTGTTCTCGACTCAAGCTCGCTGATCTTTACTTCATTGAATCACGCGCTCGTGAACAAGTTTAATTTATCGAATAATTTAATAATTTAATTATACTATATTTTTTTTGCACGTGATACATGCTTATTAAGTTGAAATATTTATTTAAAAATGATAATTTTTGTAATTTTAAAATTAATTATTTTTACATATTTTTTATTAGGCAACATGTGTTGGAGGATGAGGCCAACACCTATTAACATATGTGCTTGATAACATCATCGTCACAATCAATATCTTCAAAAAAAACATCATTGTTATCCTAATATAAAGAACATTCAAATTCTACGTGCTATGGCTATGAATGTGTATGATCACAAGTTTGACGAAACATCGAGTAGGTCTCTTGTGAGACGGTCTCACGAATCTTTATCTGTAAGACGGGTCAATCCTACTGATATTCACAATGAAAAAGTAATACTTTTAGCATAAAAAATGATACTTTTTCATGAATGATCCAAATAAGAGATCCGTCTCACAAAATACGACCCGTGAGACCGTCTCACACAAGTTTTTGTCCGAAATATGTTAGCAACAAGTTTTGACAGTGGAGACAAATTGATGTTCTTCCTTAGCAATATTTAAGTTGACTTAATTTGACAAAACCATTGAAGCTAAATAAAATATAAAAAAATTTGAGTCAATGTAAGAATGATTGCTAATTAGCACTAACAAGTTAAAGACGGGCAATATTCACTACTCATGCCATGAATAGAATGGTATATTCCTCGAATAAACTTGTCCACTACTGGCACACCAAAAGAGAAAGTGCAACTAAATATTTCCCAGATTCTTAACCTTTTGTACATTGGTAAAAAATACTGTCATAATGAAAATCTTTTCCTCCACTTTTTTTTTTTATAATATTTTATGCTACACAAATGTATGTTGGCATATTTTGCCATTATTCTTCGTTTTTTAGCAGGTGTATGTATTTGTGTAACATGAAATGGTGCACAAAATAGAGCAGATGATCATATTCCGATCTCGATATAGGAGTGACGACCGCGATTACTTGTTTTCGGGTTTGCCCTACCCATAAGAACGTGAATAACCTCTTGCATTTTGAGTTGGCCCTTTGTTCTTTTTGGAAATTTGAAGCCATGCATTGTAGTGAGTGCTCACGAGTATTATTCACAATTTGTTTGAGTGGTCAATTTCGGGAAACTATATATGTTGTATATAAATAATAAACAAATAATATAAAAAAATAAGAAACTAGCATTCAATCTTGACAACTCCTTTTATTAATTAGACAGTACAAACTCCATCGTCACCCTACTATGTTTTTTTTCCAAAATACCATAAACTGATTCTACAAATTTTCATATCTAAAAATCCCCTATTATAAATAAGATACCCGGCCCGATATATATTACACAAATATTTTTGACATAAAAAAAATATTTTTAACTCAAATCATCATATATTATCCAATATTTATCCATAAAATAACTGACCAAATGATATTTTTATAGTGAAAAATATTTATATTAGATATAAAAAGTAATATTTTTCATAGGTCAGATACTTTTAACTCAAATTACCATATATTACATAATATCCTAATAACATGTGTAACTAACAAAAATTGAAATATTTGTAATGAAATATAATAATTTTAACATATATTTTCATGGGTCGGGTCGGGTCGGGTCAGAATCGGGATACATATCATAAATTTGACCCATGAGACGGCCGAGGATTTTTTATGTAGACATTCCGTAATTTTTTTCCGAATCTCAAATATTTGTATTAAGTCAGTTGTATTTACATATCAAAATTGATTGATTATATATATTATAAATAAATAAAAAAAATTATAATTTTTAACCAATAATTAAACGACACTTAACATTCAACAATAGAAGAAAATGGTTTGAATTGGAAAAGGAGAAAGTTGAAAGGATGTATTTAGTCCATCAATAGTGGGTATTTAGTTCAGATTTCAGACATCCAAATTGTTTTCATTCAAAAGCCATCCACCACCCGCCGCGTATAAAGGAATCTACTGCTATTTCCATATCGTTTTCAGATTTATTTATTTATTTTTTTAATGTTGAAATTTTGTTAAGTCGTTTTCTGTCATATAAACTCGATCCTACCGCAAAATTATCGGTTTAAAAAAACTATTGTTTGAGGCCAATGCCATTTTCCTCCTCCTTATTTTGTTCGCCCCAGAAAATTATCCTGAATTATGAAATTTATATGCTTTTTGGGGAAAATTTTGAAAAATAACATCGATCAAACTGTCTGTTTGTTTGTTTGTTTTTTTTTTTTTTTTTTGGAAAAAAATAATGCACCTTACTATCCCAACATTAGTTTACCTTCGAAAACTAACAGAGTATCTCGTAGATATTTGCTTAAAAATCTCATAACCAATGACATAAATCAGAGTACTTTTAAACATTTCATAAAGCTTATAACTTAGCGGTCCTCGGGTTTAGCCTCCCGCTCAGTCCAAGCCAGCTCCTTGGTCCCCATCTCTAGTCTCCTCAAATGCATCATCACCTGCATCGATCAAGTCTAGTGACTCTAAAGACTCAACACGTATAAACTGGGAGTAACGAGTACTACGTAATAAAATCACATGCAACATCAAAGTAGACGTACATAATTGAACTTGAACGTGCATTTAGAAACTTGAACTTACATATATACATAGACGTGCCATAACATGAAACTTTTCTTAAACGTGCTTGCATACTTGTACATACATGAACATACATAAACTTCATCATTTTGCGTAGAGGCATGTTTCAAAGCAAGTGACCCATACTTAATACGCCTGATCAGATTAAACCACAGTACTGGGCTGACAGGAAAAAATCCACTGCCACATACATGAGATCCTCGTTCATGCTTTAACGGGTGGATCGGTCCCCGTTCTTGCTTTAACGCTTTCCTATCCTGATCTAAACTCGTTCATGCTTTAACGGGATGGATTGGTCCCTGGTCATGCTTTACCGCTTTCCAATCACATACATAATTGGTCACAAGACATTTAGCATACCTCAAAAACTTGAAATATTTTTTTTGCACGTCAAACGTACTTACTTGGCGTTGAGAGATTCGTTGGATCTCGCTTGGGGCCGCTGCTGCACAAACTAACATGAATTCCACCACTTAACTTGCATAACTTAGACGTAGGTACTCGTGCTCACCTCCGAAGTACAAAATAGCTTATGACATTCTAGATCACTCGGGACTTGACCTCGTTAAATCATCGTACTAACCCATGCCATCGAACCCCGAACAACCTCTAAAATGATGTGCGAACATTTCCCAAAAATAAAAGACATGAACTCATTATTGAACTTGAAAAGAAGAAAGAACCAAACATCTTTACAGATGGGGCCGCGCTCGGGCGGTAATACTTCAACGCTCGGAGCGCCAGGGTGCACGCTCTGGCGGTAACAAATTACCGCTCGAGCGCCGAGGTTACTTGAAAGAACACTCGGACAGAAAGAGTGGCGCTCGGGCGGTAAAAATTTACCGCTCGGGCGCCGAGCAAACTGGATTCCGCGACTCAGAAACTTACACTCTCCAATTTCGATTACACAGACAGTGAACAACGCCTCGAGACTCATCCTAGGACGCTATGGCACTGACTCGAATCCACAAAACGTCCCACGGTGCACACCAAATAAGCAACAAATCCGTAAACTCAATTTTTGACACCAATTGATTCCTACGATTTCTAATGCAACCAATGACTATCGACACGAAACGAAGCATCAAAACTCATCCCAAACTCCTACTCCATATACCTAAACACAGTAGCGATCACCCGACGGTTCCCAAAAAAGCCTGCAACAAATAAACTTCAAGAACACATCAATAACATATTTTCAGAAAAACTGTAGTTTGAGCAGTCCCACGAAAATCACCATAACTCACTCAATTTTTATCCAAATACTTTGAACTTTATATCAAATCGAAGGTATCAAAAAGTTCTACAATTTTCATGTTGAACATTTTCTCAAAATCGCGACCGCAAAATCGCAGTTTTTAAAAGAAAAACAAAAACGAGATTTTCAGATCCAGAAACGTTCAAAATGCGATCTAAACAATTTCCGCTCAAACTTTACGCATCACACATGTATTTTTACGCATAAAAACAACGCAACACATACTATGACATGATCGACGCAGGAAAAATAGATTATACGTGCCTTATGATGTTAAAGTTTATCGAACCGACGATACCGAAGCGGAGATGGCGCGAGGATTGATTCGGGACGATGGTGGCTCGATTTTCTTTGAAGAAAATAAACGAAAATTTGCTAGAAATTGGAGAGGGAGGGGGCGGCTGCTATGAACTCAAGGAACCCGAGGTTTTCTTTTAAAATGATCAAATGGTAACAAGAGAAATGTGTGTGTGTGTTATATGTGTAATGGTGTGTGTAAAAGTGTGTGTGTGTGCATGTGTTTAAGTGATAATTAGGGAGGGTAATAATTTTGCTTAATTATTAATTAACAACTAATTTAAAATACCAACTCTCCCTTAACTATAACAAAAATCTCTAATTAGCAAAATAAAATACACAATGCTAACTTTAAAGTTTTAAAATTCTAAAATCACTAAATAAATAAATTAGACTTTTAAAAATGCTAAAAACTTAATAATTCTTTCAAAATGCCCCATTCTCAATTAAAAATAAAATACCACATTTAAAAATTGCTGAAATCGTCACCGGTCTCTTTTCCTCGATCCCGCATCGAATAATCGCCTGAAACATGAAACTCGAAAAACGTATAACGTGCATCATATAAACATAATTAATTTAAAATAATGCAACTTTCACAAATTAAGCATCACTAAACTCATTTTAAATTAAATAGATGAATTAACAATTAAATAAATGCATGAGTTATACGTGTACTGATTTGGGCTCTACAGTTCCCCCCTCCCCCCACTTATATAAATTTTGTCCTCGAAATTAAATCTTACCAAACAGTTCTGGGTAGCGATTCCTCATATCTGCTTCGGTCTCCCAAGTGGCGTCCTCCACAGCTTGATTCAGCCACCGGACTTGCTCACCTTGTTTCGAAGTCTGCGCTCCTGTCTGTCTAGGATTTGGACATGTCTCTCCTCATATGCCAGATCTGAAGCAAGCTGCAACGGCTCATAGCTCAGAACATGCGAAGGATTAGCTAGGTACTTCCTCAGCACAAAGACGTGGAACACATTGTGTACTCCGGCCAGATTCGGCGGAAGGGCAACACGATAAGCTAGTGTCCCAACTCTGTCAAGAATCTCGAACGGTCCAATAAACCTCGGACTCAGCTTGCCTCTTTTCCCAAATCTCATAACACCCTTCATAGGTGCTATCTTCACAAAAACGTGATCATCTACGGATAACTTGAGATCTCTCCTCCTCTTATCAGCATAACTCTTTTGGCGACTCTGGGTGGTCTTCATTTTGTCTCGTACCTTGACCACCACATTTGCAGTCTGCTGAACTATCTCAGCACCAAGTTCTGCTCTTTCACCGACTTCATCCCAATGAATCGACGATCTGCACTTCCTTTCATACAATGCCTCATAGGGAGTCATACCAATAGATTCTTGGAAACTGTTGTTGTAGGTAAACTCCACTAGAGGTAGCTTCGATTCCCAAGTCCTCTGGAAATCGATCATACAGGCTCGCAATAGATCCTCCAAAATTTGAATCACTCGCTCAGACTGGCCATCTGTCTGCGGGTGAGAAGTTGTACTGACTGCATGCAAACTCTTCCAAAAGGACGATGTAAACCTCGGGTCTTTGTTGGACACAATAGAAACTGGGATCTCGTGCAATCAAACGATCTCTCTGATATAAAGCTCCGCATACTGCGTTATGGAGAAAGTCGTCTTCACTGGCAAGAAGTGCGCTGACTTAGTGAGTCGATCCACTATGACCCAAATGGCATTAAAACCTCTTACTGACTTTGGCAAACTAACAACGAAGTCCATGATCATATTCTCCCATTTCCACTCGGGGATAGGGAGTGGCTTAAGCATTCCTGCTGGCCTCTGATGCTCTGCCTTCACTTGCTGGCAAGTGAGGCATTCAAACACAAATCTGCGGATGTCTCGCTTCATCCCTGGCCACCAATACAAAACCTGCAGGTCCTTGTACAACTTGGAACCTCCTGGGTGGATTGAATACGGAGATGCATGTGTCCTCTGTCAGAATATCCTCTCTGATCGAATCAAAGCTAGGCACCCACATTCTACCTCTGTATCTCACAATACCATCAGACACTGTGTAGACTACACTGCCTTGGCTTCATCCTTCAGCCTCCATTTCTGTAACTGCTCATCTGAAGACTGACCTGCACGGATACGGTCTAGTAAGGAAGACTGGACTGTCAGATTAGACAGCTTAGGAGCCCTGCCCTTAGGATAAACCTCTAACTCAAATCTCTGAATCTCTGACTAAAAAGATCTGATATGAATCTAGCCAGCCACTATGTGTTCCAAAAACAGATCCCGAGAGTACGCTTGAAGATGTTGAATGGTTGCCCTTCATTCAACCAATGAAAGCTTGGAAAAAAGGATCAAAGGGTTCGGTTTGCATCACAATCAAGTAGGAGGATGAATTGGAAGCTTGCGACTTAGCGCGTTGGAGGCCAAAGGAACAATTTTCAGGCATCTTTGTGAACAGCCGAGCCTATACGGACCCGTACATGGAGGTGGACACGGGGTCCGTGCCCCTTGTTTCCAGTTGAAGTGAATTCCCGAGAGTACACGGACCCGTACACGGAGGGCTACACGGGGTCCGTGTCTGAGACGGCTGAGCGAGAATATTTTCCTTTCTAGAGTTTTAATTATTTTGGAGACTAGATTTTTGATATCTTTTGTTTTATTAAAACATGTTGGACGAAATTTGGGGCGAATTCAGATTATCATTGATATTTTATCAAAGTTTAGAGTTTTTCTCTCAAGCTATTCAAAGCTTTTGCTTTGTGTTCATTCAAAAATCAAACTTATCAAGATTCGTTCTTGTGGCGTTTGTCGATTGATACCATACGGTGTATAACACAAAATCTCTTGCCCTGAAATAAGAGCTTGCTTCAAAGTATCGAAGCTCTTCTGGCACTCACCACTCCACACAAACTTAGCATTCTTCTTTGTCAATGAGGTGAGTGACACTGCTATCGACGAAAATTCCTGAATAAATTTTCTGTAGTAGCCTGCTAAGCCTAGGAAAACTGCAAATCTCGGACGCATTCTTCGGCTCAACCCATTCCTAGGACTGCTGCTACCTTAGCTGGATCCACCTCAATACCACTGCTAGATATTATATGGCCCAAAAACGCTACCTTCTCCAACAAAAATTCACACTTACTGAATTTCACGAATAACTTACGACTCTGCAAAATCTCCAAAACTGTACTCAAGTGCTGACTCTGCTCTTCATGGCTCTTGGAATATATAAGGATGTCGTCAATGAACACTATGACGAACTGATCTAGGTAGGGCTGAAATACTCGATTCATGAGGTCCATGAAAATAACTCGAGCATTCGTCAGTCCAAATGGCATCACTAAGAACTCGTAATGCCCATATCTGGTTCTGAAGGCTGTCTTATGAACATCTGCATCTTTCACCTTCAGCTGGTGATACCCCGATCGAAGATCTATCTTAGAGAACACTGTGGCTCCCTGCAACTGATTGAACAAGTCCTCGATCCTTGGAAGTGGGTATTTATTCTTGATCGTTACCTTGTTCAGCTCTCGGTAATCGATACACAACCTCATGCTCACATCCTTCTTCTTTACGAATAGTACTGGTGCGCCCCATGGTGAGAAGCTAGGGCGGATGAATTCCTTGTCAAGGAGCTTCTGAATCTGCTGTTTGAGTTCTAACATCTAAGCTGGAGCTAAACGGTACGGTGCCTTGGAGATTGGCATTGTGCCTGGCATATGATCGATTGCCAACTCCACCTTTCTCTCTGGTGGAAGACATGTGACGTCATCAGGAAATACGTCTGGGAAGTCTCTAACTACTGGTATATTTTATAATGACATAGTGGGGATGTCAGGTGCGGAAAGAATACTGGCCAAGAAAGCCTGGCAGCCCTTGGAAATAAGCCTCTGTGCCTGCATGCAAGAGATCATGCGAGGGAAACTTCTCCATCTGGCTGGTTCAAATAGAAACTGCTACATGCCCATCGGACTGACCAATACTGATCTCTTCTGAAAATCAATCAGGACTCTATTCCTTGTCAGCCAGTCCATTTCCAAAATGATATCAAATTCTGGCATCGACAACACTATCAGATCGACATATACTAGGTGACCCTGCAGTTGAAGATCAATGTCTCTGACCACACTAGTAGCTGACAACTCTTCCCCTGATGGGACTGTTACTGAATAATTCATGTCGAGTCCAATAGACTTGACGTCTAGATGACTAGCGAACGATTCTGAGATAAAGGAGTGAGTGGCTCCTGAGTCTATCAAGGCCTTCGTGGATACTCTCTTTATGAAAATATTTCCTGAGATACGTTACCACAACACCAAACTTATATCCCCAAAATTCTACATTAACCTCAAGCATCGCAGAAATTAATATCCCAAGTGACTAAAAAATATTGCTAGCACACTAATAATCCCAAATAAAATTTGAACATGCAAGTCAAAATAATGCTGAGCTTAGGTAGAAAAGTTTACCGGTCAGTAATGTCGTGTCTGGGTTCGCCTCCTGCGCATGCATGGCAAACACTCTGCCCTGGGATGGCTGCCTCGACTGTGGGCACTCCTTCAACATGTGGTCTGAAACGTCTGCCCTTTTTATTGCTTTAAAAGTACTAGAAATTTTTTTTTAAAAATATTTCGGCCAACTCACTTAATACATGAAAATATTTTTATAAAATATTTTGCCCTTTTTAAAATAAAACCTCAATCAACTAGTATTTAAAAATTCGAGTGAAATAGTCGTAAAGTAAAATCGTCTACTGTTTTACCAAACCTAAAAAGCAATAATTTGAAAGGTAAAGCCCATACTAAACCTCTCAAAATTCTCTCAAAAGCATAAATAAATAATCTTAAAAATCTTTAACTTAAATCATAAAGCATAATGCGGAAAATGTAGCGCTGTTCCTCGGGTTGTGTGCGCCTTCAGTCCAGTCAAATCACTCATCAAGTCCTCCCTCAATACCACCTGCATCCATCACACCTAGTGAGTCTAAAGACTCAACACACCATAATCTTTATAACGAGTAATACGTAATACAGTCAACATATAACGGTGAAAAATATGTGTACTTAAAATATCGTTTTCATGAAGATGCATAAACATAAACATTTTCGTAAACATTTTCATGATGCATAAAACTTTAAACATAAACATTTTCATGACATGCAAACATGAATTTCTTTTTCCTCAACATGACATGACATAAAACCTTAAACATAATCATGAACATTTCTTTTTTTTTCCTTTGTTGAATTCAGATCGTTAATTGTGACTTTCCTGATCATGCTCATGAGGGTCGATGGATCCATCTACATAAAACCACAGTACTGGGCGGCGGGGGACACCAGCAACACTCTCACCGGTCAAATGGGCCCTGGCCTATCATGATTCGAATAGAAATACGATCGTCGGGGCTCCCTCTGGGGCCTTTTCCCCTCACGATATTCCCATTCTTCCGTTACCACAAAACCGTTACCACATATCCGTTACCACATATCCGTTACCACATATTCGCAATGATGGAAACACGATCGTCGGGCTCCCACTGGGACCATAACCCTCACGACGTCGCCAACATTAACGAATTAGTCACAATTATTTCACATCCTTCAACATTTTTCATTCACATCACTTAGAAAAATCATGAATAATATTTACCTTTTCCATTTTTGAAACCAAGCATGCAACATGTATTTTAAATGTCTTCCTTTAATCATAAAAATCCTTTTAGACATTTAGAAATCATAAATTAATCATGAACATTTTATAAATATTAAAAAATAATCATAATATTATAAAAAAAGCATTTAGGGCACCCCCATGACGTTTACTAATTTTTTTAGGTGTAAAAAGACCGTTTTACCCCTGGACGAAAAATTCCCCGTTTTTGACATTTTCTTAATTCCATTGACTCTAATATGTCCCAAATAATTATTTAAGCCTACATGAATTTTTCCATATTTTTATTTAGCTTAAATCGAGTACTTTTAAATTAATCTTTAAATAAGACGTATTACTGCGTTTTAATTCCGAATTAAACCAAACCTTAATATAAAATTCCCAAATTAAAAACTTAGACTTCTAATAATTATTTAAGCTTAAACCAAATTTTCCATAATTTTATAAAGGATAAAATTAGGCGTTTCCCAATTCGTTTTTTTTTTTAAACTTAGACGTACTTCCCGATTTTGACTCGTATGAAGCCGAAACTTAACCAAACTTTACCCAATTTGAACCAAAGCTTAATAACACCTAAATAAAATATTTTCAAGCCAACACAAGCCAATTAAAGCCCTTGGACAGCCTATGATACCTACTGAAAATTTCTGCACAAACCCTAGCCCATATTTGGTTTGATCCTAAGCTAACCTCGACTCCAGCCCCTTAGCCACATGTCCAGACCTTAGTTGACCCTCCTAGGACCCTGACTAACCCCTAAGGAACCTGCTGGACCGAGCTTCCCATGCCCAGAAGCTGCAGCCTCGCAGCCGCGACTCCTTAGCCATGTGCGGCCCTCCGCCCTCTCGCGATCGTGTAGCCTTCACCCTTAGCATCGCACAGCCCCCTTCGAATCATCCTACAGTCCCTTTTTGTTCCCTTAACACACCCTCACAACAGCTAGAAACCTTGGCCCTCGTAGAGTCCTCGTCGAAGAGTCCTTGTACACAAGGACTCAATTTTCGAGCAACCCTTTCCTACCCCGTGTCTAGCCCTTGTGTCAACTTGTTTAGGACCTTAAACCCTCCCAAATTCATCCCTTCTCATAACCCTATGATGGCAGCCCCTTTATGCATCATTAACAGAAGTTTTAGAACATAAAAACATGAGTTTTTGACATGCTATGGCATAAAAACGAAAACAATTAAAAGGCCAATATATTTTCCATGCAAACATAATTAAAACATGTAATATGGTGTGATAGATGAGAAAAAGGAGATTTATGGCGTGCTTTTGCGTTTAAAACGCTCGAAATCCGAATACCGTAGCGGTGAAAGTCGGTGACGAACGGAGGACGATTTCTATTTTTTCTACCCTTTTCTCTTGTCAAAACCCCACCAAAAATCTACCTTGAGATGCACGGGATTCGGGTGATCATTATTGGAAGGAAGAACGAGGAAGAAAAACGAAGAACGAAGTAGAAAAAAATCGAAAACTTCCCTTGATTTGCAAAGAAGAAACGGCCGCTGTTCCTCAATTTTCAATTCACTTTCACGTAACTTAGTGTGTGTTTCGGTGTGTTTGTGTGTGTAGGTGTTTAGGTGTGTGCTTGTGTGGGTTTAGTTTTAATAAATAAAAAAAACAAAAAGGCTTTTTAACTTTTTAATTAATGGGCTTAATCAACACTAATTTATTTTAATTAATAAATTAGGCCCATTAAAATTAATAAAATCAATAGGCTTAAATTAAAAGATTTAAAATATATATTTCCAAAAATTCCATTATAAAATACATAAAATTCCTTGGTCCCACAAATTATTTTAAATTTGACCTTAAAAATTCCATAATTCTTAAATTATTTAAAATAATTATTTTCTTAACTAAAAATAAAATTTTATCTTTTAAATCTTTAACACCTTAATCGTCTCCGATCCTCCGTTCTGGCCAACTACCGATATTCGTCTGAAAATCATTTTAAATTATGAAATCAAATAAAATTACACAATTAATCATTTAGTCACTCAAAATAAATCATTCAAACATCAACTTTATTTTAAATAATTAAAAAAACAATTATTTAATAAGATTATTTTCTCTTATTCAGCCATCGGTCTCCTTTCCTCGATCGCAACTCGAATAAACTTTAAAAATATATTTTAATGCAACCATCTCGAAAAATATGTTTTAAACATGCAAATATGTACAAAATAATTAATTCATGAAATTAAAACATTTAATTAAAATACACAAGGAATTTAATAATTTATATGCATGTGGTTTGCGTGGACCTTAAAATTTTCGGGGCGTTACAATCACTTGCCCCGCATTTGAAACACTTGCCTGACCCGTACAAACACTGTCCCGGGTGCTGGCGGTTGCACTTTGGGCACACCGGATGCTCTCCCGGCCTCTGTGGCGCCTTCTTCTATGGCATAGGACCCTTGCCCTTTTGCGGTCCCTGATAAGGCTTCTTTCCTGGCTGCCCTTGGAATGACCTCTTAAACTAAGGTCGCTGCTGCTGCTGCTGCTGTGGAGCCTGATAGGGCCTCTTGCCCTGCCTGTCAGCCTCAATATCCCTCTGATCCTGCTTTGCCGCAGCCTGGTTCCCCGCAAACTGTGCGAAGAACTGCGTCTTTCCTGGAAGAATCTGTGCCTGCATATCTGGCGGTGGAGGAGGAGGAGCGTCTCTCCCCTTCTCTCGAGCCTCTCTATCCTCATCCCTTGCTTCTCGGTTAATTATACGTCTAGGAGGCATACTGTTCCAACAATTACCCAACACGTAAACCCCATAAGCATGAACATGATATCAATAGTATAAGATGCACGTAATATGAACTTAAAACATGGACATGCTGAAATCATGACTTAATGCTTAATTCATAACATAATTCAAAACTTTAAAACTTACAGACTTGAGGTGTGACTTCGTGAGCTTTTTGCAACTGGCAGTAGACATAATTATCCCTTTACAAGAACACCGCTTTGATACCAACTGTAATGTACCGAACTTATAAACTACTTGAAATTTGCGGAAAAAATAACATTTTTCTTAATAAAAGACGAACCATCAAAATTCGATAAAATAAACTGTTCATCCCAAAATATTGTTGGAACAATGATCCCAAAGTAAAATTTTTCAAAAATATTTGCTTAAAATCTCATAACCAATAACATAAATCAGATTATTTTTAAACATTTCATGAAGCTTAAAACTTGGCGGTCCTCGGGTTTAGCCTCCCGCTCAGTCCAAGCCAACTCCTTTGTCCCCACCTCTAGTCTCCTCAAATGCATCCTCACCTGCATCGATTAAGTCTAGTGAGTCTAAAGACTCAACACGTATAAACTGGGAGTAACGAGTACTACGTAATAAAATCACATGCAACTTCAAAATAGACGTACATACTTGAACTTGAACGTGCATATAAAAGCTTGAACTTACATACATACATAGCACGTGCCATAACATGAAACTTTTCTTAAACGTGCTTGCATACTTGTACATACATGAACATACATAAACTTCATCATTTTGCGTAGAGGCATGTTTCAAAGCAAGTGACTCATACTTAATACGCCTGATCAGACTAAACCACAGTACTAGGCTGACAGGGAAAAATCCACTGCCACATACATGAGATCCTCGTTCATACTTTAGCGGGTGGATTGGTCACCATTCATGCTTTAATGCTTTCCAATCCTAATCTAAACCCGTTCATGCTTTAACGGGGTGGATTGGTCCCTGGTCATGCTTTACCGCTTTCCAATCACATACATAATTGGTCACAAGACATTTAGCATACCTCAAAAACTTGAAATATTTTTTTTGCACGTCAAACGTACTTACTTGGCGTTGAGGGATTCGTTGGATCTCGCTTGGGGCCGCTGCTGCACAAACTAACATGAATTCCACCACTTAACTTGCATAATTTAGACGTAGGTACTCGTGCTCACCTCCGAAGTACAAAATAGCTTATGACATTCTAGATCACTCGTGACTTGACCTCGTTAAATCATCGTACTAACCCATGCCATCGAACCCCGAACAATCTCTAAAATGATGTGCGAATATTTAGAAAAAATAAAAGACATGAACTCATTATTGAACTTGAAAAGAAGAAAGAACCAAACATCTTAGGGTCCGCGCTCGGGCGGTAACAAATTACCCCTCGAGTGCCGAGGTTATTGGAAAGAACACTCGGATAGAAAGAGTGGCGCTCGAGCGGTAAATAGTTAACGCTCGGGCGCCGAGCAAACTGGACTCCGCGACTCAGAAACTTATACTCTCCAATTTTGATTACACAGACAGTGAACAACGCCTTGAGACTCATCCTAGGACGCTATGGCACTGACTCGACTCCACAAAACGTCCCAAACGACTGCACACACAAAACAAGCAAAAAATCCGTAAACTCAATTTTTGACAACAATTGATTCCTACGATTTCTAATGCAACCAACGACTATCGACACGAAACGAAGCATCAAAACTCATCCCAAACTCATACTCGATATACCTAAAAACGGCAGCGATCACCCGACGGTTCCCAAAAAAGCCTGCAACAAATAAACTTCAAGAACACATCAATAACATATTTTCAGAAACACGCAGTTTGAGCAGTCCCACTGAAAATCACCATAACTCACTCAATTTTTATCCATTTATATCAAATCGAAGGTATCAAAAAGTTCTACGATTTTCATGTTGAAAGTTTTCTAAAAACTGCAACCAAAAAATCGCAGTTTTTAAAAGAACAACAAAAACGAGATTTTCAGATCCAGAAACGTTCAAAATGCGATCTAAACAATTTCTGCTCAAACTTTACGCATCACACATGTATTTTTACGCATAAAAACAACACAACACATACTATGACATGATCGACGAAGGAAAAATAGATTATACGTGCCTTATGATGTTAAAGTTTACCGAACCAACGATACCGAAGCGGAGACGGCGCGAGGATTGATCCGGGACGATGGTGGCTCGATTTTCTCTGAATAAAATACATGAAAATTTGCTAGGAAATTTGAGAGGGAGGGGGCGGCTGCTATGAACTCAAGGAACCCTAGGTTTTCTTTTAAAATGATCAAATGGTAACAAGAGAAATGTGTGTGTGTGTGTGTGTTATACGTGTAATGGTGTGTGTAAAAGTGTGTGTGTGCGTGTGTTTAGGTGATAATTAGGGAGGGTAATAATTTTGCTTAATTATTAATTAGCAACTAATTTAAAATACCAACTCTCCCTTAACTATAACGAAAATATCTAATTAGCCAAATAAAATACACAATGCTAACTTTAAAGTTTTAAAATTCTAAAATCACTAAATAAATAAATTAGACTTTTAAAAATGCTAAAAACTTAATAATTCTTTCAAAATGCCCCATTCTCAATTAAAAATAAAATACCACATTTAAAAATTGCCGAAATCGTCACCGGTCTCTTTTCCTCAATCCCGCATCGAATAATCGTCTGAAACATGAAACTCGAAAAACATTTAACGTGCATCACATAAACATAATTAATTTAAAATAATGCAACTTTCATAAATTAAGCATCACTAAACTCATTTTAAATTAAATAGATGAATTAAAAATTAAATAAATACATGGGTTATACGTGTACTGAATTTGGGCTCTACAAAACGTGCAGTGCGGTTGTTGTGGTCTCAGCAGTGCAACGTTTTTCCAAGGTGATCGAGTATTGGCTTTTGTGAATGAGAGAGATGGAGGAAAAAATCGAGTCAAGATTATATTGATTAATGTGTGTTATCAACTATTGAAGTATATACATATAAGTATAGTCTCTCAACTATTCTTAAATCCTCATTCTACTAGGATTATGTGATTTCTCATCGTCAAAACTGCTACGTTGTATTTTAAACATTTTGCAGCACATTATATAATTAAATAATTTTTATTTAATTAATTGATTCTATATCCTTCAAGAATACTTTTTGAGCAATTTGACTACTAATCAACATCTGACTAGATTTTTTATGTTTACTTAAGCATTTTAGGATTGCGGATTTTTTATATTTCAAATCGACAATCAGATAGTGAAAATATGGGAGTCTTCAAAAATCGTTATAATAGAAAATGAAACTTTCGAAGGTCAAAATTTTATAATGCTCAATTTTGGCAACTTTCTGTTTTGAAACTCATTCACTAAATTAGGCAGTTGCAATCTCTTCACTTAATTAGCATTTAAGCCAACTTGCAAATATGGAAAAGCTAATAAACTCCTCCATAAGCAACATGTTTGATCTCCATCAAACTTAATCATCAAAATCAACTCCTTGAATTTGACCATCTCAATGGGGCACAAAATTCAATACTTGTGTGATCCAAAATGGTTCAGAGACACGGTTAGTCTTGAGTTTACAGCTTCATGTGATTCAGGACAATATTTGTCTTTATTAGAACTTACCCTAATTAGGCTTATTCTTTTCATCAACCCCTTGATCAAGAACGTCAGAACTCAAGTATGATTACACTTATCGGATCATGGTAAAAGCGTCTACTAGCATCATCTCATGATCTCTCAATTATCACTGATAGTGTAAAGATCATGGGCCATTAGGCTGAACCAACATGGGCCTCGGCCCATACCCATGTACCACTACTGGTCATGAGTCGTTAGGATAGTCCAGCATGAGCCGTAGCCCATGTCCATGCACCGTCACTCATAGAATATCCCACCACTGGAAAGTGATTTCTTTCGTCTTCCCCAACACTTGAACCCAAGATCTCCAGGCTTAAGTACCTGATTCTTAAAGGGTTGGTACCAGTTGGGATAGTGAAAAGTATTATACCAACTGAAACGTCTACGCTAAACTGCTACTGAAATTTTTTTAAAATAGAGGCCTTGGCCGAAATATGCTTACATACATATATATATACATATATATATAATATGTCCCACTCGTTTTACCAAACGATCCAAATATCAAATAAAATAACTGCATTTAAAAATCTAAAAAGTAAGACCAACGAAAAAGTTTACAGTTTAAAGTAAAACGACCACGTCATAATACTAAAGACATGTCAAACCTCAAACTATGAAAATCATAAGTGTTTTGAAATATTGTTTAACCATAACCCTCATAAAATTATAACATAATAAAAATGCGGAAGAAACGCAAGGTCCTCGGGCTATCAGTGCACCACCAGCTCTGACTACTCAGTCTTCAGCGCCTCCAGTCTCCTCAACCTCAAATGTTCACCTGCATCAGTAACATCTAGTGAGTCTAAAGACTCAACACCCCTAAATCGTTATAACAACTACATATACATATCATGCAACGGTAAAAAGTAATGTAAGCAAAATAACTTTCATGATCTTCAAAAGCATGAACATAAACATATTCCTATTCAAATCATGTCATCATATACGTATTCATTTTTCCCTTTATTGAATTCAGATTATTAGTTGTGACTTTCGTATCGGCTCAAGGTCGATGGATCCATCTATATATAACTGCGGTATCCGGTGGCGGGGACATCAACGACAGTTTTACCTGTCCACTGAGCCTTGGCCTTACATGTTCGTGTTCGTGTTCGTATTAGTCAGAACCAATTCATCTCCTTCAAAAACATGTCATCGTATTCATCACTTGTAAAATTCATGCATATACATATATTTTCTTAAAACCAAGCATGTAACTTATTTTTCAGTATTATCATAAAAATTCATATTCATTTAAAATGAACGTCTAAATGCAAACATTCGGTTATCAGGGCATGTCAGGACTGCTAATTCGACCCAGGTTCAAAATGACTATTTTGCCCCTGAAACCCTAATTTGACCATTTTCCATCCAAACTTATCAAAGGCCTTAAATATATATTTTTAATCATTTCTTAGACTGTAAACTCGAGTCCATGCATTAATTCTATAGTTCGTTTTAAACTTGGACCGGAGTCCCGATTTTAACCCGAACTTAACCAAACTTTAACTATAGTTCAAAGACTCCAAACCAATCCTCGTATGATCCAATTTAAACCATCTATAACAACAGACCCATCGATGTAACCAGCTGGAACACCCAAAACGACATATGCACACTAAAACCATTAAACCTCATATACTAGACTAGTGCCTAGGCTCTGGCTGTGTAGTGCTACGGCTCTTGGTAAGCGCCTAGGCTCCATGTACCAACGCTGCAGGCGCTATAGGGGCTGAAGATCAAGTGCTGCGGTGCTATGTGGGGGGCGGCGCCCCCATGAACAAAAAACCCAAATCACGCCTCGAAGCAAAACTCTATATGACACCCAACCAGCCTGAACCAGGTTCGAACCAACCCTTCCTAGCCACCACTCGACCCTCTGGACGAACCTAGATGTGGACTCTAGCCCCATGCATGTGGTGGTGTGCGTTACACCCGAACACCCCGAATCCGATCCACAACCTCACCTAGCTTCCTTGATATGCTCCTAGCCCATGAAATGTTGTGCACGGGCCACTCTAGGCCATGTCTCAGACCCCATCAACGTCTAATCCAAGGCCTGGCTCAATACACACACAGCTGCCCCTCTCCTAGCCCTCGATCTAAACACCTTTTTCCCAAACATCAAGGCCCTATCGTAATCGTCGCACAGCCCGTTCCAAGCCTTGATCTCAACCTTCTAAGACCACCTACCAGTCGTAGTTTGAGCCCTATAACCCTCAGTCTAGGCAGCCCTTACGAAACAGGTAAAGAAACCTGAGTTTTCAATCATGAAAATCCGACATATACATGTGGCATCATGTAAAACTAATTTATAAAATAGATCTATAATTTTTCATGCAAAATAATTCAAAGTGCATAATGTGGTGTGAAAGATGAGAAAACGAAAGTTACGGGCGTGCCTTAGTATATAAATGCTCAAAAATTATCGAACAAATAAAGCGAGGGACGAGTATCGGAGGGACGGGACAACGTTTCTATGAAAAATTCTTGCAAAAACCGATCAAACTCCAGTTGTTGGACGTGAATGATGGTGCGGCTGAGTGAGGGGAAGAGGGTGCTAGGATTAGGCATGAATGAGAAGATAAAAGAGTTAATCCAAATTTTCATATAAAAGAGGTTAGTGACTTAGGCCCAAAACTCCTACTAAAGCAGACCCATCAAGCCCAAAAACGTGTACACAAAATATTTTGTTTTGATACATTTTAAAAATTATTTCTCGAACCCTCCAAAAAGTCCTCTATTTTGCTAAAAATCGCCTACCGATTTAAAATATGGTTCAACGTGATCTTAAAATGCCCATTTCCTAAAATTCATAATAAATTCATCGTATACTAAATAATTAAAACTAATTGTTTAATAAAACATTTTTTCTCGAACTATCATCGGTCTCCGTTCCTCGTTCGAGCGTGAAATACTGCTTAAAACCATATATTATGCAATTCAATTAAACCATGGCATGTAATCATGAAACCATGTCATAACCATGCATTAAATGCATTTAAAAATAATTAAATAAATATTTTAATATCACCTTTGATTTGCATGCAGTCTAGTCACGTCGTTCAAATTTTTAGACCTTACAGATAGTGCCAATAAGAACTAGTAGGTTATGATTTGCATACAGTACGTTCCCTATAACACATATATCTCTATCGAATCTACGATCATTGGTATATTAAGAGTTGCAAATAAAATTTTATAATGATGTGATATGTCTTTGAGTAATCATAGTGGCATCGTGTATGCAATTAAGAAACAAAATTAATTGAAGCACAACTCATATTCTGGCTAGAGCTTTCTTACATTATTATTAATCAGATCAAATAGGATATTCATACCCGTAGGTGAGGTGAATCCCGACTACAAACCAAACATTTCCACATGTTGACTCCCATAGAGTCGGTAAATGTATCAAAGTACAGTGCTAGTAACGAGCTCGAGCGACTTTTGTCTTTATTTTATGTTGTTGATTCGATTTGGAACAAATTTGGAATATATAGTACACATATCAATGAATTTCATGATCTATGTTGCAAGATACATGATACTAAAGTATATTCAAGAAAATTATCTATACAGCTTGTATATGTATACATATAACGTAAATTTTAAAATTGGATAAAACCGTAAAATATTATTAAAATAAAAATTGTTTTTACATAAAGTCAATAAATCCCAAGCCAGAAATGAGAAGACCTAAAAATTATTAACAATATCCAATGAAATTAAGGTACATTACACCAGTAATTATCACACATTATATGTCATTTACAACCCATGAACTCGAAATAAAGGGGAAAGGAAGGGATTTCATTAAGCTGAAATGCTAAGAGTTGTAACATCTAAATAAAAGATAATTATGAAAATTAAAGAAGGCCATAATTAGGAACTTTCAGCTCACTTCTTTGGAGGCTATAAATAATGTCTTGAGCTAAGGAAAATCACACATTATCAAGCACAAAAGAATTCAAATTTTTAAGCCTTAGAAAAAACAAGAAAGGGAAACTTTCCTTCCAATTTTCAAGGTTTTCAAGCCGTAGTTCTGTGCAAACGTCGTTCAAATTCAAGCAATGTTCTAATCATTTTCGATTCAATCATTTTACATGTTTTTCTAATTCAAGAACAACCAAGTAAGTGGGCTTTTTATTTAAACTCGAGATATATGCTTTAAAATCGGCTAGCATATATGTATTTCTGAAATCTGTATTTTCGAAGAACTCAAACAACTTATGGCATGAATATATATTATGAACATTTCTAATTCCTGATTCATGGTCTCACCCATTAGAGGAGAGAATATATGTGGGTCTTATATCAATTACTCATGAAATTCACAATTTTTTCGATGCATAATTCTGATATATATTTATTATTGATAAATAATAATATTTATGTTTATATCTTTTATTATTGCTTTTGTGAGAAAAAAAATGATTTTAAAAGCTGGGAGGAATTATCATGCTTACTGGTTGATAACATATCACTCACCTACTCACTCCCTCTCATATAAGAATGAAGATCACTTAGATGATGAAGAACAAAATCGGTTATGGGGATGGTAAGGAAAGAGAATACCACTGTCAATGTTTAATTTTCATTTTTGTTATCAATTTATTTCAAGTTTTATGCTTATGTAACATTGTTAATGTTTTACATTCCGCTGCTATTAAAAATTCTTTGATTATTTCGTAGTTGCAAAGAAAATATTTTCTATTTATGAATAAATAAAATGGTTTTGAAATTATGTACTTCTGAAGCTTGTTGTTTTTTAATTATCTGATTTTGAAACGTTGGTGTCATATGCCTTGGTCTCGGACACCAATGTCTCCGGGCATGGCATTTAATTTGTATCAGAGCCGCCAGGTTCATAATCTGGTTGGGAGAAGTTTGGGTGCCTTAGCGCCTAGTTATTGTGAAAATGAAAAAATCATGCGCCTCAGGGTCAGAAATTCGAGCTATAGGCTCCTCAACATCGAAAATTCGAGGAATGGGCGCCTCAGCATAAGAAATTCAAGGAATTGTCACCTCGGCTTCACTTACCAAGCGCCTCAGCGCCTATGTTGCACTCCAATTTTTGAAAATCTTTTAGAACCCATAACTTTCTATAGGAAATCGAAATTCGATTCTCTAAAATGTTACGAAAACCTTATGACATAAGCTATCCATCTCTATCAAAATCTAAAAAAATTAGTTTTGAAAATTTCTCAAAAATATTTTTTGACCCTTGTATTGCACAATAATACTTGAAACTATTTGATTGATTCTACTTTTAGTCAATATAACTTATCCTAATCATTTTGAGCTGTCTAAACCATTTTGTTTCATCATTGACTCTAACAAAGATTTACAATCTATTTTTTTATCTTATGATTTATACACTTTCATAACTAAATTGAAATCAATAAAAGTTTATTTAATCTATTTATTGACACATTTCATGTTTGAGCCACCTTTATTTCATTATCTCTACCTATTTTTTGAAATAACTGAAAAATGTTCATGCATATAGGAAATGGGTGAAAGACCTCATCGTAACAAACGCGACCCTCGATATGCTAATCGTAATAACAATCGCAATGATAATATAAAAAACGAAGAGAATGTGCCACCACCTCCACCAAAATTTAACCTGAATAATAGTTATAGCCACCATTGTGGCAACGACGCTCCGAGGATTAATGCCCCCATACATTGACCAGCCACCACCATCTCAAAATGGGATCAAGTATTATTACAAATCCCTAAGGAAGAACTGAGTTCCAACATTCAACAGCAACCCGGATCCAGAAGTTGCCAAACTAACTCAAACGTATTGAGACTCAACTTCAATTACTTGAAGTCACTGAAGGACATAAGGTGAATATGTAACACCATTCTTAGAATGACACCAACATGACTCGATTAAGAGTTCTGGTCTTTTTAGGTGATATTCTTGTCTACTCCCTAAGAAATGAAGCCGTGAAAAAAAACCTTCAGATGACTCTCCAGATCTCAAATAAGAAAGATCTTGATGCCAAATTTCATTAGGATTCCGATAACGTGTTAGGATTAGTGAAGCTCCATTTCATGCAAGGAATACGAAATCAAATTCTACCAACCATTCTAAAATCCTCATGAAATTCAATTAATATGAAAATATTCTGACTTTAATTTATGAAATATTTAATTGAATCTGCACCAAAAAATTTTAAACTACCGATTAATGCCTAGTTTAACCTTTCAAATAATAATGTACCTATTCAAGACAATTCAAGTTTCGATGACGAAATTTCTAATAAGGAGGGATGGATGTGAAAATCTGAATATTTATATCAACATCCAAGGAAATCAATGACATTATCACACATTATATGTCATTTACAAGCCATAAACTCAAAAATAAATTGTAAGAAGGGGCTCCATTATGCTAAAATGCTAAGAGTTGTAAAATCTAAATAAAAGAGAATTATTGCATTTAAAGAGGGTCATAATTAGGACCTTTCAGCTAACGTATTTGGAGAATATAAATAATGGTTTGAGCTTAAGAAAAATCACACATTATCAAACAAAAAAACTCCAAATTTTTTAGTCATAGCAACATCAAGAAGGGGAAATTTTATTCCATTTTTCAAAATTTTTAAGCTGAAGTTTTGTACACGTATTTCGAATTCAAGCAAAGTTCTAACCCTTTTAGAATCAATCATTTTACACGTTTTTTTTGTTCAAGAACAACAAAGTAAGTGATCTTTTTATTTTAACTCGAGATATATGTTTTAAAATCGACCAGCATATATGTATTACATGTGTCTAAAATATGATTTCTGAACTCTATATTTCCGAAGCACTGGAACTTTGTGAACTTATGGCAGGAATATATATTATGAACATTTCTGATTCTTGATTCCTGGCCTCACTCCTTAGAGGAGAGAACATATAGGGGACTGATATCAGTTAGCCATAAAATTCATAATTTGTTCAGTGCATAATTATGATACATTTTATTCTTGAAAAAAAAGAATACTTCTGTATATATCTGCTATTATTTTTTTTGCTGAAAAATTGATTTTAAAGGCCAGGAGGAATTCTCCTGCTTACTGAATGATGACCATACCACTCATCCACTCAAACCCCTCTCATATAAGAATGAAGATCAGTTAGAGGATGAAGAACAAACCTAGTTCTGGGAATGGTAAGAAAAGAGAATATCATTACCAATGTTTAAGTCTCATTTTTGTTATCAGCTTATTTCAAGTTGTATTCTTTCGTACCATATTTAATGTTTTACATTCCGCTGTTGTGAAACTTTTTGTGATTATTTTGGATTTGAAAGACAATGTTTTCTATTTATGAATAAAAAGACCAGTTTGGAGGTTTTGAACTTTCGATGCTTGTTGTTTATGTGATTGTGAGACAACGCCGGTGTCACAGGCCTTGTTATCTGGTTGTGACAATAAGTTGACTCGTTGGACACCTTCTCTTACAATCTCCTATTTGCCCTACATCATACTACTCATAGATCTCAAACTCGTTGATTTACTATGCTTCTCAAACAATGGTCCTTCCAGGAGCTTCTTAAGTGGATCAACATCGTTGTCTGCAAAGATGACTCTCTCAACCGATATGTCTCTTCTTTTCACAATCTCCCGGATAATTTGGAACTTCCTCATTATATGTTTGGATCGCTGATGAGACCTTGAATACTTTTATTTCACAACGGCACCAGTGTTGCCGCGGTACCTCGGGACTTGATCAGCTTAATTAGAAATGACACCCAATTTTTGGACAAAATTTCTCATGCAAAAAACTTCATTTGTTGCAGCTGATGCAGCTATGTATTCAACCTCAATGGTTGAATATGTTGTCGTGTCTTGCTTAGAATTCTTCCAAGAGGCAACTCCACCATTGAGCTTGAATATAAATACACAGGTTGATTTCAAATCATCCATATATGATTGGAAGCTAGAATCAATGTAGCTTTTCAATTTTAATTATCCACTTACATAGATTATGAAAAAATTCTTAGTCGTGCTTAAGTACTTAAGAATATCCTTCACGGCTTTCCAATGTAATGGATCGGGATTCGACTGATATATATGCTTGCAACACTTAGTGCAAATACTATGTCTAGTCGAGTAGTTATCATATCATATATAATACTACCAATTTAACACTCATAGGGAATGCATGTCATGGTTTCTATCTTTTCATCAGTCTAAGGGTGCATAGACTTAGATAGAGTTACACCATGACACATTTGTAGATATTATCTCTTGGAATCCTCCATAGAGAATCTCCTCAGTATGGTATAGATATAAGTGCATTGGTGTGCCCTATCATCTTCTTTGATCTATACATATAGATATATATTTCTAACACATAGGATGCTTCACCTATATCTTTCATGGAGAATTTACTAACTAATCATACTTTTGTTGACTGCAATAAACATACACCATTCCCAATGAGTAGTATATCATCAACATAAAGTACTAGGAATGTCGGTGCACTCATCTTAATATTCTTGCACGCAAAAAGTTCATAGGGATTATTAACAAAATCAAACTCTTTGATATTTTTATTAAATCTAAAGTTCTAACTCCTCGATTCTTGTTTGAATTAATAAATATATCTCTGAAATTTGCATATCTTGTGCTCATTTCCCATTTATGTAAATCTTTAAGGTTGAGACATGTAAATATCTTCATATAAATCACCATTAAGGAACTATGTATTTACATCTATTTATCATATTTCACAGTAATATTATGTTGCTATAGTTATCAGAATCCTAATAGACTTGAATATTTTGACTGAATAAAAAGTTTTTTTATATTCAATTCCTTTTTTTTTTTTGAATATATCTTTTTGACATCAATCTAGTTTTGAAGGTCACAACCTTCCTATTTGCCCCAAACTTTCTTTTATAAATCAATTTGCATCCTATGAGAAAATTTTTCTCATGTAGATCTACAAAGGACCATAATTGGTTCGAATACCTGGTGTCCATCTCGGACAGCATGTCTTCAAGACATTTGGATGAATAATCATCTTATAGTAATTCTTTGAAGTTACTTGGACCACATTCAAGATTTAGTTCATCTTGCCCCTCTACAAGAACCAGGCTCGTCCTCATATGAGGCCTTGAGATCTTTTCAGATCTCCTAGGAACGTGGATATTTCTATTGGCAGTTGGGGCATGGATTCTGCTATTTCAAGAGTGGGTTTTTTTTCCTAATCTCCTCAAGTTCTATCATTCCATTTTTTCTATCTAATAATATCCAACAGAGTTATTTGAATATCCCACAAAATATCACAAATTGGATTTACTATCTAATTTTTCTTTCTCTGTCTACTTTACATAAGAATTGCATCCCCATATTCTAGTATAAGAACATTTGGGATGTTTTTCCATCCATATCTCATATAGTATTTTGTCCATTGCCTTTGTATGAACGTTGTTCAACAACATTGCCGTAGTCTCAAGCCCAAATCCCAAAAGGATGAGAGCAATTCAGCGAAACATGCCTTAGATCTAATCATGTCCATCAATATTCGATTACAATATTCTGACACACCATTTAATTGTGGTGTGACTGGACGATTTCACTGTGAGATAACCACAATCTCTTTTAAATAATCTTGGAATTTAGTACTCAAGTGTTCTTCATATACCTCGATTTATCATCAGTAAATGTAATGAATTTAGAATGCCCATATTTGGTATTGAAGCTTAGCAGACCGCATACATGATCAAATACCAATATATCATGTGGACATTCTAATTTCCCTAAAAAATGAGCTTTGGTAATTTTTTCTTTAGACATGATTCACATATATCAAGATAGTTTATGTTTGAACAGTCAAACATGTCATCTTCCACTAATTTGTTCATCTTTTTTTGGGAAATATATATTAGCATAGAGTGTCACAAGTGTGCTTAGTTTAGATTATCTTAATTATTTTGTTTGTCGTTGAAACCGCACTAACTTGGACATTTTTATGTGAAATATCTTTTATTTTTAAGTTGTATAGTTTTTTTTTCTAATTCGTCCGTTCCAATCAAACATCATTTTTGTAAATATTGCGAACACATTTTGTAAAAGAACAAGAAAATCTATCTTTATCAAACATATAAATGAAAATGATGTTTTAAACCAAATTTTGAACAAATAAAACATCTCTAAAAATAATTTAAAATTATTGTTTAATATTAAATAAACATATATGATGACCTTCAAAACAGCCATTTCTCTATTGCACATCCTCAAAAAGGTCTCACAGTCCTTAAGCCTCATACTTCTTGCCATTCACCTGCAAATTATTGCAAAGATGAAATTAACATCCAATATCCAACACCCAAGAAGTTGAGTTAATTGAAACATTTATTTCAACATAAAACATACTCTTTCCAAAAATTTTCTGTGTTAAATATTTGTTGCAGTTGTGCTTCCCATGTCAAGGCTTCTTGTAGTAGAAACAAACATCTTCTGACTTATCGGGCTTTGCAGACCCTTTAGCAGTACTTGGAGCGTGCTTCTTGGTGGATTTGTTTTTCTTGGAAGAGGCATAATACATATTGACTAGCTTTTCAAAGCGGACATCTATCTTAGTGGACGGTCTCCATGAGATCCCCAATAATATGAGCCGAATTTATGAGATTTCCATGTAATTCACATCAAATATGTCAGTGGAAGTCACAACTCTCCGTAGTCTAGGCCTTCCCAATAATATGAGTCACACACTGACTTTGGGTTGTGTTCATCATGCAACCATCGTTGAGAGAAGACAAGAAAATTTTAAAAACTTCTATTTTTATTTTAACGGGCTTGATGTAAATTTCTAATATTATCCAAAATGGGATATTTTAATTTTGATAATTTGTCTCGTTATTTATTTTTAAAATTGTGTCTTGCTTATTTGTGTATTTTTCGGATTCATGCAACTCTTGTTATTATTATAATAATAACGCACATACTTATTATTTATAATATATCACGTGCATTATAAATAATAAAGAATGATAGATAACCGTGATATATCATTCTGTGAGAACTATACACGGATCTAGGTCCAAAACTTAGGTAAATATAGAGATGAAAATGCAATATTACATAAGCTTTCAATATTTTATGTGTCTACGATCTTCAAAACTCTTGATTATCTGGGACCCACCATCTCCAAATCTTGAATTTCCAATAATCTAATACTTACAAAAAATTTCATAGCACATTGACATACAAATTTAAGGGTGGGAACGGACTACAAACAGACCAATTTTTAATAATTTTAAAAAAGTTAGAAACAACAATGTAAAATATCCTGACATACACCTAACATATTGGTCATGACACTCGATCGTCTTTATACCATATAATATCTCATATTATAAAAACATTATATCTTATATTATCATTAAATCATATATCTTGCAAATTTTTTATTAACCATCATAATTAAAAATAAATCAATAATCGAAGAAAAAATAAATCAATCAATCAATAAATTAAATAAAAACTTTTATTTAATTATCTAATTAATTTATTAATAATTAAATTTTATGTATAATATATTTTATTGTAAATAGTAAAAATCACATCTCAATTAATTGTTTTATAATAAATTTCATAATTTTAACAAAAATTAATTTGAAGGATAAATTAGTCAAATTTTCATACAATATCAATTTGAAGAAATACCACCAATGCCCAAGGACTCCTGGATGACACCACTAATCAATTTCATTATGAATAATGAACTGCCCGAAGACAAAGCCTCAGCTCAAAAGATTAAGAGACAAGCTCCCAGGTTTGTTCTCTTAAATAATGTCTTGTACAGGAGGTCATTTGAGGGACCCCTATTAAAATGCTTATCTGAGGGAGAATTTGATTATGTCCTCCGAGAGATCCATGAAGGATGCTGTGCTGAGCATCTCGGAGGAATATCTTTGGCTCGAAAGACAATGCTTGCCGGGTTCTGATGGCCAACTCTTAGCCAAGATTCTGCTTGAGTGGTCCAGGCTTGTGAGGGATCTCAACATTATTCAAATTTTCAACATAGCTCGGTCACTCTTATTAAGCCTATCTGGGCCTCTTGCCCCTTTGATCAATGGGGAATGGATATTGTTGGACCTTTCCCATAGCTCGGGCTCAGAAGAAATTCTTGCTGGTGGCTGTTGACTATTTTTCTAAATGGGTAGAAGCCGAGCCATTGGCCAAGATCACTGAACAAGAAGTTTTAAAATTTTTGTGGAAGAACATAGTATGCTGGTTTGGATTACAAGGAAGACTGATCTCAGACAATGGAAGACAATTCCAGGGAAGGGAGATTACATCTTGGTGCTGGGAAATGAAGATTACTTAGTCTTTCACCTCTGTTTCCTACCCGCAGGCTAATGACCAGACAGAAGTCGTAAATAGAATCATTGTACAAGCATTAAAAACCAGGCTGCAAGGCAAAGGAAGAGACTGGGTGAAAGAATAACCCAGTCTTCTGTGGGCATACAGAATCACTCCCCGGGCACCTACTCAAGAAACTCCTTTCAACTTGGTATATGGTTCTGAAGCAGTCCTTCCAGTTGAGATCGGGCAAACTTCTTCCCGTGTAGAATCTTACCCAGATGACAATAATCAAAGCCGGGTCGCGGAGTTGGATTTGGCAGAAAAAAGAGAGACCAAGCATTCATTCGAATGAAAGCATATCGGAGCCGGGTTATTAAATCATATAACAGGAAGGTCCGGATCCGAGACTTCCAAGTAGGCGATTTAGTCATGAAGAAAGTCAATCCTGCCGGGAATGTTGGGAAGTTGGAAGCTCGGTGGGAAGGACCCTATAAGATCACCCGGAGGGTCAGTTTGGGATCTTTTTATCTAGAAGATGCCCAGGACTGTCTTCTCAAAAGGCCTTAGAATGTATTTAATTTAAAGAAGTATTATGCTTGAGAGATGTAATTGCTTGATGGAAGATATAATGAAAGGTCTATTTTTCAGAGAAAAGTGTTATATATTGTTTTTTGTATCTTAACCCGGGATGTACCAAGCCCCGGTTAGTTAAAAAGCCTAGGGCACTACACCCTAACTCGGGGAACCACACCTGACCATTCCCAAGTCCCGGGACATGCTCCCCGGCCCAAGTCTCCGTACCTTAGTTCTTAAAAAGCCCAGGGCATTACACCTTGGCTCGGGGAACCACACCTCGACCATTCTCAAGTCCCGAGACATGCTCCTCGGCCCAAGGCTCCGTACCTTGGTTCTTAAAAATCCCAGGGCACTACACCTTGGCTCGGGGAACCACACCTCGACCATTCCCAAGTCCCGGGACATGCTCCCTGGCCCAAGACTCCGTACCTTGGTTCTTAAAAAGCCCAGGGCACTACACCCTAGCTCAGGGAACCACACCTCGACCATTCCCAAGTCCCGGGACACGCTCTCCAGCCCAAGGCTCCGTACCTTGGTTCTTATTCGGGATCATATTTCATTATCTTGATTATTTATTAAAAATCCTGGTCAGTTCTCAACACTTAGAAGATTTTCTAATTATTTACGTATACACAATTAAATTACTCGGGTTTCTTGAAGAATTATCATAAAGAAACAATGGAAGGAAAGAGAGATTTTCATTAATAAAATCCTGAAGGCAAGAATTACATAAAGGAATAAAATAGAGTACGATCCTAGTCTATATCTACATGTTCGGGCCCTGGCTATTCTTCTCGAGTTTCCTTTTTCTCCTCCTCGCCATCCTTTGGAAGGGATGCAATAGCCAGGCCAAAATCAGGAAAGTTTTCCTTATCTTGAGGCAATAGTCTGGCTTCCTCAAATTGGTCCCGGCATTTATCAAAGTTGGTCTTGAAAAGAGGATAGGCCTTATCTACCACGGCCTTCTTGAACTCAGGAGATTGGAGGAGGGAGGCCTGCCACTTGTCTTTGGCGTACTCATCTAGGGCCAAGTCATTCTCCGCCTTCTCCGCCCGGGATTGCTGCACTTCTATTTGCTCGGATAGAGAAACTTATCTCGACTCCAAGACAGATAAGGCACTTTGCAAGTTTTCCTCCCGAATAGCGGCATCGGTAAGATCTTCCCGGGCCTTATCCAGCGCCATTTGGGCCGACTCCAAGGAAGAATGAAGGATGGCCGTCTCCTCTTCATGAAGTCTTTTAGCCCGGGAAAGCTCTCCTTGCAGTTGGTTGTGAAGTTCTTGAGCAGCCCAGACTTGTTGACCTTTCTATGTAGCCACCGCAGCTACTTCCTCAAAGGCCGAGACCATAATTTGGGCAGCCTGCACAAAGCAAGTTAAAAAAAAATAGAGAGGGGGAAATAAAATGGAGGATAGGCTTACAGATAAGAACCGGTTCGATCCTTCAAGGAATCGGGCACCGGGCCGAGAGCTTTTTAGAAAATCCTCCTCATCAGGAATGAGCATCTGCTTGAGGAGATGAATGCTGGTTGCGGTAGCCCCCTCAAAAATGATATTAGCCCGGGTGGGCTATTCAGTCAAAAGTGGCTCTCGGGGGGGCTCTTCTGTAGTCTGTTGGCGGGGAGGGTCAGTTGTCTGGTTGGTCCGGGAGGACCCTTGATCCCCTTCCTGATTACTCTCTATCAGGATCAGCGCGGGGCCTGAAGTGGCCTTTCGCTTCCTCTGAAGGAGAGGAACATGGTCTTGGGAGTCCGAGGAGGCCTCCCGGTTTGTTTCTCGGTTTGGCTCAGAATTTGCCCGGGCCATCTCCTCTGTCCGGACTGTCTCCTTGCCTTGTTTTTTCTTTTCGACAGGGGCCCTCTGAGCTGCCAATTTCTTCTCCTTGGCTAGTCTCTCGGCCTCCCATTTTTTGGCAAAGGCTTCCTGCATCTCTGGATTATCTGCAGATTAAAAGAGGAAAAGAGTTAGTACGAATGATCAATATAAATAACATGTGAAGTAATTACAAGCGCAAAGAAAGGAGGAATTACAAGGTTGAGAGCCCGAGCCAGCCACCTCATCGATTACCCGGTCCAGTGGGTCCTCAGCCCGGGCACTCAACCCATAGGCCACTAAGTTCTCATTGGAAATAAGAAAAGAGGAGGAGTATTTCTTGCCCTCCACCAAATCTTGGCTTCGGATATAAAATTCCTTGAATTTATAAGCCCGGGGAAGGGCATGTTGCTGGGAAAGAGAAGTAATGAAGTCGGTTTGACAGGAAAGAGGGGTTGGGAATTGAATGAAAAAATACCTTCCTTTCCATCCCTTCTGGGAAGAAGGGATGTCATCAAAGAATCGGGCATTAAGCCGAGCAGTCTAGGAGAAGGCATTGTCTCCGAGTCTGCAAGAGAAAAAGTAGTTGAGAACGAGAGGGTTGATAACAAGATTATTCATCTTAAAGAGGATGTAGGCCGAGGCCATGATCCTGAATGACTTTTGAATGAAATTGATTAAATGGTACGCCAAAAAACTTGGCGATCGCAATATAAAAGGAAGAGACAGGGAACCGGAGACCATTTCTGGCTTGGTCCCGAAAAAGATAGTGTAACCCGTGGGATGACTGTCTGCCCTGTCAGAAGCCTTGTTGATTACGATAGAGAAATTGGACGGAATAGCCCCCAAAGTTCGGAGCTCCTCGTCCGTCCCCGAGCGCAAAGTTCTGCTCATTGAGGAGAACCAAGGAACCCCCGGCACCTCGGTAGTAGGAGGGCGGTAGTAGGAGGGTCGGAGACCCGGGCTTTGCCCTCACCCTTGTCCTTTTTTAGGGCTCGGGAAGTGCACGAAAAAGTGGGTTTTGAAGAGGAGGGTTTTGTTTGTTGAATTTTTGGTTTTTGGGAGGGTTGAGTAATTGAACAATGAGGGGGGGGACGAGGAGGAAGTGGAACGCATCGCGGTGGACTCGTCACTAGGCGAGCTTCGCGCATTCGCTCCAGAAGTAGAAGAAGTGGAGTTCGACATGTTTAAAACAAGACTGAAGGGAGAAAACTTATGAGTGTGGGGAGGAAAGCAGTGGAAGATCGCCGGAGGTGGATGATTTTGCACAAACGGAGCTTCGAGGAAAAAAATTTGCAAGAGCTTCCGCGAGTTGTGAATTTGAAAGTGATTTTAAGAAAATAGGAGGGCTAATACATATAGGCGGTGGGGGGAGATCTCGGACGTTGATCTGAGTACACGTGGATGATCAAGATGTGCCTCGTAAATTGGACCGGGCATATGAAAGGACGTGCACAAATATCGAGGAGACATGCTCATTATTACCTCGGAATATGAAATGAATTTTCGGCGGTTTAAATGCGAAATCACGCGTCATAATGACACCCCTTGGACCGCCCGAGAATACTAAGCGACAAAATATGCAAAGCCCGGGAGATATGAGGCCCCGGCATCTTATGCAAAGCCTGGGCGATATGAGGCCCCGGCATCTTATGCAAAGCCCGGGAGATGTGAGGCTCTGGCATCTTATTCCGAGCCCAGGCAATGTGGGGCCCCGGCATATTATCTTAAGCCCGGGTGGTACCAGACCCCGGTGTCTCCTCCCATCTATGGGATATTTGAAGCCCCCGATGATCTTACAGATTCTGAATTATGTTTCTACAAAGAACAAGTATGATTGATCGGGACAGCGAGTAAGACTCTAGCCCGAATATTTTAGGGATGGGTGGTGATACCCCATAAGGGTCCGGATCATCATCAACCCGAATTATTACTCGATAGCCAGGGTTAGAACCAATGTACCGGGCACTTTCCTCAAAGGCCCGGGCACTTCTTCGGTAAAACCCGTTAAATCAGACTACGTATAAGCCATGCATAATTTCTAGTATTTAAATTAAAAATGATTTCTTTATTTTTTTGGCATTTTAAAGTTATTTAGTCTTGGTTATCTATTTTAAATCGCATGAGATTAGTTTTGTCTTTTCAGTTAAATATGCGAGGCCGGACTGGAGTTGGAGTAATGAGATAAATTTTAATAATGAGAAAATATTCCTAGACTTAATAGTCTTGGTTATCTATTTTAAATCGCATGAGATTAGTTTTGTCTTTTCAGTTAAATAAGCGAGGCCGGACTGGAGTTGGAGTAATGAGATAAATTTTAATAATGAGAAAATATTCCTAGACTTAATTTAAGATAAAGAATAATTTATTTTAATGTAAAAGAATATTTAGGAATTTAATTAATTAATTGAAGTTAGTAGTAAATAAGTTCTTTTATGCCAAATAATTTAATTAAAAGCCTAAATTAAAATATGTGACCAATTGAGATAAGTTAATCTAGGCTTATTTTATTTAATAAATTATAAATTTACATGTCAGTAATTTACTTTAAGAAAATTGTCATGCATGCAAGATAATCACTAAACTAATTAATTACTTAATTCACTAAAATACTTAATGGGTAGATAAAACTTTAAAGATTTAAAATACAATATTTAAGCAATACTCCACCCCATTTTAATCACCAATTTTCGGCCATTACTTAGAAGATTTGAGTTTAGTTAGTCAACTCACCACTTGATTCATTTCCTTAATCCATTCTTGATATGATAATCCCTCACCTTTTAATCAATAAAAATTATTAATTAAGCAATATTCCTACCCATATTTGATAGCTAAAAATCGGTCATATCTCACCCCATTTAACCTCCCTCAATCAAATAATATCATATCATTCCTTATCTAACAAACACTAGGATAGAAAGATTTTGGATCTTGCCATTCTATCCCATTTAATTAGTAGACTTTCCCTTCACTCCTAGCCATTTTCCTCCATTCATTCTCTCGAAAATCCTGAGCAATTCAGCAAGAAAAACGTGAGTCTCCAAGGAGAAATAAGAAAGAAAACAAGAGAGAAAAGTAGAAAGCAAAGCAACTCTGTCTCCTCCGCGCCGCGTCGTCGTATTGATTTGTTTTCGTTTCAAACAAATCCAAGGCATGTATATACGTTTCTTTTCTCTTCAATCAAGCCATATAAGTAATTTAAAACATAATATGATCATGTTTCATGGAGCATAAACCGAAAAGGTACAGCAAGTGTTATAAAAATTCTGCACAGATTTTTTGGCCCTCCCACTTGTGCTTCACATTTTTGTTGGTTTTGTGGTTTCAGGAGGTTGGCTCGATTCCAAGCACCCAAGGCTGCATCTAGACATGTACTAGGCATGTTAGGGTCGTGTAAGTCCATTTGTACCAGCCCCTACACGCTGGAGGAAGAGATTTGACAGCAACTCTTCTTATGGCAATTTATGAGTCTCGAATTTTTGTGTTGCTTGTCTAAGGCAAGTGTTGTGATCTTGGCTGCCCTAGGGGTGTAGCCATGGTTAGAACCTCTATTTGAAATGTCTAGGACGTGACCAAGATGCCCTTTCATAGCTTGGTTCATGGTCCGATCTGTTTTCAGAAACAAACAAGAACAGCCCCCTTTGGTTTTAAAATTCTGGTTTTTGTTGAGTGTGGAGTTTCGGTTTTGAGGTGTCAAGTGGGTTGTGGTTGGCTTCTAGCCCTTAGCCATTACTAATACAACACCTTAGCATGTCTATCATATACCATGGTTAACCTCATAGCCATTGGATCCTTCATTTGACAGCAAAACAAGCAACACCCCCACGCGTGCCATGTGTGTGTTCTCGGGTGAAGCTTGTATTGTCGCAGGTGTTGGCTGGAATTGTGGTTGGCCTAGAGCCCTTATCCATGGTTCAAACCATACCTTAGGATGTTGGTAAGAGGCTCTGGTCAGTGGTTCAAGCCCCAATGGCCATTAGCCTTGCAAACGACGCAAAGAAGCGCAACAGCTGCTGCTGTAATTTTCTTGACAGCAACTTTGTGCTTGGGTTCAGAGGCTCGTTTGAGTTCTTGGTTGGCTTTTAGCCTATGACCTTGGACTGGACAGTGCCTTATGGAGTTAGGAAGGTCATATTTTTGGCCGTTTGTGATTTGGTTAAGTTTAGAGGTCGTACGAGAATTTACGGTGCAATGTGCCAAAGTGACTCTCGAAAGAAAATTTCATGATTTTGGACTCCATGCATAATTTTCGTGTATTACAGCCCTAGGGATTTATTTTCCAGTATATTAGGTGTATTTTAATAATGAGTAAATGATGGTTCGGGTTGTTACGGAGTCATGGTTAAATATTAAGTTTGTTGGGCGTAATAGTCTCGTTTTTAGTTCGATTTTGAAGCGTTGGTCATGTTAAGTTGTTTGCATAGTCAAGTCAAGTTATTTGCATGTTTTTCATGTTAGAATTAGGTCGTAGCAAGCCTGGGAACGGTCCAACCCATTTGGTAAAATAAAACAGGATATTTAATTATATTACGTGCATAAAAATATAAAATGTTCATTTTTGAGATATATGCGATATTGCTTGTGGCCACTTCACACTCATGGGATTGCAGCTTATCATGGGATTACTACTTCATTCGGTGGTCACTGACCGGTTCATGTTCATGTATTGGTACGGATATCCAGTCCAAGGACTGTGATGATCTCTACCGCCAAGTATACTGTGGTTTAGTCTGATCAGACGATTCAGTTCATGTTATGGGCCACTTGCGTAGAACATATTCTCAACAGAAAATTTTTATACGATATTTCATGACAGGGCTCTATCGAGCAAACATTTCACTTACGATTTTCAGTTCAGTTATGCACGTATTTATAATTACTCATGACAAGATATTTTCACGTTAAGCTTTACGATATGACATCTTTACACGGCATGAAATTTTATGATATATTTACTTGTTATTTATGATATATGCATGCTGAGTCTTTAGACTCACTAGACTTGATTGTTGTAGGTACTGATGAGGTCGAGACCGAGAGCGGGGACTAGTGAGCTAGCTTGGGTCGGCAGTAGTAGGAACCCGAGGACCTCATTTATCAGTTTACTTATCATTTTTATGCAAACTCATTTTTATCATGATGAATTATTTTAAGTTGTTGTTTTGAAACAGATATTTACTTCCGCTACTACTTTGAACATTAAATCTTTTCATCAGTTTATTTTATGAATGAGGCGAGTTATTTACTTTTAAAGAAAAATTTTAAATTATTCCGCAATTTTCAAGGACGAATTTCGGGCCTCTACAGCTGGTATCAGAGCCTATGTTCTTGTAAAAGATTGTACTACTACTGATCTCGAGAAGCTCACGAAGTCACGTCTTCGGTCTGTAAGTTTTACATTTACGCATTTTTTTTAAAGCATTAAATATTTTACGTTCAGATTTTGATTACGCAGTATTTATTTAAATTTAAAGTAATAATAGAAATTATGCATGTTAGTTACGTATGGGTTATGTATGGAACAATATGCCTCCTAGACGCATTCTTGAGCGCACGAGAGAGGATGAGCATCGTCATGAGGACGGTGAGGACCTTAGGCAGGAAAGAGATTTACCACCACCCCCTCCACCGGACATGAACGCCCGGATGCTAGCTGGGATGACGCAGTTCTTCGCACAGTTTGCGGGGAACAATGCTGTGGCAACCAGGCCGGCAGGGCCTGAGGCTACCTATGAGCGGTTCATGAAGATGAGACCGAAGGAGTTCTCAAGGACTTCAGATCCTATGATTGCCAAGGGCTGGATTAAGTCCCTCGAGGTTATCTTCGAGTTCATGGAGCTTAGAGACAAGGATAGGGGTCCGTTGTGCGACCTATCTATTTGGAAGAGATGCCCGCTTATGGTGGGAAGGAGCATCTGTAGCCCTGAACTTGGCTACTCTGAGCTGGACGCGCTTCATCGAGGTATTCTACTCGAAATATTTTACTGACGAGGTGCGTGCCAGGTTGACCAGGGAGTTCATGACCCTAAGGCAGGGAAACTCGACTGTTACGGAGTTCATTCGTAAGTTTGAGAGGGGTTGTCATTTTGTGCCCCTGATTGCCAACGATGCCGGGGCAAAGCTGAGACACTTTCTGGATGGTCTACGGCCGATCTTGCGCCGTGATGTTAGGGTGGCTGGCCCTACTACTTATGACGTCGCTGTCTCCAGAGCTCTAGCTGCAGAGCAGGACCTGATTGATATAGAGAGAGACCGCCAGGGCAAGCGACCAGCCCAAGTGCTACACCGTCCTCCTCCTCATCAGCAGCCCCAGAATAAGAGGCCTTTCCACGGCCCACCCAGGAACAGAGGACAGCAGCAGCAGTGGGGACGCGCAGTCCCGAGGACTTTTGAGCATCCCAGTCTATCCTAGGTGCACACGCCGCCATGCTGGAGCGTGTATGTATGGTTCAGGGAAGTGTTACAACTGTGGTAGTCCAGACCACTTGCTGCAGCAATGCCCACAGGGGAGTCTGCCTACCCAAGGCAGAGTCTTTGCTCTCCATGCAGCAGAGACGAACCCGGAGACCATGCTCATGACAGGTATCTTAAAGCTTTAAGTTAATATTTGAAATTCAATGTTTTGGGAATCTCGATTAAGATTTTGAACTTAGACTTGTGATAGGATTGCATGCTCTAATCAGTGATACTTTCGGGAATTAGGTTAGAAGAACTTTGACCTTCGCATTTCTATAGGTTAGTTCTTGTGATTATTGGGTTCAGCTTGACGTTCCAACCTTTCAGGGAGAATTTTTATAGCTGGTTCAGCTACGAAAGCCTTGATAGATTCAGGGGCTACTCATTCATTCATTTCGGAGACCTTCGCTAATTTTCTCAAGGTCAAGACCATTGGGCTAGATATAGCCTATTCAGTAGTATTGCCTTCTGGTGAGGAGATGACAGCTACTAATGTGATCCGAGACATAGACCTCGAGCTTCATGGCAATCTTGTTTATGCAGATCTTATCGTTTTGCCGATGCCAGAGTTTGATATCATTCTGGGGATGGACTGGCTACTAAGGAACAGATTTTGATCGATTTTCAGCAGAGATCCGTTCTAGTCCGACCGCCTGGGATGGAGCAGTTCTTATTTGAGCCAGACAGGTACTTTCATTTAACGAGTTTGATATCTTGTGTCCAGGCTAGGAAGCTCATGCATAGAGGTTGTCGAGCATTTTTGGCAACTTTTATATTCGTTCCCGAGGCACCCAGTCAGTCAGCCTCCGATGTCCCAACTGTTAGGGATTTTCTAGACGTATTTCCTGATGACGTCTCTGGTATGCCACCCGAGCGAGAGGTGGAGTTTTCTATTGAGCTTATGTCAGGTACGGCTCCGATCTCGAAAGCACCGTACCGATTAGCACCGACAGAGATGGCAGAACTTAAGAAGTAGATTCAGGAACTTCTTGACAAGGAGTTCATTCGCCTGAATTTTCACCATGGGGCGCGCCAGTCTTGTTTGTGAAGAAGAAGGATGGCACGATGAGGCTTTGCATTGACTACCGGGAGTTGAACAGGGTTACAGTGAAGAACAAATACCCACTTCCGAGGATTGAAGATCTATTTGATCAGTTACAGGGAGCTTCAGTATTCTTTAAGATCGATATGCGTTCTGGTTATCACCAGTTGAGGGTGAAAGACGCCGATGTTCTCAAGACTGCCTTCAGGACTCGTTATGGCCACTTCAAGTTCCTTATGATGCCATTCGGTTTGACGAATTTGCCAGCGATCTTCATGGATCTCATGAATTGCGTATTTCAGCCGTATCTTGATCAGTTTGTGATAGTATTCATAGACGACATTCTCGTCTACTCAAAGAATCGAGAGGATCACAGCAGACATCTGACCGCAGTTTTGCAGACCCTACAGAAGCACAAGTTATTCGCAAAGTTCAGTAAGTGCGACTTCTGGTTAGAGAAGGTGGCGTTCTTAGGCCACATCGTTTCTATCAGTGGTATTGAGGTAGACCCAGCGAAAGTTGCAGCAGTCAGAGATTGGGTTGTACCGCAGAATGCATCAGAGATCCGTAGTTTCCTTGGGCTAGCAGGATATTATCGGAAGTTTATTCAGGGATTCTCCTCTATCGCAGTTCCACTCACGTCGTTGACAAAGAA